>NC_133455.1:647916-966875 GCF_048565385.1 Saimiri boliviensis | reverse complement strand
TGCCAGTTCCTGGCCGTGGCTCTTCACTCCCCTCTGCAGTGACTTCCTCAGGGTGCTGGTTTCCCACCTCCCTGACTTGGGGCTTGGTCTGTGAGCTGCCTGTGGAAAGAGGGCCCAAGGGATGATGTCCGGGTTCCCCGCCTGGCCCCGTCCCCACACCACGTGCAGAGCCCCCTTCACTGTGCCCAGCCTGGGCCCAGGACAGGCCTCGCCCTGCAGAGGCCCGACCAAGCCACAGACTCTCAGTGAAAGGCGGCCTCACCCATGAGACACCGTGGGCGTAAGCGAGGCTGTTCCATCGCACAGCGTCCTGAGGTGCTGTGCTCCGTGCTCTGGCGCCATCGCCACCTCTCTGTGCTGTCCTCTGCCCAGCCACACTGGTGGTGCAGGAGGAGGAAGCAGAGGCAGAAACAGCCACACCACCCATGTCCACAGTACCCAGTCCACGGCATCCACATCCACGGTGCCCATGTCCACAGCATCCACCTCCACAGCACCCATGTCCACACCAGCGCTGGTGCCCCCCGGACACCAGACACACATATTCCCTTCCTTCCGGCTTCCCAGTCCCCTCCTGGCTTCCCCGTCCCCTCCCAGCTTCCCTGTCCCCACATCTGCAGTTATCCACTCAGCAGCCAGCGTGAGCGTGTAGAAGGTTCCAGAGCCGCTCCCCTATTGGGAGTCGTGGGCCTGAATCCCACTGCTCTTGTGGCTCTGGCTCAGCCACGTCCCTCCAGCCTCTGCAGCCCTTGTGGGTGCCCCGTGGCTCGAGGTATGCCAGCCACGCTCCTGCTCACGGTCCGGGGCCTCGGCTCCTGCTGCATTCCCTCCCTGAATCTCCCTTCGCTCAGGCCTCTGCTCCGCGTTGCTCCCTTGCAGGCCTCCCAGGTTCTGACCCGAAGCCCCTCCAGGTGACTGCATCTCAGTCCCTGTGTCCCTTTCCTCCCAGAGCCTGAACTCATCACCATCTAAAATCGCGCGTCGGCCATGCTCTGGAGCGCGGGCTGGCTCCAGGGAGCCTCTGGCCATGTGTCCACCTCAGTAGGTAACTTGGTTTTCCATGTGTTTCTGCATAACAATGCCTTATTTAATATCTATCGACGATTCTGATTTTAGGGCCAACAGCACCATGACCCACGCCAAGCGAAGCTCCTCCCACACATGCATTTCCCGTGAGGCGCATCTCAGCCACTCATGCCCAGGGCACCGATGGCACCTCTGCCTGTGCTTGGGGTGTTCTAAACAGTGAAACCACCAAAGCATACAACGTAGACAATGTGCCATGTAAGCAGCAGCAGGGACCCCAGGTACAGTCGGGGCCAGGAGAAGGCGGGACCCCGTGTACAGTCAGAGCTGGATGGAGAAGGCGGGGGACCCCCGTGTATAGTCGGGGCCAGGAGAAGGCAGGGACCCCGTGTACTGTCAGAGCTGGATGGAGAAGGCGGGGGACCCCCGTGTACAGTCGGGGCCAGGAGAAGGCGGGGACCCCGTGTACAGTCGGGGTCAGAAGGCGGGGACCCCGTGTACAGTCGGGGCCAGAAGGCGGGGACCCTGTGTACAGTCGGGGCCAGGAGAAGGCGGGGACCCCGTGTACAGTCGGGGCCAGAAGGTGGGGACCCCGTGTACAGTCGGGGCCAGGAGAAGGCGGGGACCCCATGTACAGTCAGAGCCAGATGGAGAAGGCGGGGGACCCCCAGTACAGTCAGAGCTGGAAGGAGAATGTGGGGAACCCCATGTACAGTCGGAGTCGGATGGAGAAGGCGGGGGACCCCATACAGTCGGAGCTGGATGGAGAAGTGGAGCCTGGCCCTGTTTGACCAACAATCTTGCCCCTCTGTGCCCATCTGTGAATGACCACGAAAGACAGGAGTGTCGATTTGTGGATTAGAGATGAGTTTTAGGGAGCAGGGAAATTTGCAAACACAGAACCTGTGAATGATGTGGGCTGACGGTACTGTGATATTCTGGTGATCACTGTGGATGTGTTGGTGGGGCTGGGGACCCACGCCCTTCTGGGGCACCAGGTCTTCACCGTTGACTTCCCCTCAAAGTGGTCCCTGGAGCAGGTGGGTGGAATGAACAAATGACTCTGACCACAGTCAGCAGAGGGGAGCCACCTCCCCTCGGCCCGGCCTGCGTCCCTGAGGCCCCACGAGGCCCCTGATGGTGGGGGCTCCTCTGGCCAACAGTTTCTCAAACCCGGCTGCCTCCCCTGGGGTCCTTGCTAAAACAGCCCAGCAGGTCCTCCGGGAGTGTCTGATCCACAGGTGCACGTCAGGCAGGAGACTCAGGAGCTCCGACGAGCTCTGGGTGACGCCGAGACTGCCAGGCTGGGGACCCGCTCCGGCTCTGGGCTTGCAGCCGGGTCGCAGAGGCCTCAGGCGTCCTGCTCAGGGCGACAGTGTCCATGCAGTGCCAAGGTCAAGGCAGAGGCTGGGGCAAGAACTGCCAGCTGGGAGGGTGGGGCTGAAACAGGCAGGGGCTGGGCCTGGAATTCCAGCTAGAGGATGGGCAGGGGCAGGGTGGGGCGGCCTCTGGGAGGGCAGGTACAGTCAGAGCTGCCTGGCTTTCCCTGCCACATTCTCTGGAGCGGAAGGGATCTGTTAAAGCTCAGAAAGTGACAGTCCCACGGACTGGATTTTGCCTGTGAGGAGGCCACTGTGGGCACCTCGCGGCAGGATTTCCTGAGCTCTCATCTTCCCTGTCTCTTACCCCTGGTGTGGCTTCATAACCTCTTTCACAAAGAATTCCTTCCAAAGAGGCAGGTAGCTTGATCCCCCCAGGAAACCAGGACAAATGAGGAACGAAGCTGGTCAAGGTGTGGAGACGCCTGGTCTGCAGCTGCAGGCTGGGGACCGAATCTCTGTAAACCACTGTGGGCTGGAGATGGGGTCGCCAGGCTGGGAAGCCAGAGGGGCCTTCAGACGGGCACCCGGAGAGGTCAGGGCCGGGCGGGTCAGGGTGGGGAAGGGGAGGTCAGGGCCGGGTGGGTGGAGGTGGGGAAGGGGAGGTTCAGTCCAGGGCCAGGTCGGGTGGGGGCGGGGAAGGGGAGGTCAGCGCCGGGCGGGGGTGGGGGGAGTGGGGGGTGGAGCCAAGGCTGTGTAGACTGTTGTGGGTTGAATTGTGTCCTCCCAGGGTGGGGACCTGGGATAGGGTCTTATGTGGGAACAGCATGTTTAGGAGGTCATCAAGGCCCAAGGAGGTGGTACTGGCACCAGGTGGACGGGGCTGAGCTGGACATGACAGTGTCTTTCTAAGAAGGGGAGACAGAGACATGCGTGAGGATGGAGGCAGGGACAGTAATGAAGTGGCCACCAGCCAGGGATGCCAGGTCACCAGGAGCGGGAAGAGGTAGGAAGGATCCTCCCCGACCCTCTGGAGGGAGCGAGGCCCAGCCGGTACCACGGTCCAGGACCATCAGCCTCGGAAGAGGGAGAGCTCCTGATTCTGTCCTTCTAGCCATTCAGCCTGTGGCAGTTTGTCATGGCAGCCCCATGAAGTGACCGTCCAGACTGCTGGGACACAGGCCTGTCTGGGAGTCAAGAGCAGGAGACGCCAGGCGCCGCCTCATCCCCAAGGGCCCAGCTTTGGACTCTTCCCCAGATCGCCCGGCCAGCGTCTTCCTGGGCCACAGGATCTCAATCCCCAGTTTTCTTCTTTGAAATCCCAGGTTCCTCCTCCAGGCAGAATCAACACTGCAAGCTTGTCATATCATCCCCCAGTAAGACGCGATTTTGAGAACAATGGGAGATTTGCATCCATTAGCTCAGCCTTTGAAAGGTCTGTCCCCCAATATTCATGAAAAACAAACCAAGGTCAACATCCTGCTGTTCTCGGAGGCCACAGACAGGCCATGGCAGCTTTCAGCTCGATTCTTAAGATGTGGCCATTCAGAAAGAAAAGACATTTGTTTCTCACACCTCTAGAGGCTGAGAAGTCCAAGATGAAGAGAATGGATCAGACCTGGGACTCTGTGCTGTGTCATCCCATGTGGATGACATGGCAAGAGCATGCATGCAGTAGGGGCTGGGGGAACTGGGGAACACTTCCTTCCACCAGGAGCCCAGTTCGACGACGACCAACTCACTCCCACAATGACCAACTCACTCCCGAGACGACCAACTCACTCCCACGACGACCAATTCACTCCCACAATGACCAACTCACTCCCACAACGACCAACTCATTCCCGAGATGACCAACTCACTCCCACGATGACCAACTCACTCTCATGATGACCAACTCACTCCCACAACGACCAACTCACTCCCACAATGACCAACTCACTCCCACGATGACCAACTCACTCCCACAATGACCAACTCACTCCCACAACGACCAACTCATTCCCGAGATAACCAACTCACTCCCACGATGACCAACTCACTCTCATGATGACCAACTCACTCCCACGACGACCAACTCACTCCCACAATGACCAACTCACTCCCACAACGACCAACTCATTCCTGAGATGACCAACTCACTCCCACGATGACTAACTCACTCTCATGATGACCAACTCACTCCCACAACGACCAACTCATTCCCGAGATAACCAACTCACTCCCACGATGACCAACTCACTCTCATGATGACCAACTCACTCCCACGACGACCAACTCACTCCCACAATGACCAACTCACTCCCACAACGACCAACTCATTCCTGAGATGACCAACTCACTCCCACGATGACCAACTCACTCTCATGATGACCAACTCACTCCCACAATGACCAACTCACTCTCATGATGACCAACTCACTCCCACGACGACCAACTCACTCCCACAATGACCAACTCACTCCCACAACGACCAACTCATTCCCGAGATGACCAACTCACTCCCACGATGACCAACTCACTCCCACAACGACCAACTCACTCTCATGATGACCAACTCACTCCCACGATGACCAACTCACTCCCACGATGACCAACTCACTCTCATGATGACCAACTCACTCCCACGACGACCAACTCACTCCCATGACGACCAACTCACTCCCACGATGACCAACTCACTCCCACAATGACCAACTCACTCCCACGACAACCAACTCATTCCCGAGATGACCAACTCACTCCCACGATGACCAACTCACTCCCACGACGACCAACTCACTCCCACGACGACCAACTCACTCCCACAACTCACTCCCACGACAACCAACTCACTCCCACGACGAACTCACTCCCACGACGACCAACTCACTCCCACAATGACCAACTCACTCCCACGACGACCAACTCACTCCCACGATGACCAACTCACTCCCACAATGACCAACTCACTCCCACAACGACCAACTCATTCCCGAGATGACCAACTCACTCCCACGATGACCAACTCACTCCCACAATGACCAACTCATTCCCGAGATGACCAACTCACTCCCACGATGACCAACTCACTCCCATGACGACCAACTCACTCCCACGATTACCAACTCACTCTCACGATGACCAACTCATTCCCATGATGACCAACTCACTCCCACAATGACCAACTCACTCCCACGACGACCAACTCATTCCCGAGATGACCAACTCACTCCCACAACGACCAACTCACTCTCAGGATGACCAACTCACTCCCACGACGACCAACTCACTCCCACGACGACCAACTCACTCCCACAATGACCAACTCACTCCCACGACGACCAACTCACTCCCACGACGACCAACTCACTCCCACAATGACCAACTCACTCCCACGACGACCAACTCACTCCCACGACGACCAACTCACTCCCACGATGACCAACTCACTCTCACGATGACCAACTCACTCCCGCGACGACCAACTCACTCCCACGATGACCAACTCACTCCCACAACGACCAACTCATTCCCGAGATGACCAACTCACTCCCACGATGACCAACTCACTCCCACGACGACCAACTCACTCCCACGACGACCAACTCACTCTCATGATGACCAACTCACTCCCACGACGACCAACTCACTCCCATGACAACCAACTCACTCCCACGATGACCAACTCACTCCCACAATGACCAACTCACTCCCACGACGACCAACTCATTCCCACGACGACCAACTCACTCCCACAATGACCAACTCACTCCCACGACGACCAACTCATTCCCGAGATGACCAACTCACTCCCACAATGACCAACTCACTCCCACAATGACCAACTCACTCCCACGACGACCAACTCATTCCCACGACGACCAACTCACTCCCACGATGACCAACTCACTCCCACGACGACCAACTCACTCCCACGACGACCAACTCACTCTCACAACGACCAACTCACTCCCACAATGACCAAGTCACATGATAACCCTCAGGCTTGGGGACCGCAGGCTGCGCTTCCACTCTGCGCCGTTTTGCAAACAAGCGCTGCTGTGGCGAGCATGCAGGGGCCGCCCATGCGAGGACCACACAGGGGTTTCTGGATCAGACCAAGGTACCAGCTGGACACTTCCCCTCCAGGGCATGCAGTGTGTCTCCTCTGTCCATGGGGCTGCCCCATTGCTGGCCCCTACCCCTCCCAATTCCGGCTGGAGGCAGGAATGGCCGTGCAAACATTCACCACTGGTGACGAGGACCTCCTGATGGCCAAGGACAAGGAACACGGTCGTGTGGACGCATCCAGGTTGAAGCAGGCCTCGGAGGAGGGACCTGGGGCTCCACTCACTGGCAGGAGAGTGAGGCCAACCTCTCCCTGGCAGATGCAGCCTCCCCGCCCCCAGCCCTGTGTGGCCTTGGACGGGGAAGGTGATTCGGATGTGGCTCCAGAGGGTCTCTGAGCGCTTGTGCCTTCCAGAGGGAGGGGTCTGCATTCCGCTTCTTCCCTCCACCTAAAGTTACAGCCACAGGTGCCTTCTGTGCCGTCACAGCTAGAATCCCACTGTAGCCATAGCACTGAACTTTCAGCCACCAGGTAACATCCACCAGGCGGCAGTCCACGGAACGCCTGCCTGACAGCTCCGGAGGCCCACGCCTTCATTGCTCCCTTATTATGACATATTTAGGATGGTTACTTAGTTCAGAAATTGAGCCACTGCATCAGATAGAGAATTTCATAGACCTTGGTGCCAAGCTGTTTTCCAGAAGGTTTAGATTAGTTTTGTTTCACTGCCAGCAATGTATGCTTCCACTACTTTAATTAGAAAGTGCGTCACTTCTGATTGGAAAAGTCATAAATGCTTCTGGTAAAAAATTCTACACACACGCACGCACACGCACACACACACACTCACGCACGCATGCATGCACACACACGTCCATGGGGGATCACCTGGGGTCTCACCTGCAGGGAAAACTAATATCAGTATTTCTGTGCTCCGTGTTCTTTAGTAAGGTCACGTGTCCTGCCTCGGCCCAGCTCCATCCCTGCGTCCTGCGCCTGCATCTGTTTATCACTACCTCTTAAGCATTTTCCCACGTCACTAAAAGTTCTTCATAAACGTAGCTTTTGCTGGCTGCAAACATCAGATGTCAGTTTGTAGCTGTGCCACCTATTTATCCATCCATTCTCAAACCTCACGGAGCGTCGCTACATTCCAAGAGCAGCCTGAGCCGGGCAGGCCCAGGGCCCCGGTGAACGCAGCACCCGCCTGGTCACCCGAGGCAGAGCTCATGCCCGTCATACACACAGGTCAGCGGGTGCCAGCCGGGTGAGGGCCAGCCCAGGGCAGCCGCTTCCACATAGGTCCCAGAAGAGGGCAGGTCAGCAGTCACGCGGGTCAGCAGAAGGGGGCAGGGTCCCCAGAAAGGGCAATTGGACGGAAGAGAAAGGCGTGAGTGGCTGCGGGTGCAGGTCAGGGCTGTGGGGGCAGAACGGGGATGACAGGACGGGGTGAGCACTTGCTGGGGCCGCGGGAAGGGGTGAGCGCTTTCTGGGGCGACCGGACAGAATGGGGTCAGATGATGTCGGCTGGGATCTTGCTTTGATCCTGCAGGAAGCGAGAGTTCGGAGGAGCTTTGAGCTGAGCAGGAGAGAGGAGGGCGGGCCCGCTGTCAGGCTTTCCATGCAGATAAGCCGCTGCATTGAAGGTCTGCAGGGGATGAGGGTGGAACCCAGGGACCGGGCGGGTCTGGCGTTCTAACCCCTGCTGCAGGTGAGGTGGCATGCACACGGAAGACTTGGTTTTCCACCCTCTGCTCTGTCGTTTCTCTCTGTCTCTCTCTCAGGAGAGCCACTCTGTGTGTCTCAGGACTGGCCGTTCCCATGCACACTGTGGCTATCACCCCTGTGGCCTGTCTTCACCCGGTGGTCCCCATCAGACCCTCTACCCCAGGGTGCAGTGACGGGCCAAGGCTGGGCAAGCGCCCCAGGTGCCTTCATCTCCAGGAGAGAGGCCCCCTCAGGGATCTCAGCACAGGCTCCAGGGTGTCCTCATCTAACACAAGGGGCAGCTGCCCAGAATACACCACCAAAAACAGAAGCAGAGGAGGGATGAGAAGCAGAACCCTTGCCTGGGCAGGCTTGCCAGGGCACACCCTCATCCGGGCACACCCTCCCTTGGGCACACCCTCACCTGGGCACACCCTCACCCAAGCACACCCTCGCCCGGATACACCCTCACCCGGGCACACCCTCGCCCGGGCACACCCTCACCCAGGCACACCCTCACCCGGACACACCCTCACCCGGGCACACCCTCACCCGGACACACCCTCACCCGGGCACACCCTCCCCTGGGCACACCCTCACCCGGGCACACCCTCACCCAAGCACACCCTCGCCTGGGCACACCCTCACCCGGACACACCCTCGCCTGGGCACACCCTCACCCAAGCACACCCTCACCCGGGCACACCCTCACCCAGGCACACCCTCACCCAGGCTCACCCTCACCCGGGCACACCCTCACCCAAGCACACCCTCACCCAAGCACACCCTCGCCAGGGCACACCCTCGCCTGGGCATGCCCTCACCCGGGCACACCCTCACCCAAGCACACCCTCACCCGGGCACACCCTCACCCAAGCACACCCTCACCCGGGCACACCCTTGCCTGGGCACACCCTCGCCCGGGGACACCCTTGCCTGGGGACACCCTTGCCTGGGGACACTCTCATCCGGGCACATCCTCACCCAGGGACACCCTCCCCTGGGCACACCCTCACCCAGGCACACCCTCCCCTGGGCACACCCTCGCCCAGGCACACCCTCGCCTGGGCATGCCCTCACCTGGGCACACCCTCACCCAAGCACACCCTCACCCGGGCACACCCTCACCTGGGCACACCCTTGCCTGGGGACACCCTTGCCTGGGGACACCCATGCCTGGGGACACTCTCATCCGGGCACACCTTCACCCGGGGACACCCTTGCCTGAGTGCAGCCTTGCCTGGGTACATCCTTGCTTGGGCACAGCCTTGCCTGGGAGGCCTCCTGAAGCTCAGTTTGGGGGATGTTGGGCTCGGTGGGCCCTGAGAGGGGAGCCAGTGAGGCCCTCTGGTAGAGAGCGTGACCCCAGTGCAGGTGTGAGTGCCAGGCCTGGGGCTTCTCCTCCTGGCTCCTCCCAGCATTGGGTGTTGGGGATCAGGGGGTCCTGGGTGGGGCTTGGGTCCAAAGGAGCTGAGTTAGGGCTGGTGGCTCAGCCTTTAGGACAGTGGCTCTCCTAGCAGCACCTGGGCCAGCGGGGCCACCCTCAGGATGGGGGAGCTCACAGCAGGGCCCACCCTCAGGACAAGGGGTCACCCGCAGGACAGGGGAGCTCACAGCAGGGCCCACCCTCAGGACGGGGGTCACCCGCAGGATGGGGGATCACCCTCAGGATGGGGGAGCCCACAGCAGGACCCACCCTCGGGACAGCAGCGTGCACCTCACCTGGGAGCCTGTGGGAACCACACGCTCCTGAACCCCTCCACAAACCCATGAAGCCAGAACCCCGGAGGGCCACGCTTGGTCTAACCAGGCCTACAGGACACCCTTACTCAGGCAGCGTTGCAAGCAGCGGCCTCGGGTCAACAGATGGAGCTTGTCTGCACAGGAAGCACCTCCGGAGTCCGAGGGGCCTCCCCACTGAGTCTGCCAATGGCCTGGGCGTGGCCGGGGGGCCAAACGTCTAAACCAGGTGACTGCAGCACAGAGCAGTGGGAGCCGCTGTCCCAGATGGCAAGGAGTCATCCCGGAGCCATGCAGAGGCCTGTTGGGGGTGGCTCTCGGGGGGTCTGGGGGCTGAGGCGCAGGCGGGTGGGCAGAGCAGGGGTCCAGGCTGTGGGCAGCAACTTCTTAAGGGAAAGTTGGGTCAGATGTAGTGGCTGGGAGGGTGCAGGTGAGAATCCAGGCCTGTGCGGCCCCCGCCCGGGCACTGACAGTGCCACAGGGCACCCACTTTCCCGGGACACTCTCCACGCCTTCGCTCCTGCTCAGAGCCGCGACACTGCTCGGTTCTGGAGGCAGCGATTTCACTTTCGAGAGGAAAAGCAGCTTCCTTTTGAGATTCTGGGCTGAACACAGGCCCCCTCCCCACCCCATTTATCACCGCCTCGGAAATTGGAAAAGATGGCTCATTTCGCGTGGCGGCTGAGTGCCCGTGGTCATTCTGCTTTTATGGAATCACCGTTTGAAGTTCCTTTCCCACGACCTGAGGGAGCGCACTTTTCTAATTACGGGCGATAATCCGGAGGGGAGCTCAGGGAGGAGGCCGTCTGGGAGCGTGGTGGGGAATACCTTTCCACGGGGGCTGACTCTGTGAGCAGGTGGGCAGCTGGGGGTGCTCTGGGCTGTGAGGGGACCTATGCCCGCTTCCCAGGAACCTCCTCTCAATGCACCCCGAGGAAAACCACCAGGGAAGTTCGAGGCTGAGCGGACGGTCACTTGGCTTGTGTGCCTGGGGCAGCGGGGAGCGGCTCAGACTCAACGGTTACCGCCACCAGGGACTCGGGTGCAAAGATGCCAGACCCTCTACATTTCCAGCAGAAGGTGCCAGTGACAGCTTTATATCTCTGCATGTCAGCAGCGAATTCACATTTGGAAAGGAACAGCATTAAGTTAACAAACACGCACTAGCTCTCTCTCTATCTGTTAATCAGGCAGGATGGGTGTGGTGGGTAAATGACAGATCCCAAAGGCACCGGGTTCTGATCCCTGGAGCCCATGAGTCAGTCACTTTCCTGGTGAAAGGGGCTTTACAGATGTAAGTTAGGGGCCTTGGTCACCCCGGTGGACCCTGGATGCAATCACAAGTGTCAGAGAAGTGGCCGGGCATGGTGGCCCACACCTGTAACCCCAGCACTTTGGGAAGCCAAGGTGGACGGACTACCTGAGGTCAGGAGTTTGAGACCAGCTTGGCCATCATGACGAAGCCCCATCTCTACTAAAAAAAAAAAAAAAAAAATTAGCTAGGCGTGGTGGTGGGCACTTATAAGCCCAGCTACGCCGGAGGCTGAGGCAGGAGAATCGCTGGACCTCAGGAGGTAGAGGACGTTGAGCACTCCAGCCTGGGCAACAGAGGGAGATGCTGTCTCAAAACGGCGGGAAAAAGACGCGTGGAGGGAGATTCCACGCAGACAGAAGAGGGGCAGCTGCGTGCAATGGCGGCAGAGGGCACAGCCACGTGGCCACGACGCCTGGCACCCCGGGGAGCTGGGAGGGAAGGACAGACCCTGCCCATGGCCTCTGTAGGCCACACGGCCCTGCCCACAGCTTGGCTGTAGCTCAGTGAAATCCACTTTGGGCATCTGGACCCCAGAGCTGCGAGAGAAGAAACGTGTGTGATTTTAAGCCCCCCAGTGTGTGGTGATCTGTGACGGCAGCACAGGAAAATAACACAGAGGCGAAGCCGGCACACTACGTGGACCCAACAGACAGTTTAAACACAGTGGACCCTCCAGCACCCAGCCCAGCGCTGGCCAGGTAGGCAGGAGGGGCCCCTGGGCCACAGCCTCATCCCGGTGCCTCTGCGGCCCCCAAAGCCATGCCACGCAGAAGGTCTGCCCTGGCGGAGGCGCCATGAGGAGCCGCCCTGCAGCGCCACCCTGCCCTGTGCCCGGACACTGCCCTCGCTGGGGGCCACCACCCTTTCCTGTTTGTTGCTCTCTTCCAGCAGCCCCTGGGTGGAGCCTGCGCCCAGCAGGTTCCCAGACACTGCTAAAGGCAGGGGAGGCCTTGTGGGACGTGGGCAGTCCCCATAAGCAGGCAGGCCGGGGAGGCAGGCGGGGCTGGGGGGACCTGGATTGGGTGCTTTCCCGTGCCAGGGCTGAGACGAGAGGTGCCCAGCATTCGCCTGCCACCTCGGAGTGCCCGTCCTATAATCCTCACGCTGCCCGTGACATCAGCCACACGCCACCGCCATCACAGAGACAGCAAGGCTCGCCGTGGCCACACAGACCCATCAGGCTGCAGCTCCCGGGCCTTTCTGAGCCACGTGTGCACCCACCGTCCTCACGCCGCCCCCACAGGCTCCGGGAGGGAGGCTGCTGACCACCCTCGGGGGTTGCAGGGCTGTGGAGCAGGGGTCAGCTGGTGCCTGGCCCGTGCCTCTGCCCCCAACCAGCGATGGTCCTAGAGGCCTGCAGGGCAGCGGGCAGAGCCTGGGCCCACACATTCAATCCACGGGGCCACAGCTGTGTGTCTGTCCCATGCAATGCTCTCAGAATCCCGAGTTTTTGCCAACATGGAACTCCCGTAGATTTTACCTGAAAACCTGGAGTTCCTGCCTCATCAGGAGGATCCAGGAATCTGACATGGGGGGCAGAGATGAGCTGGTCACCGGCCCCCGGGACGCCCGAGGCTGACCGGCCCCCACCCCCTTGCTGCCCACGGGCCTCACGCAGCCGCCGCTGGAGGTCGAGGGGTCGTGCTCCAGGTTGGTGGAGCAGGATGGTGGGGTGAATGAGGGCCCCCAAAGCTATCTCCACTCTGGGTTGCAAGATAATCGGGAGCGTGGATGTAGGAGGAATGTGTTTCCGTGTATAATTAAGGTAAGGATTTCAGATGACATCTGTCATCCTGGACTCGGGGCAGGGGGCCTAAATCCAATGAGAAGCGTCCTGACTGGAAAATGAGGGGCTTGGACCACCACAGGCAGAGAACAGACGCCACATGATGTCAGAGGCCACGTGACTTGAACAGAGGACACATGACGTCAGAGGCAAACAGAGTCACAGCTGTCCGGACCCCCGACAGGCCTGGGGCTGACCTCCCCCGGGGAGCTGTCCCTGCTGGAGTCACAGCTGCCCGGACCCCCGACAGGCCTGCAGCTGACCTCCCCCCGGGAGCTGTCCCTGCTGGCTCCATGGCTTCGGGCTCCCGGGCTCCAGAACAGAGAGAGGATCTCCGTTGTGCACAGACCTGTCTGTGGTCAGTGTTATGGCAGCACCAGGGATCCACAGGAGGACAGAGAAAGATGTCACACGAGGAAGGAGCGAGGGGGTGGGGAAGGGCCCAGCAGATGCCCAGGCTGCCCGGCCAGCTCCTGTCCTGTGTCCTCCAGCAGCAGGACCGCTGTCTGCTTGATGGCAGTGGGCGCAGCGGAAACCCCGGCCTCACCGGGTGACCTCGCGGCTGAGGGTGGCGCTGGACTAACACCTCGTCAGTAGGACTCCAGCGGAGTTTGCTGGGTGCAATTTCTGAGAAACACATCTGAAAAAGCAGACTCTGCTGGAATCAGCGGTTTATGCCTTTTATCCACAGCCCTACTATAGCCTTTTTCATGCCTGGAACCAGGACTCGAGGCTCGGGGCTGGGGCAGCCGGTGTATGACCACGACGCCGAGTGCCTCCTGCAGGAAGGAAGAGCCGGGACGCACGTGCTGCTGGGCTCCTGAGGGTCCCACCAGCCCTCCGATGTCACAGGTCGCACCACCGTTCAGCATTTCGGTCGGGATCTGTTACACGCAGAAGCAAAGGAGCTGAGGCTCCCAGGGGCCGGGACCGTCAGGGCCGTGAGTTCTCTCACCCAGAGGAGCCGGGGCCAAGCGCCAGGAGCCAGAGGTCAGGCGTGTGAAGTCAGGGTGCCTCCCACCCCACGGCCCCACCCAGAAGGATGGGGCCGCCGTCTCCTGGGGGCTGAGGGCCCCCCAGGAAAGCAGGCGTCACTGCTGGCTCCCTCCAGGTGCCTGCCCCCAGAAGAATCATTTCACACTTGGCCGCCTTCTCACCCAGCACCCCATACCTGGGAGAGGTGGGCGGCTGTGATTTTTCAGCTTGGAAGGAAGTGGGTTTTCAAACTCCCAGCTTCTCTTTGAGTCACTGATTTCCATCTGTCACAGCAACTGAAGCCAATATTCCGAGAGAGGAAACAGCACAAATTGAGAGGCGGCCAGTTGCAAGGTAATCGGGAGGAAGGGGCAGAGGGAGGGGCTGCTGGGAAGGCGAGTGCTACACGGGAGCCACGCTGTCCTTCCATGGCCATGGCCCGAGGGACGTGATCCCCAAACAGCCCAAACCCGGCTGTCCCATGCTGAAGCCTCCGCCTGTCCACACCCAGCCTCAGGGCACCTGCCTCCACGGGGCACATGCTAAGGTTTCCCTTAACTGCGGCCTCTGGGAGCCAGACCAAGCTGCCTTCCTCCGAGAAGCGCTAAGAATGCTGGATTTAAACATCATCAACTTCCAAAAATCAATGAATACCTGACAAGATGGCGAGAAATTGCTAGGCCGAAAGTGAAGGGAAAATGGGAGTCGGAGAAAGGAGTGGGCCTGAATCTGCTTTTTCCCAAAGGGGGTGTTCTGAATACTGTACCTTTGAGAGAAAGGGGGAGAAGCCAGAGGTGCCAGATGGAATACTCACCCTTCACAAACCGGGGTGAGGGGAGCACGGGGACCGGCCTGCAGCATATGCAGCGTCTGCGCGTCCCAAGCCACCCTCGAGACCCGAACTCAGCGTTAGAGGGTCAGTGTGGGCAGGGCAGCACGGGCGGCCCCCAGGAGCCTGGAGGAGCAAACACGACCCCTCCAGAGGAGAGAGTCTCCAGCCTGGGCCTCAGGTTGTGCCTGCAGATCCACGTCCAGCAGCAGCGACCAGCACACGGTCAGACGTCACAAGGCAGACAAGGAAAAGGAACCCCGTGAGCGAGCGCGGGCGGGAAGGACAGAGGTGTCTCCGGACCAGCGCCGCCGCTGCGGGACAGCAGCCTTCCCTCCACCCTGGGGTCCCAGGACACCAGCAGCTCCACAGCGGCCTCTGCCCAGCAAGCAGGACCCCACCCTGTTCCAGTGAGGGGGCCAGCAGCACGTCACCTTCCAGCCCTCCAGGCCTCGGGTCCCTCATGTGCCTGCGACCTTGGGTGTCTGCGTCGGGGTGTGGAAGCTGCGGCAGGCGGAGCGCCCACTAGCCCCGTCGCCCCCTCTCTATTTCCACTATAAAAATGTAAACTGATTTAATGTGCCTAGCTATTAATTCTGATGATTACAAAGCGAAGATAAAAAAGAGAGACCCTGGTTTGCCTTTGTAGATAATGTCTCTCTCTCTCTCTCCCAGCTTCAATTTTATCCACTCCCTCCAAATACAACAGCTAATTTCATTACAGACAGGTCTTTCAAGATTCCCTGGGGACCCAAACTAATAACATATTGTCGATAGTGAAAAGACTGACTGCCCTTCTGAAACCATGAAGTCATGAATATTTTGCAGGACGTGGCAATACCTGTAAAATATATTCTCACCGAGACTAATATAGCATTTGATAAATCTTCATACATAATACTTGTGTTCAACTAATATGAATATTTATGGGGCCAAAGCAAGGGAGACGGGGTGGCTGGCCGCGCCTGGCCGGGTGGGCGTCCTGGCCCTCCGCTTCCCTTTGGATAGTGCACAAGGGTCTGGAACATTGGGATTAGGACTCAGATCCCGCCGACTCCGAAGGCGCAGCTCAAAGATTCCTCTTCCATAAAGCTGTCCTGACCTTCCCCTTCAAAGCAATCCCCTCTCCTGTGCCCCAGAGAGCAGAGAGTGCAGGCTGCCACCCCTGCCCGCTGTGGACTCGCAGAGGCACTTGCTCCGGGCACTGGGCACCCCCGCTGGGCCCTGCACGGTCCGGAGGCGCTCAGTGGACGAAGCGTGAATCCGATCAAACCCTCTCCCCGACGCCCGTCTCCAGTTTCCGGTGGAAGCCTGGAGTTCCTGCCTCTAGGGCCGGAGTGAAACTAGCTTTTGTGCAGTGGAGTCGGGCGGGAAGGTCGGGTGGACCTGGGATGGTGGAAATGAGAAACCCAGAGCTTTGCATGCGCCCCCCACGCAGCGTCCTCACAGCAGAGGTGAGGGCTGTCCTCACACCACTCCACAGACGAGGACGCTGAGGTGCGGGACGCGGGGTGGCCTGACAGAGGTGGCACGGGGAAGGTGGTGGGGCTCGACTCTGAGTCCCGGTGGCCAGCGCTCCAGCCACATTTTAACCACAAGACAGCACCGAGCAACTAAGGTAACCATGGTGGCCTCCTGTGTCCACTGCACAGTGCTCAAGCCTCGGAATATTAACACGCATTTCCACAATTTTCTCAAAATAGCGTGAAAATCGCCCCTTGCAGGATTCAGACCCTGCCTGTTCTTTTCTTAGAAATGAAATCACGGCTTGCTGGGTTTCACACCAGGGCTACCCACAGAGTCGATGCCACGGAACTATTCTGTTGAAAGTAAAAACAGCCCGTTTCCCCTGTAGGACGTGGCGAGGTCGCGCTACAGCTGCTGATCTGAGAAGGTCGCATCTCCCGGGCCAGTTTCTGTGGGGCTGCGGGTTCGGGTCCCAGCTCTGCCATCACCAGGCTGTGGACCCACACTTGGCCCTGGTGTCCTTGTAGGAATGCAGGGTCCAGAGACGGCCTCCCCACGCGGCACAGAGGGCTGGGCGCACTCGGGATGCTGTGTGTTAGAGCCACTCACTCACACGCCACACGGTATCCCACGGGTGCGGGTGACGCGGTCCCAGGGGAAGACCCCTCCGTGCTGTGGCTGCAGTAAATCCCTGTGCTGGGTCTATTCTGAGACGACATTGTGGAAATGTGTGTTCATATTCCCCACAGAACAGAGCACAGCCCCGTCCCACACCCCACAGAACAGAGCACAGCCCCATCCCACACCCCACAGAGCACAGCCCCATTCCACACCCCACAGAACAGAGCACAGCCCCGTCCCACACCCCACAGAACAGAGCACAGCCTGAATTCTACACCCCACAGAGCACAGCCCTGTCCCACACCCCACAGAACAGAGCACAGTCTGAATTCTACACCCCACAGAGCACAGCCCCGTCCCACACCTCACAGAGCACAGCCCCATCCCACACCGCACAGAACAGAGCACAGCCCCGTCCCACACCCCACAGAACAGAGCACAGCCTGAATCCTACACCCTACAGAGAACAGCCCTGTCCCACACCCCACAGAACAGAACACAGCCTGAATTCTACACCCCACAGAGCACAGCCCCGTCCCACACCTCACAGAGCACAGCCCCATCCCCCACCCCACAGAACAGAGCACAGCCCCGTCCCACACCCCACAGAACAGAGCACAGCCTGAATCCTACACCCTGCAGAGAACAGCCCTGTCCCACACCCCACAGAACAGAGCACAGTCTGAATTCTACACCCCACAGAGCACAGCTCTGTCCCACACCCCACAGAGCACAGCCCCGTCCCACACCTCACAGAGCACAGCCCCATCCCACACCCCACAGAACAGAGCACAGCCCCGTCCCACACCCCACAGAACAGAGCACAGCCTGAATCCTACACCCTACAGAGAACAGCCCTGTCCCACACCCCACAGAACAGAACACAGCCTGAATTCTACACCCCACAGAGCACAGCCCCGTCCCACACCCCACAGAGCAAAGCACAGCCCTGTGCCACACCCCACAGAACAGAGCACAGCCCCGTCCCACACCCCACAGAACAGAGCACAGCCTGACTCCCACACCCCACAGAGCACAGCCCTGTTCCACACCCCACAGGGGCAGTGGCAGCGTCAGCCTGCCCAGCTTTGTGGACAGGACCCTTGCGCCGGCCCCCCCGCCACACCCTCTCTTGTGCTCCTCCGGGTCGGTGCCCAGGCCCAGCCTTGGACTCGCCACTCCTCAGTCCACACTCGCTCCCTAGCGTGGGGTCAGCTCCTCTCCCAGGCCACCTCCCCGTGGAGACCTGTGGATTTTATGAATTCCGGGATCATCTGTGAACAGCACCATTGGGTCACACTCCCGTGAGTCTGTTAAAAGCATTAATTTGTTATCCATAAACATGTAAATACGCTACAATTTTGGTGAGCCTGTGTTGAGATTTTGAGTTTTTGAAAACATTCCTAAACGCTCAAAAACTGCAGTGGTCAGAACCCCCTGGCTCAGGGACAGCTGCGCCCGGCCCTCCCCCACTGGCCCCAGCCTCGGGCCCCTCCAGCCCCGAGGCCCAGCCTTGTCCCTTCCAACCAGGGCTGGGAAGGAAGGGAGGAGGGGCATCCGAGGGGCTGCCGGGGGCCACAGGGTGATTCGTGGTCAACCAGATCTCACTGTTTCTCCCGTGCTCCACCAGGGGCCAGGATGACATCTCAAAGAACAGCTGCACTTGGCTCATTTACTTACAAGTAAAACACCGACAGGCGTGGTGGGTCACGCCTGTAATCCCAGCACTTTAGGGGGCTGATGGTGGATCACTTAAGCTCAGGAGTTCAAGACTAGCCTGGGCAACATGATGAAACCCCATTTCTACCAAAAAATGCAAAAATTAGCTGGGTGTGGTGATGTGCACCTGTAATCCCAGCTACTTGGGAAGCTAAGGCAGAATCACTTGACCCTGGGTGGTGGGAGTGAAACCCTGCCTCGTAAAACTTTAAAAAATAAAATAAAATAAAACGCTGACAGCCAGCAGCCTGAGCGCAGCCCTCTGACCCGGCAGCGTGGGCGGTGGGACCCGAGAGCAGCCCTCTGACCCGGCAGCGCGGGCGGCGGGACGCTGATGGAGCGTGCTGGATGCGTCGTGGGGCTGCGTGGGCGCTGGGCGGCCTGACCTAAAGTGAGCGGCGAGGTGGGTGCGTGGGAACCTACATGGCGGCCTCTCCTCAGACGGCCTGAAGAGCACTGTCCTCAGCCACCGTCCCTTCTCGCCCCAGCTTTCAGTCCAGCCTCCAACACTGGGCCTCAGGCCGCCAGGGACACAAACCCAGCATCCAATTGGCACAGGCCTCAGACCTCACCTGAAGCATCCACGCTTGAACCCCGGCACAGGGTCGGGCCGCCGCTGTGGGATCAGGCGGGAGCTGGTGACCTCCAGGTTCGGCATCACCCTAACCTCCCGGTGGATCCTGGGATGTAGCCAGGGTGTGGGCAGCGCCGACACACGCTGCGTGGCCGTGGGCCGCCTGCCCTCCTCCTGTCCGCCGGCTGATCCGGCTGTGGTCAGGTCCACCCTCTCCTCTGTCGTGGGAGGAGGCCCAGCCCTGCTCCTGCCCCAGCCCTGGGCGAGTCATGACTGGCCAGCCCCACAGAGCGTTCCTCCCGTCCTCTGCTAGCGGCTAGCTCGGTGCTCAAAAGTGACAGAGTCCTAGCGGAGAGGCAGGAAGCTCGTGTGTCCCCTGACTTCCCTATGGGGCTTCTGGCCTTTCATGGCCCTGTGCATGCTCACCGAGAGGCTGGATCGGTCCTCTGGACACTGCAGAGACTCGCTGGGAGCGAGGAGCAGAGACACACCTGGTGTCTGTGGCCGCCACGGAGCCACAAAGCCTGCAGCGTGCATGCCTCTGAGGGAAGGGTGTCCCCCTGGTGTGACGGTAAATTCCCCGGCTGTGATGGTAAATTCTGCGTCCACTGAGAGGGCCTCAGATGCGCAGGTGCGTCTGTGCAAGATTCGAGTCTGATGGGGGCTGAGGAAGGAAGGGCTGCCCTCCCAGCTGGACGGGATCGGCCTCTTCCCAGAGGTCCAGCTGGGACAGAAAGGCTCGGGAGGGCGGCTCCATGTCCTGTGTGAGCTGAGAGCTCCTCTGCTCCTGCCTATGGGCATCGGAGGGAGCTGCCAGGTCCCAGGCCTTTGGAGTAGAAGTTACACCGTTTCTCCCACCCTGACCCCGGGCCTCAGGCCTCCGCACTCAGGATCCCACCACCTTCCCGGGCCAGCAGCCTGCAGATCGTGGGGCCTCTCGGCCAGCACAGTCACTGTCGAGGGAGCCCAGCCCGACCCCGAGTCTCCTCTCCGGTCTCTCTGCACTGGCTCGGTTCCCCGGGAGAGCCCTGACCCGCGCACCAGCTGAGCCCGCTTCTCATCAGGCCCTTCCATCTGGTGCAGGTCCACACCCCGCCTCCGGCACGCACACCACCATGCCCAGTGCAACACGTGGCCACAGGTCACCTTGGTGCCATCCCCGCAGCCCCACGCAGGCAGAAGACACTCCTCAGGCCTGGGAGCTCCGCCTTCTGCGCCCTCCTGACAGCCTGACCTCCCTCCGAGGAACCGTGTCTTCTGCACTCAGTGTCCTGAGGTTTGGGGGCAGTGACCCCACCACGCAGGCGAGGATCCGATGCAGGTGTTCCTAAGAAAAAGGGGCAGCGAGGGGCCCCGCCGCTGGGTCACACCTTGCCCTGTGCCGGAACCACTGGGCCACCGGGTCCCGCGAGCGTGTGCTGTCAGACTTGAGTTTTCTGTAGCTGAAAATTAGCCATGTCGGCTGCTCACAGAGCTGGCGGGCCTCAGGCTACTCCTGGAGAAACGGAGCTTCCTGCAGCAGCGTCCCCGAATCGGCGTGGGTGCAGCGTGCCAGGGCCTGCGCCAAGCCGTCTCCCGCAGCTCATCGACACTGTTTTACTTTTATTTGTTGTTGTTGTTGTTGTTTAAAATCAGACTGTTGTTTAAAATCGCGACCCGGAGAGCTGCTGCGGAGCCCGGAGCTGCTTCGTGGGTTCTGTTTCTGCCCCAGGAGGCGGGTGAGGCAGACGCGGCCCAGAGCCCTCGAGGGCCACGCGGGGCCGACGGTCCCCCTCGGATCCTTCTGGGTTCCGGGGAATCTGTCGTCTCTGAAGAAGCTTGAGTTCATATTACTTAACGGTTTCTTTTAAATCGACTCATCTTTTAAGTTAAATTGATTTGTTTCTTAAATAAGTGATGGGTTGGCACCCACAGAAAACACGTATCGTTTTACTAGTAAATATCAGTAAACAGAACAGAAACCGTGCTGCACTGAGAGTCTGGCGGGTGTGTCCGCCAGAGAAGCCGTGCAGTGCTGGGAGAGGCGCCTCGTCTGTGATCGAGAGGGAGGTTGCCAAGGTTGGAGGCCGGGAGGGTGGTCCTGGAGCGCTGGGAAAGGTGGAGAGGGGAGGAGGGAAGCTTCCATGGCGTGACGTGAGCTGATTCTCTGCAACTCGCTGTCCCTGGGCCCCCTAAAGCCCTCAGCCCCCGCCAGGCGCCTTTGGGGTTGGAGACACATCAGTCCCCCTCATCTCAGAGGCAGAGGGGAGGTGGGTGGTGCCAATGGGGGTCCTTCTGCTGCGCCTGGCACAGCGAGGCCTCCACGCCCACTGCCCCCTTCAGTGCCACGAGGCCCCTCTGAGGCTGCTGCTCTGACATCCACCTTCCCAGACAGGGAAACTGAGGTGCGGGGGGGGGCATGTGACCGGCCCACAGTCATGCAGCAGAGGCAGGAGGAGCTTGATGTGGACCCAGGCGGTGGGCACCGCAGGGTCAGTGAGGCAGGTGCCAGGGTGGACTCTCATCCCAGGGGCCTCCTGGTGTCCTGGCGGGCAGGGAGGAGGGTGCCCTGGCACTGCATGGAGCCAAACGCTGCTCAGCATTCACAACCAACCCAGGGCGGCCCCGCCAGGAAGAACCGTCCGCGCACGCCAGCCCTAGCTGAGGGCCCCCGTCAGTCTGGAGTCAAGGCCACGGAACTGCAGCCGCTCCGGAGACCTCGGTTTCCCATCTGCTAATAAGCCACCTGGCTCATCTGAGTCCTGGCAGATCTGAGTGAAACTGGAAATGTGCTTCAAGCAGCCGGCGAGACGGGCACTCCCAGGGATGGGACCTCAGTGCCCCCGGGAAACGGGCACTCACGGTGTTACATCCCTCGTCAAGAACCCCCCGGCACGGCCCAGAGCCTGGGAGTGCAGCTGGCAACCTTCCCGGGGCTGCAGAGACCGAGAGAGGGCTGGCAGACCCTGCCCCGGCACTTAATGCCCCCCTGACTCACTTCCCCCGACCACCCTGGACCCCAGGGCCCACTGGGACCTCGGTACCTGCCGCCCACACCTGACGCTTTTCCCAGATTCTCTCCTGGAGGCTCCTTCTCCTCATTCACCACTTGGACACTAGCTCCCTCACCTGTGTGTGTCCCAGGCCCTGCACTGAGCACCTTTTAAACGACTGGAAAATGAGCTTCTCCTTCTGCGAATGCCAACTAGTGGGGAAATGTCAGAGTTTCGCTGACACCAGTCCTCGCTGAGTGGCAGGCCGCCATCGCTCTGCTGGACATCCCGTAAGGGAAAGCTGGGGTCACGAGGCATTTCCAGGGGCGTGGGAGCCAAGCGTCAGCCTCACCACCTCCTCCGCCCCTCCTGGCTTCTCCACCTCCTGTCCCTTCACAGGCATCTGTGCTTGCTCAAGAGAGGACGGGCCGCTGCCTGCACAGGTCCCAGATGCGGGCCCCGTCTGCACATTTGTCCTCAGCGGGAGATCAGACGTGGAAATTTACAGACTTATTTTTGTCAAGTTTCCAGCCAATGAAGGATATGAAGGATAAAATGTCCTTTCAGAAAACAGTTCCAAAACTCTGAAACATGCCTCTTGCTGAGCTGAATCATAAATGCAAACACTCAGCCCGGCACATGAGACTGGGAATCACCACCCGCCTGGACCCTCCGTGTGTGGACGCAGGCTGTGGGCCGGGCAAGTGGCTGACAACCGTTCAGGAGCGCGTCTCCCACAAGACTCCAAGGCACAGGATTGCACGGAGCCCACCCTCCAGGTGAGGGTGGCTGAGGGGCTCTGGCACACCTGTGTCTCCTGGCGCCAAGATCCCCAGCGAATCTGGGGGCGGTGTGAGTGGACACTGTCCTCGTGCAGCTGACGCGCCGGTGCACTTGCCAGGAAGAAAACTCACGGCCGAAACGCCGCCCACCTCCTCAGACCCTGGGAAACACCGGCTTCTCCGAGGCCCGGGCACCTGGCGGGTGTCGGGAAACAGGAGAGGCCATTCCCATCCGGTAGCCGAGAACCCGGCCTCATCATCAGGGCCAGGGCGGGGGCTCCAGCTGTGGGTTGTAACTACTTTTCACTTTTTGCAGTAGATCCACAGTCATGGGAAGCTGTGAAACTGGGCCGGGGCAGGGCCGAGACATTCACGATCCGCGTGGAAAACGGCCCCAGGCCCGCCCGGCGATGCTGCTGCCGGTGAAGCCAGGCCTGCCGGGCCCGGCCTGATGCAGGTGTCTTCCCGGCTGCGGCCACTCCGGCTGTTCGGCTCAGCAGCGTGGAAAGCTGTGACCCACGGAGGGAGTTCAGGGGAGGGTGGAGATAATGAACTCATGCTGGAAAGGCCGCCCAGAACCAGCAGGAGCCATTTGGGAAATAAAACTCACAAATAAATAGGAAAAGCTTCTGCTGGAACTCCCATTTCCTAGCAAGAATTTCTCAAAGCGTTTCCAAAATGGAAATGCTTACGCAGAGCAGAAGCTTGGAAACCCCTTTTTAGAAACCCACACCTGACACCCTCTGCAGCTCTTGACGGAGCGGGCGCTGGAGCCGGCAGAGTGGGGGCCGCAGGGCGTTCTGAGACACACGCAGGGGCGGCAGCCAGACACAGGCCGGACCCGACCGACTGGCCCCAGGCGCCTCTGACTGCACCTTCTGCGTGCACCTCTGACCCGCGGTCCTCAAGCTCCTGCCTGGCCGTCACTCATCACACGGCGCCGACAGGGCACACGCTTCCCACAACAGACGCAAGACACACTGTCATCCGGTGGCTGACATGCAGCGCCGTGTCCAAGACCCCGCACCAGCAGCCGGGGGCAGGACCGGCCTGCCACAGACGCTGCCACACCCCAACTTCTGTGGCCAGCAACCGGCTGGCCACAGTAGGGCCTTCTGCTTTTTAAATTTAAACTTTTAGCAATGACAGAAACCTGGGTCCCTCTAAAGCCAGCGCTGCCTTGCTGAAGCTCTCTGGGCCCTGTGGCTCGCCCGCCCCAGGCTCTCCTCTGGCTGAAGCCCTTTGAGGCCTGTGGCCCACACAGGCTCTCCCCTGGTTGAAGCCCTCTGGGGCCCATGGCCCGCCTGCCCCAGGCTCTCCACTTTCCTGCTGCACAGGCCCGGACCTCCTCAGTCCTGAGCATGCCCTGGGACCTGGGCTGGGGCAGGCTAGTTAGCGGGAATTCACACACGTGTGCCCTGAATTTGAGAAACGACCTCCCTCACAACCAACTAACCGAAACAGAACTTCCCGTCGCCATCCCAGCTCCATCCTCCGCTCACAGTCTTTCTTCCTGAGGGGTCAGAGGTGTGGCCGTGCCAGGCGGGGGTGATTCTCCTCTCCCAGCATAGAGTGAGCCCATCCCTGGGACACGGGAGTCCAGCCCCTGCTCCCTGGTGGTGGCCCTCACCTGCTCTCTGCGCACAGCAGCAAACAGCCCTTCAAGCAAGTGCTTTGGCGGGGGGCCTGCAAGAGCCTGGAGGGGGGTCCTTTGTCTCCCCTCCCCTTCCCATCTCAAGAGGCCTGAAAATCCTCTCCATGGCAGAAGCGTTTGAATGCCAGACAAGCGAGGGGAGACATTTCTCCCTCCTCCTTTTCCTTGAGTGACAGGCTCTCAAGTTCCATGTTTGGGAAACTTGCTATGTCCGCTGCATGCACAGAACCTCCGATGCTGTCTTTTATGTGCAGTTGAAGATGGTTTTTGTGTGTAAACGTTTTTCCCTGCCCTGAGCACTGAATTTAGAGCAAACACTCACGTACACAGAGGGGTGACTACACAGCCTCTCCTTCATGAACTTTCCCTCCTGAGCCTCATGAATTCGAATCTGCACACATTCCTTAAGAGTTCTTGGCCAAGGTCAATGGACACCCCAAAGAAAGGCTACTGGGCCAGTGGAGGCAGGGTGTGGGGAGACCGTCCGATTCTGGGCCCTCGCCACCCCGACAGCCCTCCTGTTCCTCCAGCTCCGAGGAAGATGTGGACACCCTTCTACCAGGCCCCCCAGCAGGCAGAGGAATTCCAGGAAGCAGTCAGGGCAGGGTCAAGTGACCAGTCCCTTTTGTTTGGATTCCCCTCTCCTTTCCAAGCTTGGGTGGGTTGGTGTCTGAGCTCGGGTGGATTGGTATTGGGTTGGTATCTGAGCTCAGATGGGTGGCATCGAGTGGGAGCTCCCAGGAATCAATTTTGTATCCTGAGATGTCAGTTTGGAACAGGCTGTGATGGAAGAGCAGGCGCCTCCTCCAGGAAGCCTTCTTCCACACCTTGTAACACTGAGAGCCGGTGCCAACATCGGAACGGGCAATGTGCTTTTCAAATGGCCTCACAGACACAGACGTCAGGCCTCTGCTGCTCCACCATCCCCTTAGGGCCCCACCAGGGAGGACAGCGATTTTGGTGTCTCCTGCTGTTTCCTGGGCAAAGGTTGGCTGACTCTTGCTTTAGACACTGCCAGCCCCACCGGTCACAGAGAGGGCACAGCATGGCCTCATCACAGAGGGGGACAAAACTTGGCCTTGTCAAAAGGTGGAGGGCAGAGAGAGGAGCAGACAGGCGGTGGGGGCAGTTCAGAGGCTGACGAGGGAGGAAAGCTGGGGTGAAGAAAAGAAGGAGAAATGATTTTAAAAGAGAGAAAGGAGGGAGGGGGAGGGAAGTGAGGAGGAAGGAGACAGAGGAGAGGAGGGGGGGGGGGAGGGGGAGACACCCTTTCCGGGAATGCTGCTTTATCTCCCGCCAATGTCAGGAAAGCGGATCATTCTGGGTTTTTCCACCACCCAGAATCCCGGCGCTCCTCACCTTGAAGGGTGAGGCGGGAAGCGACTCTGGGCGGAGCTGCCCCCGTGGTATTGCACAACCTTGGCAGGCTGCCAGTGTTTTTATGTAATCCTCCGGCTCTCCCCATAAAACAGACCATAACGCCTCGGCGAGCACGCTTCAACAGAGCCGTGTGCTGCCGCTGCACGCCGCCCTCCGGGGACGGATCCCGGCCGGCGGCTGGGTGAACCACTTTCCCCCTAGTGGCTCCCACTGAATCGGAAAGATCAGAGAAGCCACAGAGCTCACCAGAACAGCTCTATGGGAGTCAGGGATTCTGTGGGTGCTGAGAAGATGCCCAGGAAGTCAGGGTGCTCTGAGCCAGACAAAGCTGGGACAATAACTTGTCCTGGGGATTCACCTCCCCCATCACCCCACCCCAAGGCCTGTCTGCAGCCCACCCTCAAGGGAGGCTGTGGCTCCTTGAAGGAAATGCAAGACGACCCCCACGTCTTTGACCCCACACACAGCAGGCCAGACAGCCTGCAGATCCGGAGCCCCCGCCTGGCCCGTAACCCCAGCTCCCAGACACCTCCCACTCCAGCCTGTTACGGGCGCTTTCTGGAGGAGGTTTGCTGGGGCTGCCAATGGAGAAACCTGAATCATCAGCTCGGAACGGAAAGAAACGCCGGCTAGCGATGGAGACACGCACAAACTTTCTTCCTGCTTTCCAGCTCCACTCACAGAGCAGCCCCGGGGGCAGCTGCTCCTCTGGGAAAGTGTGGCCAGCAGAAAAGTGCCTGCTCCGGGCAGCTGTGGCCACTGGCCCTGACCTGTGGTGACATTGGTGCTGCCTCTCAGGCTGACCCATGTCCTCAGGGGATGAAACAGGCCCACCAGGAGCTGGAGGCTCTCACGGACTCTGGGGCTCCCAGGTGCCACCTCCTAGGTCCCCTGAGTCATGAGCCCCACCAGGCCCCGCTGAGTCCCCAGTGCCATCCCCCACGGGTCTCAGGTCTCAGCCTGCCACTTCTTCCCCCACAACAACTTTCTAAGGAGGCCTCAGGCACCCCCAGGACAAGGGGTCAACTAGGCCAGGTGTCAAAGCATTTGAGGTGCTTTCGAGCCTCAGGGACAAAGGATACCGCACCAGCAGCCTCCCAAGGGCGGCGTCCCCACCCTTCTCTTTCCTCACCTTCAAGAGTTGAGGGGTAGGCGCAGCCTAAACCTGACACCCCCACTTCCGGAGCTCCAGGCCCGCCCCAACCCTGCACTCGCACCTAGGCACTGCCTGCTCCTGGAGCAGGTCCAAAGATCCCTGCAGAAGGTCTTTTGGGGAGTCAGTTTGGAGTCATCCTGGGGGGGCTTCTCAAGTCTCCACTGGAGGGGCCTCCACAGCCCTTCCCTTTCCTGTCTGTCTCATGGATACCCTCCCACAGGGGCGCAGAGGGGCGCCCACACGAGTCCGGCCTGACCCATCACGCCGGGTGGTCGTGGCTGCGGCCTCTGTCCCGCCCCACGCCCCCACTCCGGGCGCCCCGCTCACCATTGAGCTGGTTGTAGACCACCTCCTCCAGGTGGTCCAGGCGCTGCAGGATGGCCTCGCGCTCCCCCAGCGCGCCCACCTTGGCGTGCCGGCTGCGCACCCGGCGGTCGGCGGCGCCCACGATGCGCACAAGCTCCCGGGAGCGGCCCTGCAGGCGGCAGTACACGGAGAACAGGACGATGCCCACGAACACCAGGATGTTGACCGTCAGCAAAGTTTTGATCCTCCTGGCCACCGCCATGAACGCAGCTGCGGGCGGGGGCGCCTCACCCGCGGGGCATCCCCGGCCTCCCAGCCCGACCTCGGCCTCGGGGACCCGGAGCCGCCCGGGCTGGGCGCGCGGGGCCGGGCCGGGCGCTGTCCCTTCAGCACCAGGAGCTGTCCCTTCAGCACCAGCTCGGCGCGCCCGGCCGCGGCCACCCGGGGTCCCCGCGCGCAGGGGGCTGCCCGGGGCTGGGGGCGCGGGGCGCGGCCGGCATCCCCCGCAGAGGGTCCCGCCCCGGGGGGTGCGGGGGGCGCGGGGGGCGGAGAGGGCGGCGCGAGCGGGCGGCGCTGGGTGGCTGTGCCGGCTCCTGCCCGCCCCGCAGCCACCGCGCCGGTGCGGAGTGACGCGGCCCGCGCTCGGCTCATCTGCATGCGCGCCCCGCCCGCCCCGGCCCCGCCCGCCCAGCGCCCCCCGGGACCGCCCCCCCGCGCGCCCGCGCCCCCGGGGACCCCGGCACGGCCGGTTCGGGGGTGCGGAGGGGGGAGCGCGCCGCAGGAGCTTGGGCCAAGGGCACGCGGGTGCGGGGAGGGGGCGGGGCTGGCGGGCGCGGACCCTCCCCCTTCCCCAGGACCCTCCCGACGCCCGGGGCTCCCGGAGGCCACAGGGTCCGAATCGACCTCAAGCTTGACCCGAAAGCGGGGCCTCCGGGGAATGCCCGGCCAGGGGTCAGGGCGGTGTCGGCCACGTGAATGTGGGAGGGGGTGGCTGGGCAGGGCCGGGGCAGAGCCGCTTTGGTGGTCTCCTGCCCACCCCTCCTAAGCCAAGCCCCCACTCCCGTCTCCAGGGCTCAGGACCGGGGAAGCTGAGTCCTAGGACAGGTGGGAGGCTTGGGATGCAGCGGGACCTCCCCAGACAGCACCAGGAGAGGGTAAGGCCCGTCCCTGAGCCAGGCTCTCAGGTAGGAGGCAAGGCCCGCAAACCCCGGCTGACCCCCCAGCCCAGGCTCTGAGCTGGCCCCACACTGGCGTTTTGTGGAGGAGACCCTAGAATCCAAGGGAGACGTCAGCCAAGCCACCGGGCACAGGGGCCGAACTTCCCACCCCCCTGCAGAATGCAAGCACCCAGAAGGCAGGCATTCCGCCTGAAAGGCAGGGTTCACCACTTGTTCCCAGATATCGGACATACAGTTGGTGCTCAGTAAATGTTTGTGGGGTAAGTAAATGACGGAGCATTTACTAAGAGCACGCCTGTGCTTGGCCTTCCGTGCAGAGATGAAGAAGCTCCTGGCTCTGTCCGTGTGTGTGCACGTGTGTGTGCACATGTGTGTGCATGTGTGTGTGCATGCATTTGCCTCTGTGTGCACCTGTGCATCTGTGTATGTGCACATCTGTGCTGTGTCAGCGTGCATGCACATGCATGTGTCTGTGTGTCCATGTAGTTGCATGTCTGTGTATCTGTGTCTCTGTGTGCATGTATCTGTGTTTGTGTGTCCATGTGTTTCAATGTCTGTGTATCTGTATTCATGTGTTTGTGTGTCTGTGTGTGCATGTGTCTCTGTGTCTGTGCATGTTTCTGTGTGTTCATGTGTCCATGTGTGTGCATGTGTGTCTGTGCATGTGTGTGCATGTCTGTGTGTCTGTGCATGTATCTGTGAGCATGTATCTGTGGGTGTTCATGTGTCCCTGTGTGTACGTGTCTGTGTATGTTTCTGTGTTCATGTGTGTCTGTATGTTCATATATGCGCATGTCTCTGTGTTCATGTGTGCATGGGTGTTTGTAGGTATACCTGTGTGTTCACGTCTGTGTATTTGTGTACATGTGTCTGTGACTGTGTTCATGTGTGTGCATCTGTGTGTTCATATTTCTGTGTGTTCATATGTACATGTGTCTCTGTGTGCATGTGCGTGACTGTATGTGTTTGTGTGTCTGTGTGTGCACATGTGTATGGGGGACCTGCGGGGTTCTGGCTCCGAGCTCAGTTTGCGTTTCTTGGCATCAGGCATGGCAGCCTCTCCAACTTGGAGGTTTTCTGCCCCTTGGCAGAGGCTGGGCGAGCTGAACACCCATTTCTCGTTTCTTTGTTGAGCTGTTCTTTTCTTCCTCAGGACGTTTATCTCAGGAAATCCAGAGGACCAGAACCAGGCAGGACCCGACACTGGGCCGGTGGCAGCTGTCTGCAGGGCGTGTACCGGACACATAACCTGCTCCGAGACAGAGCTGGGACCTGCTTTCACTCATCACTCCGGAGACGCTTGTGACGCAGCAAGCTTGATAAACCCTGGTCTGTTTTTGATCAATAGCCACTCCCGTGTCTCTCCTTAAAATGCCGTGTTTTTCTGTTTATAAAATGAAGGTTGTAAAATGTTTCCCGACATTACGAGGATAGCTACTGGAATCGTAATGCAGCTCGCTGGTGCAGGCATGGTGCCACAGTTTCGCAGGCACTAGCCTTCCGTGGCTATCTCCTGGTTAATACAGACAGCAGCTGCACTGAGCTGTAATGCAAGCTGGCGAGATCTCATTTTCCTTTTGGGGAAATTGAGGCACCCAGAGGGTACTGGCTTCTCAAGGTCACATCAATGGCAGAGCGTGGCTCCGGGATTCAAGCCCAGACAACTGGGCTCCAGAATCGACTGTATTAGCCACGGTCGCTCAAGAGAAAACATCAAGCACTTTTCATTAGATGTGTAATGAAAGGGATGTTAAACTGGTTTTGTAGAAAACATTTTATTCACGTAAATACATTTTACTGCATTCTAAAATCTAGCAGGAAAAGATGTGGCCTAACTACTGTCAAGATCTGGGTAAATTTCATTGGAAATACAAGTACATTGGACATGGGAAAAAACCCGGGTACTTTACGTGGAAGAGAATGCAGCCGATAGTCTGGCAAACTAGCATTTGCTTGATTTTTAGAATATACGGGAGGCCATGGCCTCCCCCTGGTAATTTCAGAAATTTGGGAGGCTGAGGCCAGTGGATTACTTGAGCCCAGGAGTTCAAGACTAGCCTGGCAATAGGGCAAAACCTCATCTCTACAAAAAAAAAAAAAAATACAAAAAACTAGCCAGGCGTGGTGGTGTGCACCTGTAGTTCCAGCTACATGGCAGGGTGAGGTGGGAGGATCGCCTGAGCCTGGGGAGGTCCAGGCTGCAGTAAGCTGAGATCGCACCACTGCACTCCAGCCAGGGTGATAGACTGCGACCCCGTCTCAACAAACGAACAAACAAACAAGAAAAAAAAAAGAAAAAAAAATACATATATATATATATATTATATATATAATATATATATATTATTATATACATATATATATATTATTATATATATAGTGAATGCTCAGTAAGTTGTAACATGTGAGGCAGTCCCGGGGTGTGGAGATGAACTCCCGTCCGAGAAGGCGCATGCACCCATGGGGGTGCAGTGACGAACCCTGTCCAAGAGGGCGCATGGGAGGGCACAACCATGGAATTTAAAATGAGCCCAGGGAGGGGAAGTGCTGGCTTTTCCCTGCCCATGAGGTTAAGCCCTTGGGAGGTTTAGCCTGGATTGTTTTGCACAGATCTGAACGGCACTCGCCCTGACTTGGACCTGGCCCTTTCCTGGAACCACAGATTGGAACTTAAGTCACTGAAGTGCTTTCTGGCCGCCTCATGGAGAGAAAGGCATGTTCTCACTCAGGCATCACCCCGGGAACACGGCATGCCATGTTTCAGCATCTTAGTGTCCCTTGAGCAGACAGGGTTATGCAGTGATGGCAAGCAACCCCCAAACCTCAACGGCACAAATGACACGGTGATTTCTCACAGGATTACGTATCCACTGGGGTCACCGGGGAGTTCTGTTGACCAGAGTCACTCAGAGCCCCCGGCAAGAGTGCAGTGATGGCCAGCTAAGAGGAGCGTTCGGGGTCCTCACGCTGTAAACGCCCCACTCCAAATCGACCCCCGCTGTGTCCAGCATCACCGGACAGAGACTGTCACACGGGCCCTGCGTGAACAGTGGGCTGGGAAGGGAGATCCTGCCCCAGGCTCAGAAGATGGGAGGACCGGGTCTTTGGGAGAATCAAGCTCTCTCCATCAGCACAGCAGCCTTCCAGCAAATCGGGATTTTATTCCAAACTCGCCCCACGCCCCCACGTGCTGGGCTCCCCAGAGTAGCAATGTATGGTGCACGTTAAATCAGACCCCAGTGCAACCGTTTCACAGAAGCTGGGACGAAAGCGAAACATGACTGGGTGCTGCGCATTTTGGTTTTGACAAGGGTGGATCTGGCCTCCGCGTCCCCCTCCTGGCCCAAGATCCTCTGGGCATGGAGGGCAGAAAAGGGGGGGGGCTCCCCCAGGAGACCTGCGTACGGGCCGATGTTTCGAGGGCCAAGTCTCCGCTGAGACTGGACCACAGACATCCACTGGCAGCTCCAGTTCAGGCCCAGGAGACAACGTGCGGGGAACTGACACCCCGGATTCTTCTTAAATAACTGAATCATTATTTGAACACTGGTCTGTTGGACTTTAAGGCCTGTGATTTTTCCAGCACACATACTGACACCTGAGGACGCAGACTTTCCTTGATTGAACTCAATAATACACTAACCCCTTCCCTCCCCCTCCCCTCCCCTCCTTTCCCCTCCCCCTTTCCCCTCCACTCCTGCATTTCTGTATTGGTTTAAAAAGTTATTTTAAATTCACAAATAATTGTATATATTATATGAGTTACAATGTGATGTTGATATACGTTTAAAATGTGGAATGATTAAATCAGGCAATTTTTTTTTTTCCGAAGAGTACCTTGGCTTCAGAGTTAACTTTAATTTTCATTCCGCTTTGCTTATAATACTTTGGCAAGACCAGTCCTTTGCAGCAAGGCCAGGATTTAAGCTCTGACCCATCAACGAGGAGGGCCTGGATCTGAGCCTGATTTTCCGGGCCCGTCTTCCTGTCCTGGGCTCTGGTGGCAGAGCAGACTGTTGGTGGCTTTAAAGAGATGTTTGTGGCCGTTTATTCATTACCCCCGGTGCCACCCTCACATGCCCCTGTGTGACAGCTGGCTTGGCCCACAGCCCATTAACTCCACAGCAGGGCACAGTGGGCATCCAGCAGGTGATGTGGGTTTGTAGTGTGCTGAAGATGAAGGGACACGGGACTGAAACCCAGCGGCCCAGGCACCACCCGCCTTCTCCAGGTAAAGAGGTAAGTCCAACAGGTGAAGAGGTGTGAGAAGTGGTGCCAGGGCAAGAATGTGTGTGCGCTTGTGTGTGCATATGCATGTGTGCACGTGTGTATATGCATGTGTGCATGTGTATGTATATGCGTGTGTGTGCATGAGTGCTTGTGTATGTGTGTGTGCTTGTGTGTACATGCATGTGTGCTTGTGTGTGCATGTGTGCTTGCTTGTGTGTATATGCAGGTGTGTGTGCTTGTGTGTATGTGCATGCGTGTGATGTGTGCTTGTGTGTGCATGTGTGTTAATGCATGTGTGCGTGTATGTATATACACTTGTGCATATGCTTGTGTGTGTGTAGGTGTGTGCTTGTGCATGTATGTGCACATGTGTGCCTGTGTGTATGAGCCTCTGTATGTGTGCACCTGCACATGGGCATATGTGTGCATGTTTGTGTGCAGGGCCCAGCCCCACAGGGTCTAGGGGGTGTTCGTTTGTGTGCAGAGACAATAGATAACAAGAAAGACACGAGACACAGAGATAAGAGAGGAATTCAGCTGGGCCCAGGGGACCACTGTTACCAAGGCGGAGTCCCGCAATGTCCCCGAATGCCTGAATGTGCTGATATTTACTGTATACAGGGCAGGGGGCCGGGTTAAGGAGAGTGAATCATCTGACATGATTGACAGGGACAGGCAAATCATGTGCTTACAGTGAAGGGTCCCTCCCTCAGGGAGCTGCTGCAAGGAGGGGAATCACATAGGTCAGCATCTTTCTATGTACTTATCAGACACAGCAAAGGCTTTTAGGATTCTTCTATTCTTCTCACGGTTTCTAAGAACTTAAAAGGAGCTCTGGGCGGGAAAGCAGCACAGGAAAGTGGACAAGGATGGTGACCATCGGAGCGCAGAACCACAGTGAGGCATTTAAGCCCCTGAACGTCTGCGGGCTGGCCTGGCTAATATCAGGCCTTCCTCAAGAGCTGGGCAGAGCAGAGTGTTCCCTAAACTCTCCAGTGAAAGGGAAACTCCCCTTGACGGGCTGCTAAGTAACGGGCGCCTCCCAGGCACTGGCGCTACCTCAAGGCTCTCACAGTCACCTCCTGATCACCTCTCAGTGTCCCTTCAGTTCTGAATTGTATTTCACCGGATTATGTCTGCACTATAAGGCTAAAATGAATCTATGCTATAATACTAAGCAAAGATGAATAAAGAATCATGATTTAATAGGATTATATACTTGATTAGGTGATTGTTTCTAAATATCTTTGGTATCATTGCTAAAACGAAGTGATCAGTGACTGATCACACTGGGACAACTTGTGCCTTCAGTGTCTTGCGGTGGCACCTGGACCACGGTCTTCCCACAAGTACGTGCATGTGTGTGCATGTGTGTGCATGCGTGTGCATGCGTGTGTGTGTGAGAGAGGGAGGGAGGGAGAGAGGGAGCGAAGCGGGAGAAAGAGAAAAAGGAGAGGGAGGAAGGAAGGACGGGTGCACGGGAGTTGTAGTGAAACAGAGTCTGGGGGCGTTTTCCGCCGCTCTCTCCCACAGCACCAAAGGGCTGAAGAGCCTGCGTTTCCTCGCTGCTGACATTGCGTTTATTTCGCGGGCCCTAACCCAGCGTTGTGATCCCTGTGGCAGCAGCTGTCAACAGCGTCAAACGCCCGTTCCCTGCTGGTCTCTTCTGTGGAACAAAAACCTCACCTGGGAGGCTTTTGGGTTTTGCCTTAATTTATCAAAAGTATATTTATCAAATATGTAGAGGGCATTCCCGGCATCTCCAGAGCACTGCGGGCGTCTGTGCAACACGTGTGGTGTGGGCGAGGAAACAGGCAGCCGGGCTCCCCGTGACTTGCCTGAGGCTGTGCAGTGACAGGAGGTGTGGCCTGGTTCCACCTGGGACGTCCGGCTGCCCCTTTAAGCTGGTCTCTGAGCTGCCTCTGCGGCCAGTGAACTATCCGAAAATAGATTCTTTTTTATCCTACAAAGGATTCATTTTTCCTGTTTCTTGCTGGCCCACGGTGTGGGTCACTTGCCCTTCATCGCAAGTGCTCAGGGTGGTGAACAATTCAGCCACCAGAACACTCAAACCACGGCCAACCAGTGGTTGGGAACAGCAGCAAGCACTCAGCACCGGGACGTACCGGTGGGCAGGCGCGGTGGGAGGGCTCGGCTCTGTGTCTGGGGTCCGGGACCCCGACTGGCAGCGGGGGCTGCAGGAAGCTGCTCTCCTCGGCTGGCTGGGCGCTCACACGTCTGAGGGTGGCGGCTGGCCTTGGTGGAGGCCTGAGCCTGGCAGTGGCTGGGCGGTGGGAATGCAGCACCAGCCTCTCCACGGGACCTGAGCCTCCTCGTAGCACGGCTGCCGGGTTCCACGCACCGGGAGAGACGGCCGGGCGGGAGCTGTGGCGCTCCTGGGCCTGGCCGTGTGTCTTGTCGGGAGGTGGGCCCGGTAAAACGGAGGCGCCGCGTGGCCGAAGCTTAGGTCACTCCTGCGGCAAGTCTTGTTCTCCACGTCAGCTCCTCAACGCCCCTCCTGGCGCAGCAGGTAACGTGGGCCCCGATAGACCACTGGCGTCCGTGTAGCAAGAGAGACATTTGGGTGCAGACACATGGACACACGGAGGGAGAGGGCCATGTGGAGACAGGGGCCAAGGCAGCCCGGTGGGGCTGGGAGGGTGTGGCCCGGCCTTGCCAGCTGAGGGCCTCGTCGGCAGGGCTGGAGACGGCGGCATGGCAGGCGCCAGGGTGAGTGGGTCTGCTCCAGCCGCGAAGCCACACCCAGCATAGCAGCTACAGCCAGAGGCCCCACTGGGCCAGCCTCAGGCGCCCACGGCTCCCCAGGACGAATCTGCCTTCGGCACAGGACAGATGGCAGAGCTGAATGGGGCTGGTGGGGGACTAGGGGGGGGATCGCCACCCCTGTGTCTTCCATGGGCCTGGTGGTGACCCGTGCTCTGTGGCCCCTCTGCCAAGTGATCTTGCTTTTGATTTACAGCTTTTTAAACAAAGGTAGAATCAGCTGTAATGTCTCCCAGCAGACACCTCCCTCCACCCCAGCCCCCACGCCGCAGGGCAGGGAGCAGACGTGGGGTCTGCCAGCTCTGAGCCTGTCTGTTCCAGTTGCCCACCCGGAGCTGGGAAATGACCCCGGGACACATCCAGCGACCGTGGGGCCTGTGATGTTGAATGTGAGCTGAAGCTGCCCCGCCACCCGCCCTCCCCAAGGCCCCCTCTCACTGGAGGGCCGAGGTGATGCTTTGGGGCTCCCAGAACCAATGTTAGGTCAGAGCCCAGGTCCCGGAGTCCCTGAAAGGTCTATTTCAGACCTGGTCACAGAGGCAGAAGCCACAGGTCCCATAGGGCAGGGCAGGGAGGAGGAGCGCCCAGGGCCCGTCCCGAGGGGGTCTGGGTGTGTAAACCGCCAGCATCTGAGAACCTGAGAACTGCCGGGGGGCCCAGGGTCTGGGCTGATGGCTCCATTAGACTTCGGTGCACCTAAAACCCTCTTGCTTATATAGATGCGGTAGAGATTTGGGGGCGTCCTCTCCCTCTTGTTTATATAGATGCGGTAGAGATTTGGGGGTGTCCTCTCCTTCTTGTTTATACAGATGAGGTAGAGATTTGGGGGTGTCCTCTCCCTGTTTATATAGTTGTAGAGATTTGGGGGCATCCTCTCCCTCTTGTTTATATAGATGAGGTAGAGATTTGGGGGCGTCCTCCGCCTCTTGTTTATATAGATGAGGTACAGATTTGGGGGTGTCCTCCCCCTCTTGTTTATATAGATGCGGTAGAGATTTGGGGGCATCCTCCCCCTCTTGTTTATACAGATGAGGTAGAGATTTGGGGGTGTCCTCTCCCTGTTTATATAGTTGTAGAGATTTGGGGGCGTCCTCCCCCTCTTGTTTATATAGATGAGGTAGAGATTTGGGGGCATCCTCTCCCTCTTGTTTATACAGATGAGGCAGAGATTTGGGGGTGTCCTCTCCCTGTTTATATAGTTGTAGAGATTTGGGGGCGTCCTCTCCCTCTTGTTTATATAGTTGAGGTAGAGATTTGGGGGCGTCCTCCCCCTCTTGTTTATACAGATGAGGTAGAGATTTGGAGGCGTCCTCTCCCTCTTGTTTATACAGATGAGGTAGAGATTTGGGGGCATCCTCCCCCTCTTTATATAGATGAGGTAGAGATTTGGAGGCGTCCTCTCCCTCTTGTTTATACAGATGAGGTAGAGATTTGGGGGTGTCCTCTCCCTCTTGTTTATATAGATGCGGTAGAGATTTGGGGGCATCCTCTCCGGTGGTGGGTTCCCGATGCTGTGGGTCCACACCGCCCCTCACCTTCGGCCTCACTCCTGGCAGCGTCTGTTGCTCACGGCCCACTGCCACTGAGACTACAACAGCCCCAGAAGGAACCACTCCTGGGTTCTCAGTTGGGCTGTTCCCAGCAGCATGATGAACCCTCGCAGTGCCAGGCTCTGTCCACCTGAGTTGGGCACCCTTCCATGCCCAGCGTCTCTGCACTGTGCACGCTGCCAGCCCATGCAGGGGGACCCTGCGGGAAAAGGCATCACATGCACAGGACTCTGAACCACCTGGGGCTTCAGGCATCCACTGGGGGACTTGGAAACACCCCCCATCCCACAAGGAGGGGACCGCTGTGCATGCACAAGGCTGCCCTGACTGCCACTTGGTGTCCAAATGTCACACCTCGAGCCCTCCCTTGGCATCGCGTGAGTGTCGCCACCTGGCTGTGCCTTCCCAGGATCCAGGAGTCCTGTGGCACTCAGGTGTCCCGAGGCCATGGCTATGTTTCCCACTGTGGCATTCACGTTTCCTGAGGCCATGACCGCATTTCCTGCCGTGGCACTCAGGCTTCCTGAGGTCGTGGCCGCATTTCCCACTGTGAGGTCTGCCCCACGGAAGGAGCGACCACAGAGCCCACCCAGGCATTTCTCCCAGCTGCGGTGAAAGCCTTGTCCCCAGGCCCCTCCTGGGGCAGTGGGCAGGTCTAACGACAGGTCCCGCATGACCCCGCAGCCTCCAGTCATGCCGAGGCAGGTGCAGCATTTCCACCCTCTCACAGGCCACCTGGGGCTGCGTTTGCACCTCTCCTGCCCCACGAGCTGTGACATTCAGCTCAGGAGGTCGGTGTGGCGAGCCGCTTCCAGAGTCAGCCCAATCCTGCGTCTGTTCCTCTCACCATCACCTGTACCCTTAATATCCACCTAAACGTGTACCCTGACCCCTGACCCCTGGAATGTGCTGGAGCTCCGAGATGAACCTCCTCCCTGGCCTGATTTCCAGCAGCGTAGCCCGTGCCTGCTGTGGACAAGCGTGCCTGTGTGTTCTAGCATGTGGACAAGCTGCTGGGGTTGCGTGGTGTGTAGACGTGGGCTCTGAGCACATGGGGGTCTCCTTGAGGAGAGGGGGCCGGTCACAGGTGGCTGAAGAGCCCCGTGCCGTCCCCGCTGTCCTGTCCCCTGGGCTGTGCGGGTGTGAGAACGGGGCCACGAGCCCTGTGCTGTCTCCTCCATCTTGCTCCATGCACCCCTTTGGTGAAATCAAATCCCACGGGTGGGGAGCAGGAAAACACCAGCAACAATTTTCTTTGCAAGTGCGAAGAGCAATACTTTCTTTTTGCCCTAAAAATTAATTCATGGAGCAAAGGCAGGGCAGGAAGAAGGTGTCCTCTGATGCGCGGCCACTCGCCGTCCCCTTCCTTGTTACCTCCCTCATGGTGGAGGCTTTGAGGAGCTGGCCTCTGCGCACACCAGCCGCACCGCCCCCTGCCCCTCCCCCTCGCCCCGGCTCAGTCCGTCTCCGTTTGCAGCTGCAGCTCCTGTCCTCCCTCCCCAAGCCCAGAGGATTCCAGCTGGGAAGGGCAGCGAGGCCAGCAGCGTCCCCTCCAGGGAGCCCCGTGGGTAACACCGCCCAGGGGCCTCGAGGAAGAACTGTCCAGACCCCAGGCACAATTAGTGCCCGAAGAACATCTTAGTTTATAGTGTTACTACTCAGCTATTTCCTTTACGTAATCCTTCATCTATAATCATATGTTAGTTTATAGAATTAGTGCCTCAGTTATAACTTACTGCTTACATATATCCAGCTTATATAATCATACTTAGTACTTACATCTAGCATACTTAGTTCTATGTAACCTTTCTATATAATCATATAGGTATTGTAGTCGGAGCTGTACCGACACATTTAGTGCTGATTTATAGAATCCTTCCATAGAACCACATAGTCGTCTGTAGTAGGAGGAATGCCTAGAGCAGTCACAGAACAGAAGCAGCACATGGGAGAACAGCCGGACCAGGACGAGAACCCAAGACGCAGGCGGCGGCGGCCCTGCCTGAAAGGGCACACGCTGTATGGCAGGCTTGGAGCAGGAGCCTCTCCTCCTGATAAAGGAGTCGTAGCACCTTGCATCCAGTTCCTGTGGAAAGTCGGCCTCAGGCCTGAAATCCTGGAAGTAACCAAGGGAGAAGAACCCTCTGGTGTGACCAGTCACGGCGGCTGGACACCCTGTCAGTCTTTTCTCGCTTCTGTGCCAGCTCGAATCATCCTCCCATAAATATCTTAAGAGAAGAGCACACGTCTGTCAGTTCCCACTGTGTTGGCTTACATATCCTTCTATTAGAAACCCTTGAAGTCTCCAGCCCCCAGATAAGAAGTGTTGCCCATGACACCTGCTGCACACAGCCCACCTCCTTGCCTCAGTGACCTAATGGGGATGGACCCCTTTTCTGTACACAACCGTCTACTACTGCGCATGGCATGGCTCCCTGCTGTGCACGGCCCACCTCTCTGCCCCCCTCTCAGGGGGGCTGGGGAGCCGTTCACTCTGTGGAGGCCACATCTGAGCTGGACAGTGAGTGGCAAGAGTGAGTTGTGTAAAAGTTGGGTGACATTGTTAGCAGTCGCAACCCCCAGAGCTAAGCCCCCACACTGAATGGACGGAGGAGGAACTCGAAGCGCGAGGCGCCCCCGCTCGCCGTCCTCAGCCCTTGCTGGCCACGCTTCTGTGCCGCAGCTCTGAGCTGAGCAGGGACGTTCGGCTCCGTGCGACGCTGCTGCTGACCGGAGGCCGCTGGAGAGAACGGGCTGCCCCGGAAGGCGCCCCAACATGCGTGATTTATGAGGAGCCCTCGATGTGAGCTGGAACAGCTTGCTCCTTCACACTAAATAAAATCAAAAGCGGCACGGGAGTGCGGTGTCTGTGAGCGCCTCATGTATACAAATGACCGTCATAAATCTTTCTGTGTGACGGCCTCTCCGGGGAGTTTGGCTGAAAAGCCAGAGCTGGAGAGAGAGCCAGAGGGAGAGGAGGCAGGGCTGGCCGTCCTCGCGCGTCCTGGGATGTCCTGGGGGGCTGCCGTCCTGCAGGAGGCAGGGCGGGGTCTCCGTTCCTCCCCGTCCCCCCACTCCTGCTACTCACTGCTCCAGAACCGCACGGAGCTGGCGTGTGTGTGCAGAGCGCTGCTGCCCGCCCAGGCGGCGGCTTCAATACGTTCTTGGGAAGCCAGCGAAGGCCCGTCGGTACAGTCTAGAAGGCTGCTTCTCAGAACAAAGAAGTCAGCCTGCTGTTGGCGCCAGATGGGGTTTTGTGTTAGGAGGGTCCCGCGCAAACCAGAATAAACAGAGGAGCAAGGAGGTTGGTTTCTAGAACCAGGACTCACGAGATGACCTGAGAGCCTCGGGCACGGCTGGACCCGGGAGTGAAATGAAGTCCTCATCCCTGTGTGTTGGCGGGGGACTGACCCTCCCTATTCTCAGTGGCCGCGCCCTACAGCGCCCCACCACTCCGGCCAGTGTGGAGCCCCCGCTCCTCCGGGAAACAGGGCCAGTTCCGTGGAGCCTCTGGTCACATTTTCACCAGCCCACCCACACGTCACCTTGATCCACATCTGCTTCTGCTTAAAGACACTGTATTTAGTGTCTAGAGTCAATTCATACACGTGGAACTCACATCCAACAGCACCCCACACAGTCCTGAATGAAGCTTCTCCGTCCCCCACGCAGGACCGCACGAAGCTTTTCCGTCACCGCCGCAGCCTCCTGATCTCAGGTCACTAGACAGAACCTCAGCCCTGCCCTGAGGCCACATCAGCTGCACCGTCACCAACACAGAGCACAAAAATGTGAACAACACGACCCTAAACAGACCACAAGAGGGACACGTTTACTCCGAGAGCAGAAGCAGGAAGGCAGGCGTGGCCTCATCCACCCCGGCCGGGGACGCGGACGCCTGCGAATGACCAGGAAGACACGGGTTCTCACGTGGGGATTGCGAATTGTTTTAGCGAGTAAGCGGCGGCACAGGGTGGAACCCGGGGGTGGGGGAGGGACCGGCCGTGCCCCCGTCTGCACCTGTCCTTGCACTCCCCCACCTCCCGGCCATCCTGCCGTCCTGGCTGACTCGATTCCCAGGCGGGCCCTCCCAGGATTTCTACCAGCAGCTCCAGGTTCGGCTCTCAGCCCCTAGAGCTCCCCAGAAGGAAAACCAGGGTCCTCTCAGCAGCCCGGGCTGCGGCGGCGCCCACCCCAAGAACAGGAAGCAGCTGGCCTCGCGGGCTGTGTGGGCCAGTGGGTTGGAGGTGGGGAAGGAAAGCGCCGCTGCTCACGGAGGGCGGAGGGTGGGGGGCGGGGGTGGCAGGCGGCGGGCGATGGGCGACAACCGGGCCTTTACCCTCAGGCCAAAGCCCCTAACTCAGCATCCGGAGCCCCGTGCCTGCCTGTCCCAACCTGCCTGACCCTCCATCCCTGCGCAGTGAACAGTTACCCCGTCCCCACTGTGCCTGGTGACCCCTGGCTCCCCATGTGTCAGCAACCATGGTGGGCCCCGTCCCCAGGAGAGGTGCAGAATCTGCCCGGTTCTGGCCACCTCTGCAGCCCAGCCCTGGCCCCAGGTGTCCTCACCTCTCAGACGGATAGCAGCTGAGACCACAGCTCCAGCACCCACCGCCCTCCGGCTTCTCCCAAGCTCAGTCTGTTCCCGGCACAGCCACCGCCGTCACACTGAGGTCCGAACACCGCCCTCTGCTCCCGACCCTGCAGCGGCCCCCTCCCTCCAAGTCAAAGCCTCCGTCAGCCAGGTGCGGTGGCTCAGGCCTGTAATCACAGCACTTTGGAGGCCACGGTGGGCAGATCACGAGGTCAGAAGATCGAGACCATCCTGGCCAACATGGTGAAACCCCGTCTCTACTAAAAATGCAAAAAATTAGCCGGGTGTGGTGGCACGTGCCTGTAGTCCCAGCTACTCGGGAGGCTGAGGCAGGAGAATCACTTGAATGAAGGAGTCAGAGGTTGCAGTGACCTGAGATCACACCACTGCACTCCAGCCTACAATAGAGCAAGACTGTCTCAAAAAATAAAAAAAAAACAAAAAAAGGCTGAGTTCTCACAGAGGTCGATCAAGGCCGTGCAGCCCTCCTGCCCCGGGCCTCCCGCCCCGTCCCCTCTGCCCGGCACTGCCCCCTCCAAGGACAACTCACCATGTCCTCCTGACCTGGCTGCTCCCGGCCACACAGCAGACACAGACACTCCCAGGCCCGGCCACGCGGCAGACACAGACATTCCACGCCCCCTGCACTCCCAGGCCCGGCCACGCGGCAGACACAGACACTCCACGCCCCGCACACGCCCAGGCCCCGCCACGCGGCAGACACAGACACTCCACGCCCCGCACACGCCCAGGCCCGGCCACGCGGCAGACACAGACACTCCACGCCCCGCACACGCCCAGGCCCGGCCACACAGCAGACACAGACACTCCGCGCCCTGCGCACTCCCAGGCCCGGCCACGCGCCAGACACAGTCAATCCGTGCCCCGCACATGCCCAGGCCCGGCCACGCGGCAGACACAGACACTCCGCGCCCCGCACACGCCCAGGCCCGGCCACGCGGCAGACACAGACACTCCACGCCCCGCACACGCCCAGGCCCGGCCACGCGGCAGACACAGACACTCCACGCCCCGCACACGCCCAGGCCCGGCCACACAGCAGACACAGACACTCCGCGCCCTGCGCACTCCCAGGCCCGGCCACGCGGCAGACACAGACACTCCACGCCCCGCACACGCCCAGGCCCCGCCACGCGGCAGACACAGACACTCCACGCCCCGCACACGCCCAGGCCCGGCCACACAGCAGACACAGACACTCCGTGCCCTGCGCACTCCCAGGCCCGGCCACGCGGCAGACACAGTCACTCCGCGCCCCGCACACGCCCAGGCCCGGCCATGCGGCAGACACAGACACTCCGCGCCCTGCGCACTCCCAGGCCCATTTACCGCACGTCTGTGATGCTGCAGTTGCTGGGACCCGCCAACGTGGGCTCCGTGTGCTGAGGCCCGTGGAGAGGACTGACAGGACATGGTGCAGCCGAGCTGGGCCTCTGGGGCCATCATAGGTAAAGTATTGCCGTGTGCAAATAAGCACATGGGGGTCCCGCCCCCGCCCCGCTCGCCCCGTGCTGTACATGTTTGCTGCCGGGGTGCACAACCCGGGTGGGGAAAATGGAAGACAGCAGAGGTGGCCTGGGGGCAGGAGCCCAGGACGCCCACCCACGCCCGCGCCTCGGTGCTGCCCCAGTGGGCGCGCTAAGCCCTCTCAGCACGTGGCCGGCCGCGGTTACCTTGTGTGTGGACCCCCGAGGAAGCGGACGGCGCGAGGCTCCTCCCGGGCTCGTGAGGCCTCTGTCTCAGCGGCCTTCACCTGCTCTCGGCTTTAAATGAACCACTGAGAATCACCTGTACAACCTCACTAAGAAAAGAACCCGCGCCCGCTTCAGGGCTCCAGGGCCAGGGCCGCGGGCTTTCCAAACCCTGCAAGCTGTGGCCTGGGCGTTCGCCAGCTCTCACCACTGTATAATTTAATCTAATTGATCAATTAAATTCAGATAATTTTTAAGCGAGCTGTAATAACAGTTACGTAACTTCGGTACCACGTATAATTATCTTAACAACTTTATCGAAGGAAGTGGCTAAGACATGCCATCTGCATTCTGGAAACTCACCTCTGGAGCCCTGGGACTGATGAGGCAGCTATCCTCCGAGCCGGCTGACGGGAGATCAGGGCTGCCAGGGAGGAGGCTGCTGCTGTGGCTCTGAGGAACCACGGCGTCATGTGGCCTGTGGGGGTGCTGTGGCGCCTCCTGTGTCATCTGTGAGATGTAGAACCACCACCTGGACCTGTGAATTAGGAGTCAGTTTCCATCGCCACCGTCACACTGTGACAGCCACGTGGGTGCTCTGAGAAGAGAGAGAGCAGGGAGCAGTGACCTTAGCTCATGGATCTGTGGGTTCACTGTGGGCTCTCAGGAATCAGGACTTGGTTGGGCCTGTGAATCTGTGGCCGGCTGTGGGTCCTCCTGGACTTGGCCAGGCTCACACATGAATCTGTGGCCGGCTGTGGGTTTGTCAGTGGTTCCGCTGCCCCTGCCTGGCTCTTCTGTGTCTGGGCGTCCGTTGAGATGACCCTACTCTCCGATGCCGGTGGGCTGGCCTGGGCACATTTCTGTGGTGGTCATGGGGTAAGAGGAGACAAGAAGGTGCCCAAGGCCTGCTGTGAGCCCCGTGCATGCTGGCGGTGCCGTCCCCGGGGGCCGGAGCCAACTTCAGGTGGATGGGTGGCACCTGTGACCTGGGCAGCCGTCTGCGCCCCAGCCTTCACCTGCCACATCTTGGATTCCTCCCACTCTGATGCTGTGGTGGTGTCAGGGTGGCCTCTGGGTGCCCTTCAAGGTGGGGGGTGACGCGGGCTCCTGTGTCCTGGAGACCCGCGCTGGGGACACGCCAGAGCTCAGGTCTGCCTCTGTGACCTCCAGCAAATTACCCCCCACTTGCTGCACCTCAGCCTAATCTCGCTTTCCCCACAAACACCAGCAGCCACTGGCTCAGGCAGGGCCACGCGGGGAGGTGCAAGGCGCTGACCCCACAGTGATGCCCACGCAGCGTGAGCCCCACCCGAGCCCCACGGCTTAGTTCATTTCGTGACAGACGCCTGGGAGAGACGTGGGTCCCCCTCCTGACACAGGAACCGAGGCAAGGGAGGCAGAGGTTGGAGCAGCCACAGGGTTCCATTCTGGGCCCGCTGTGGAGTCCATGTGCTGGGAGCCTCCACCTCCAAACACGTGTGGCCTCTTGTGGCTCTGGAGGCCGGGCCTGCGTGGCAGCTTCCTTCCGAGGCGGGAGGCATGGCCCGTCCCTCCGGGCGACGGCATTCTCTGGCATTCCCGGTCTCTGGCTTCGCCTCCTGTGGCCTCCCCATGTGCAAGTTTCCAGGCCAGGGGTCCCTTTCCATCAGGCCACAGTCGTGCTGGGTTCGGTCTGCCCCACTCCAGAGTGGCCTTGTCTTAACACCTCACGGCTGCCACAGCTCCAGATCCAAGGTCATGCCCGCAGTCCTGGGAGGTCGGGACGCCCACAATGAGTCTGGGGAACTTGTGATCACCGGTGGAGAGTGCGGGGCCCGGACGAGTCCTAAGCCTCTGGGCCGCCCGGTCCTGACTGTGTCTGTAAGATGACCTTGCTTTTCACCTGGGCCGTTGGGAGGGTTTCAGAGGACAGGCAAGTGGAAGGCAGGCACAGACCAGCCACAGTCACCGCGGGCCAGAGCGAGAAGGCCGCCCCACCCCAGCCCCAGGCTCCCCCGCCTCTTTCCCTCCACCTCTCTCTGATTTTCTCCTCTGCCCCTGTGGCCCAGGACCAGAGAAAAGGCGAGGCCGCTGGGGCCCCTCCTGAGGAAATTCTGAGGTTTCCTCTTAACTGCAGCAACAAAGCTTTTGTTAATTCTCCTTAGCGTAAATGTTCCCGCGGCTCCGATTATAGGCCCTGGGAAGCGAGTTTTCCCAAACAAGCACCTTTTAGATTTGAATATCACTTTCCACAGCAGGGCTGCTGTGGTCTCCGCACAGCCAGGCCCTAGGAGAGCCGGGGCACCCTTTGGAACCTGGGACCCCCTTCAGTCGGCCCCCACTTGCTTTCTCTAAGGAGGTGCCCCTGGGACCCAGGACTCCCGGCGCCTCAGAAGTGAGGGAAGACAGATTCGGAGGGAGCAGGAGCCGCCTGGGGGATGGAGGTCTGGGAGGGACCCTGGCCCCGCCCGCTTCCTGGAAGGCAGGAGATGGAGGGCAGGGGTCTGGGAGGGACCCTGGCCCCGCTTCCTGGAAGGCAGTGGGGAGAGGGCAGGGGTCTGGCTTCCGAGGCCCTGGATTTCTGTCTCTTCTTCGCTTCACCTTCATTCAGAAAAGAGGTTTCCATATTTCCCATGAATGTGTCTTCTGTGGCACACCAACATTTCTTTAGGTTTTGGAGTTGTTTGCCAATATTTGCAAAGCAGAATATTTCACAGGATTTCTGGTGTCTCTGGAAGTATTAGAAAACGTGGCTGCATAAGTCCCCGTTTCCTCCCTGCAACCAGTGGTGGAGCTGAGGACGTGCCGCCGCTTTTAGAAGAATGCGCACAATCCCGTTTCCCGCGACTCCCATCCAGTCCACAACAGCCATTCACATCACATCCGTGGTCTGTGGACTTTCGTGTTTGGAATCACTTTTACAGAGAGCCCTAACCTCTCTTCAGAGCTCCTGTTTCAGGAAAACGTTCTGCCATCGTTACCATAATCTCCGCCAGGACCCACTCCACCACCAACACCAGCTCCAATTCTCCCTGCAGGAAGTGGGGTGAGCACACCAGCCTCCGTGAGGTAGCACACGGGCTGCTCACCAACCAGGGGCCTCCCTGGAATCACTAAAACGTGGACCCTCAGGGGCCGGGCCCCGCGCTTCCCACCCATCCAGCTGATCCGTCTGGTTGGATTCTTAGGCAACGGAATGGCCCCTGTCCCCCACCTGTGCCCCCATCTGACCAGTGTCTGTCCTTTGAGATTCTGAGCTGAGCACAGCCATGGCCCTCCTGGGGCAGGAGGGGTTAGACACTGACAGTTAAAGCTGGAAGAGCCCTGGCACAGCCCTGGAGGCCGGCGTGAGGGGCGAGACCACTGGGCAACCCAGCCCCTGCCCCAGGAGCTTATGAGAGGCCCAAGGGCTCCAGAGCCTCTGTCCTGGCTGCGCAAGTCCCTGGGGCCGGGGCCGGCTCCAGGCTGGGACACGGGATTGGGCGCGGGAGGCCGTGTTCTCCCACCCTCCTCCCTGCAGCTCCGCAGGGAGCTCTGCCCCACCCCCTCCCTCACCGCAGGCTCACCCAGCTGTGAGCTCATCGTGCCACCGACCCTCCAAGGACGGCTTTTCTTGTCGTTTCAAAAGTGCAGGCCCTGGATCTCCCCACCCCTACCCGCTTCCCAGCGTGGGACCTCCCGCACGTGTCAGGTTTTCTCATCCGCAAAATGGGCAGAGAAATCTGAAGCTGGCTGTTTCCCTCTGAGTCGCGTGGAGGCGGAGGCAGAGGCTCGCTGGGCTGAGCGAAGGTGACGTGTGTGGTGGTTGTCTGTGTCTCCTGTGCCCCAGACTGTCACCCCCAAGCCCCCCGCACGGTGGCAGATGCTGGTGTCCTGGACGCCGCAGCTGCTTTGCGAGAGGCCGGAGGCCCCTCACCCCGGCCCCCATCCAGGACGCCTGGAGGGTTCATTCACAGAACTGCCACCAGCATAGACAAGCTGGAGACCCCCTTGTGAGTCCACAGGCCCTGTGGTGGGGCACGTAAGTCACCCTGGCGGAGGACCCCGTGCTGACCTCCAAATATGCCTAAGGCCGATGACAGAAAGACACTGTGGGGAGGGCGGCCTCGGTGGAAACCCCAGGAAGGGGCTGGCTGCAGGAGCACCAGGGAAGAGACCACGGCCCAGGAGCTTGGCTCACGCTCCTAAAGAGAAAAACAAACAAAAAGGTGGGGCGTGGTGGCGCCTGTGGCCCCAGCTACTTGGGGAGAGGCTGAGGCGGAGGATAGCTGGAGCCCAGGAGCTGGTGGCTACAGTGGACTGTGCTGGTGAGCAGCCACTGCCCCCCAGCCTGGGCACACAGTCAGGCATGGGGCTTGCTTTCATGCAATAACAGCCCCGCGTTCTGGTCACGTGGGACCTTGCAGCTCTCACAAGACACAAGCTGTGGTGCATTTCTGCAACTCTGGGGAAACAGGGAGCAGTGGAATCTTGGAGCCTTCTCTGGGTTTCTGGGGATTCAACTGGGGGCTGGGCCTTCCCATGGAACGTTCATGCTCCCCACCTGCAGGACCCCTCTTCTCAGAACCCCACGGACCACCCGCCTTCCACACATTAGAGGAACATCCGCTGAGCACGCTGGCATCCCAGGCTGGGCACGGCTCACAGCGGTCACAGTGCCTCCGCTTCAAGGAATCCGGCCTGCAGGGGCCCCAAGCCCGGCTCCACCTGAGGTGATGGCGGCTCAGGGGGCGCTGAGGAAGCTCCAGTTCCCGCTTTTCCTGGGGTTCTTCTCGTGCTGCTCTTTTCTCCACGTCTCTGCTTGCTTCCTTCTGCGTTTCTTCTGTGTTTCGGGGAGAGGCGCCGGGTCTCCCCCGACCACAGCACTCAGAGCTCACCCATGCCTGCCATGCAGGAGGCCTCCACGGGGTGCCCATCGCCCAGCAGGTCATGCGTGACGCCTGCACAGATCAGGAAGGCAGAGGCTGTGGCAGGTGTGGCTGAGGCTGGCACCAAAAGGCAGAGATGGCCCTCTAGACGTGCCAGTCCCCGGAAGACGTGAGGCGAGGCACCACCTCCACCCCTGCCGGGGACTCTTCCGGCACAGCTCAGTGGCCCCCGCCCTCAGTGGCCACGCCCGACCAGGAACTCAGCCCAACCTCTGCCCCCACCCGGACAAGCACGTGTGCCCGCCCACCGGGCCCTCACCCGCTGCCCCTGCCTTCAAGGCCTGAGTGCCCGCTCCAGGCTTCTGGCAAGAGACGCTGCAAACAGCTGGCTGGCACATTCTCCCCCAGCCTGGAAGAAGCCGCTTTTCTGTGGACGGGTTTGAACCCCCTCTGCTGCCAACATCCCTCACCGAAGGTCCCAGTGCTTTTCAGAAGGAGGGAGGAGTCGGGGCAGAAAAGGAGTGAATCGGGCAATGGACGCACACCTGTAAGAAGGCGTGGCCAGCCGGCGGCTGGGGCTGGACCCACCTTCGGTGCTCTGATTAATCTCCCCGCACCTGGACATCCGTCCGCAGAGACAGGGGACTGCAGAAAACTGGCTTTTCCGTCTGGCTTCCCCCAGGGGAGGTGGCCATGCACAGGGTCCGTGGCTGGATTCCACCAGCAGAGATCAATGCGGTAATCCCGAAGTGTAGTCAGGAAGTGGCTCTGGCCCCGAAGTGACGTTCTGCTGAGCTTCCATGCCCCATCTGGGCGGCTGCTGACGCCCCAAGTGCAGGCGGGCGCCTCGCCTTTGCACGGAGACGCGCGTGGTCCATTAGCTCGCTGATGGGAGCAGCGTCCCCTTGGAGTCCATCTCAAATGTCTCATGAAGAGTGTGGCGGGACCTTCCACCACCCCTGCCTCCGTCAGTCCGCCCGGATCTCGGGGCTCAGAATCCAGCCTGACGGCCTGACGGGGGGCTGGGGCTGGGGGGCGGGGCCGGGAGGTCTCCAGGGTGCGGAGGGGCAGACGGTGTCCCGCTGAGGAAGATTCCTGCCCCAGCGTCAACCCAGCAGGGAGCACGAATCCAGCCATGACGGAGCAGCCTGGGCGGAGGCCTGGCCTCTGTGGTTCCACTTGGGCACCCAGCAGGACGGCGTTCCCGTGGAGCTGGACCCCGACAGGCGTGGGCGTCCCTGCAGGCTTGGTGCTCAGGAATCGTTCCCACCTGTCTTCATGCCCTGCTCTCAGCCTCTGGCTGAGTGAAGAGGATTCTGAGTGTCAGAGGGGGACAGAGCCACATGACGGAGGAGGCTGGTCACCCAGAGACTGCTCGGCCACTGGGAACTGCGCCCTGCCCCGGCCAACCAGCCACGTAGCCTGTGCTGGATGATGATGTGGCCTTTTGATGCCGAGAGCAAACAGTTCTGTATTTAGTCACCAAGATCACGCCCCACAGCTGGCATTTCCTCCATGTGCCAACGATGCCTCACAGCTGGCATTTCCTCCACGTGCTGATGATGCCACCCTCCGGGTCAATACTCAGCGGCTTGCTTGGGGCTTTCTGTGGCAAGTTACAGGAAACCTAGCTCTCGGGGCTGGAGCAAACCTTCGGGGTCCGTGGCCCTGTGAGTGGAGGTGCACGGTGGTGAGACGGAGGCCCGCTTGCTCCAGGCCCTGGAGCCCGGGGATCCTGGCCTCTCCCTCCTTCGCAGAGGCCCCCGGCCAGGGCCTTGTCAGCCTGTGCAGGGAGGAAGGGTGTACCTGGCAGAGGCCAGTGGGGCCCCCCATCCCCACTGGAGCCCGCAGGGAAGCCCTGGCACCGTGGGCTCGGCCTGCGGGGGGACAGGAGCTGTTGCTGTCTAGGCCAAGGCATAGGGACCCTTCAGCTCAGCCAGCGTCACACCGGGAAGCAGTGGCGCCTCCAGGCCAAGGTGGGGTCTCTCACAGACAACAATGGGGGGTCTTGGTGGGTTCCCTGAACACAGGGTGCCAGAGCCAGGGATGTGGGCCCTGTGGGCAACTGGAACTGCTGCCGTCTCGGCCAGCCCTCAAACCGTCTTCCTTAGGGACCCCACCCTTGGGAAACAGCCACCCCTGCTCCGCCAAACGGTCCCCGGTCAACCTCCAAGTGGAATCAGCCTGCGCACAGCCAGCCCGCCAGGACGGGATGAGGAGAGACTCCAGGGGCAGATCTCAGGGGACCCAGAGCTGCCAGGGAGGGAGGCGCTCACCGGAGCCGGCGCTGGAGAGCTTGGGGCCCCTGCGGGTCCTGCGGCTGCACCGGGGGTTCCTGCCCTTGATTCCACGAGGCCCTTCCAGCAAGTCCTCCTTTTGCCAAAGTGAATTCAGATCCGTTTTCTGTCACTTGCAACCAAAGCGAACCTGAAAACTCCAGCATGGTCTAGAGGCCGAGCCTCCTTCTCCAACGTGGAGTTTCCGGTTCATCCGAGGTTACTCCAGGTGTTTTGACCTGACGTGGGACCTGGATGTGTCAGGCTCCAGCCTCCCGGGAAGTCTGGGGCCAGGGCCAGGCCCACCCCGAGGGCTCCTGAGGTCTGGTCCGGTCCCTCCCAGCCATGCCCGCCAGTTCCCTGCCGATCGAAGCAGCTGCCAGTGGAAAACCACGGAGACAGCAGTCCGTGGTCCTTGCTGTGGACGCCTGACGCTCTGTCGGTCCAACATGAACTTCTCATCACGTAAGCACGAAGCATTGCTTCAGGAGGCACAGCTGGTTCTGCGGTCTGCGGCGTACAACCGAAGTTTAACGTGTGGTCACCAGGGGCAAATGCTGTCACACTGTCCCCACTTCTCCTGAGTCCTCAAAAGCAGGTGGAAGCTCAGCACCCCTCCCCCACTCTCCAACACAGACACTGGAGCCCCCACTGCCCAGGGCTCCACGAACCCCGAACCCCCAGGGCCGCCTCCGACGCAGCTGAGGTTCTGAGACAGCTGCGCTGCTTCCACAGACACGGGCTTGGGCTGCCATCTGTCCCGTGGCCCCACACGCAGGACGTGCCCCCTGGGAGTGCGGCCCATCCTGCGGCCCCCAGCCCAGCAGCTCCTGACCCCACCCCAGACGTCTGCCGGGAGAGCAGCCGGACAGCCTTGGCCCGACCTTATCCCTGCAGGGCGACCTCCCTGCCCAGCAGAACACAGGATGCGCTCAGCTGAGTGTGCCCATTTCCCACCCATGAGGAAGAAGGAGAGGGATGCTGGCGGCTTGACGTGAGCGCCACAGTCCTCCCCACAGTCCCCCCTACAGTCCCCCCCACAGTCCCCCCTACAGTCCCCCCCACAGTCCCCCCCACAGTCCCCCCCACAGTCCCCCGCACATTCCTCCCCACAGTCCCCAGCACAGTCCCCCCACAGTCCCCCGCACAGTCCCCCCACAGTCCCCCCCACAGTCCCCCCCACAGTCCCCCCCACAGTCCCCCCACAGTCCCCCCCACAGTCCCCCCCACAGTCCCCCCACAGTCCCCCCCACAGTCCCCCCCACAGTCCCCCCACATTCCCCCCCACAGTCCCCCCCACAGTCCCCCCCACAGTCCCCCCACATTCCCCCCCACAGTCCCCCCCACAGTCCCCCCCACAGTCCCCCCCACATTCCTCCCCACAGTCCCCCCCACAGTCCCCCCCACAGTCCCCCCCACAGTCCCCCCCACAGTCCCCCGCACATTCCTCCCCACAGTCCCCCGCACAGTCCCCCCCACAGTCCCCCCCACAGTCCCCACACAGTCCCCCCCACAGTCCCCCCCACAGTCCCCCCCACAGTCCCCCGCACAGTCCCCCGCACAGTCCTCCCCACAGTCCCCCACACAGTCCCCACACAGTCCCCCCCACAGTCCTCCCCACAGTCCCCCCACAGTCCCCCGCACAGTCCCACGCACAGTCCTCCCCACAGTCCCCCCCACATTCCCCCCCACAGTCCCCCCCACAGTCCCCCCCACAGTCCCCCACACATTCCTCCCCACAGTCCCCCGCACAGTCCCCACCACAGTCCCCCCCACAGTCCCCCCCACAGTCCCCCCCACAGTCCCCCCCACAGTCCCCCGCACAGTCCTCCCCACAGTCCCCCCCACAGTCCCCCCCACAGTCCTCCCCACAGTCCCCCCCACAGTCCCCCGCACATTCCTCCCCACAGTCCCCCGCACAGTCCCCCGCACAGTCCCCCGCACAGTCCCCCCCACAGTCCCCCCCACAGTCCCCCCCACAGTCCCCCACACATTCCCCCCCACAGTCCCCCGCACAGTCCCCCCCACAGTCCCCCACACAGTCCCCCACACATTCCTCCCCACAGTCCCCCCCACATTCCCCCCCACATTCCCCCCCACAGTCCCCCCACAGTCCCCCCCACAGTCCCCCACACATTCCTCCCCACAGTCCCCCGCACAGTCCCCCCCACAGTCCCCCCCACAGTCCCCCCCACAGTCCCCCCCACAGTCCCCCGCACATTCCTCCCCAAAGTCCCCTGCACAGTCCCCCGCACAGTCCCCCCCACAGTCCCCCCACAGTCCCCCCCACAGTCCCCCCCACAGTCCCCCCCACAGTCCCCCGCACAGTCCCCCCCACAGTCCCCCCCACATTCCCCCCCACAGTCCCCCCCACAGTCCCCCCCACAGTCCCCCCACATTCTTCCCCACAGTCCCCCCCACATTCCCCCCCACAGTCCCCCCCACAGTCCCCCCCACATTCCTCCCCACAGTCCCCCCCACAGTCCCCCCCACAGTCCCCCCCACATTCTTCCCCACAGTCCCCCCACAGTCCCCCCCACAGTCCCCCCCACAGTCCCCCCACAGTCCCCCCCACAGTCCCCCCACAGTCCCCCCCACAGTCCCCCCACAGTCCCCCCACAGTCCCCCCCACAGTCCCCCCCACAGTCCCCCCAGTCCCCCCCACAGTCCCCCCACAGTCCCCCCCACAGTCCCCCCCACAGTCCCCCCCACAGTCCCCCCCACATTCTTCCCCACAGTCCCCCCCACATTCCTCCCCACAGTCCCCCCCACAGTCCCCCCCACAGTCCCCCCCACATTCTTCCCCACAGTCCCCCCCACAGTCCCCCCACAGTCCCCCCCACAGTCCCCCCACAGTCCCCCCACAGTCCCCCCCACATTCTTCCCCACAGTCCTCCCCACAGTCCCCCCACAGTCCCCCCCACAGTCCCCCCACAGTCCCCCCCACAGTCCCCCACAGTCCCCCCACAGTCCCCCCCACAGTCCCCCCACAGTCCCCCCCACAGTCCCCCCCACAGTCCCCCCCACAGTCCCCCCCACATTCTTCCCCACAGTCCCCCCCACAGTCCCCCCCACAGTCCCCCCCACATTCTTCCCCACAGTCCCCCCCACAGTCCCCCCCACAGTCCCCCCCACAGTCCCCCCCACAGTCCCCCCACAGTCCCCCCACAGTCCCCCCCACAGTCCCCCCCACAGTCCCCCCACAGTCCCCCCCACAGTCCCCCCACAGTCCCCCCCACAGTCCCCCCACAGTCCTCCCCACAGTCCCCCCCACAGTCCCCCCACAGTCCCCCCCACAGTCCCCCCACAGTCCCCCCCACAGTCCCCCCCACAGTCCCCCCCCACAGTCCCCCCACAGTCCTCCCCACAGTCCCACCCACAGTCCCACCCACAGTCCCCCCACAGTCCCCCCCACAGTCCCCCCCACAGTCCCCCCCACAGTCCCCCCACAGTCCCCCCCACAGTCCCCCCCACAGTCCCCCCCACAGTCCCCCCCACAGTCCCCCCCACAGTCCCCCCACAGTCCTCCCCACAGTCCCCCCACAGTCCCCCCCACAGTCCCCCCCACAGTCCCCCCCACAGTCCTCCCCACAGTCCCCCCCACAGTCCCCCCCACAGTCCCCCCACAGTCCCCCCCACAGTCCCCCCACAGTCCCCCCCACAGTCCCCCCCACAGTCCTCCCCACTCCATCTGGGCTCCTGGAGGCGCCTGAGGTCGGAGGAGGGAGGCAGTGGCTCCCCGGCCCTGCAGAGAGTGACTCAGGCGGCTTCTGCTTCTGCCTGGTGGGGGACGTGCCCACCCCGAGGAGCTGGCTCCGCCGTCCCGGCCCCACCATCTGCTGCTTCTGACTCAGATCTGCTGCTGTTTACTTCCGGAAACTCTGCGTTCCCGGGTCTGAGCCGGGAGCAACTGTGTGTGGAGAGCCGCGCTTCCTCTCATATGTTCCTGTGACGCAGAACAGCTTGCTTTCAGGCCTTCGCAAAACACAAAACAGAAAGAGAAGAAAAGCCTTCCAAGCCCCCTTCCCACGGAGGCAAAAGCAGAGAGACTCTGGGGAAGGGGGCACCCACGGCAGGTGCGGCCCTGGGAGGCCGGGTCGGTGCAGGGCGGGTGGCAGGCCTAGGGCCTTCCACGTGGTGTGAGCCGGGCCAGGCCGCAGAGCCCACTCCAGGACACCACGGCCGTCGGACTTGGCCCCTGCCCCATGCACGTGGGTAGCCCAGGCCTCCTGAATTCCTGAGCGGGGTCAGCTGGGGCGAGCATGTGAAAGAATCGTGTCTGGTGCGGGAGAAGCCTGCGCAGGAGCCGCAGGAACCAAACGAGCAGGGCTATCGGCCTGGACCTGGCTCCCTCCGGCCCCGCGCACGGCCGGGCTGCTCGTGCGCGGTGGGAACTCACCTGAACCCACCTGATTCAGAGACGCGTGGAAGCCGTCGAGCACTGACTGGGGAGATGGCCGTGGGTGCCATTCAAGTCCCACGAGGCTTCTCTCTCCCTTCGCAGCCCCTCCCGCTCCCTGCTGCCTCCATGCCTGCCACCCGAGTCTCAGCTGCAAGAAGGCCCCACCCCGTGCTCGGTGAGGGGTCTCTGTGGCACTGTCCGAGGGCCGTACCCCCACACAGCGATGATCTGGGGAAGCTGCCAGGTTTCACGTCACCCCCAAGTGAGCTGGGGATGATTCGTTGACAGCAGGAACTGCAGAGGCAGGTGGCTGTCCAGGTGTGGCCGTCGGGGACCGAAACCCACTGTGTTCCCCCAGGGCCTCAGTCCTGTCCCCAGCTGCGGAACCTCTTCAGTCCTGTGGCCTCTGCAGCCACCTCTGCCAGTCCTGTGGGCGGCAGCTTGTCCCGGCCCAGTGTGCTCGGGCATCACTGCTGTGGGTGGACGTGGGTCCAGCACAGTCCCACTTAGCCGCCCTCTTCCTGAGAAGTCTCCTCTGTCATCGAGAGACCCCAGCCAGTGCCATTTCCTTCTGCACCCAACAGTCCTAGTGGCCTCCGTGACCTTGGGAATAAAGGGTCGCCTTGCGCCTGTCCACGAAGCCCCTGCCATGTCTGCGGCTCACGGCATCCTCCTCCCTCCGTCTCATGGCGTTTTAACCCGGTCCTCTCCCACCTCAGGGCCTGCTGTTCCCTCCCTCAGGGTCACTGTCCTCATCTTCCCAACCTCAGCCCTCACCCAGGATGTGTCAGGATGGTAATGCGGGCAGGTCTCATCACCCGTGGCATCCCCACACGTGGCATCCCCACCCGTGGCATCCCCACAGGAGCTGGGCAGTCAGTACCTCGGTGGGCGTGGGGAGCGCAGGGGGGTCCCCCCAGCTTGCCTAGAACCAGGATCCACACCCACCTAGTGGGGAGGCTCCTGGGGCGGGGTGGGGGCTGCCGGGGCTCCGTCCACTGCCTGGTTGGGCTGGGTGGACAGTGGGTCCCATGAAACGCAAGCGGGCGCCCAGGGGCGCCGGAAGGTCAGCCTGCAGGAGGATTCGCCAGACCCGACTTCTTGTGTCACCCAAGACAAAGCACCGTAATTGTTTCCGTCACCCTCTAGCTTTTATCATCCTGGCTGTTGACCTTCCCTCTTAACGAAGCCCATGATTAAGCCCCTGGGATGCTGGGCCGGCCTTAACGAACAGGCTGCTGCAGGACTCACCTCCTTGTCCCCCGCCCGTGCCCGTGGGGTCCGAAGGACAAAGGTGGGCGTGGCTGGGATGTGGAGGGGCCCTCGGGGCCTCTCTGGGACATCCTCCTCAGTGCAGGCTGGAGCCACCCAGCTCCCAGGGCCAGACACACAGGACGGTCGGGCCCCACCCTCTGTGCTTCTGGAAGGGGAGATTTGGTCGTAGAGGCTGGTGCGGGCCGATGGAGACAGCGGAGGGAGCCCTGGGCAGACCCCCACCCACCACAGCCTCCGAGGAACAAACCACACCTTGACCGTGGCCTTGCAGCCTCTGGAACGGTGAGAAAATACATCTGCATGAATGGCAGCCCATGGTCGTCCTCCTGGCCTCCACAGAAAGTGGCTCCTGCCACAGACGACGCTGGGAACACGCCGTGCCGTGGCCTCTGATGCGATGGCCCCAGGAGGGGAAGGGCAGAGCAGGTCCAGGTGACGCACTGGAAGGGGCCGTGAAGCCCTGGGGGTCCAGCTGGGCCAGGGCTGCAGGGCAGCGGGGAGGCCACAGCAGGAATGCCACAGAGCCCACTTGGGGCCTGGTCTGGATGCTCCGTGGCCCAAGCCGCTGCTTCCACAGCGCCCTCCACAGCCTCTCTTCGGCGTTTCTTGGGACGGGCAGCCTCTGAGTGGCCGGGGTTCTGAGGATGCCCCAGAGATGTTCCCAGCATGGCCCTCCCCACCCTCCGTCCCGTCCCTGCTACACATGCCATCTCCTCCCCTCCAGGTGCTCTGAAGGCCGCGCTGCCCGAGGTGGCCCAGCTGGACCCTCGCCGGGGCTTTGGGTGCCCACGCCTCACATTTGCAAGCCCACAGCTACAGAGGCTGCAGGAGAGATCGTCCCCACCGCCCCACCGGGAGACCCGCGTGCCTCCCTCTGCAATGCGACCTGCTGTGCAGCGGGTGTCAAGTCACTGCGTGAGCGGATCAAGGCAGCCCAGGGGACGGGAGCCAGCAGGGAGCTCGGCCAGGTGGGAGCAGGTCTGGGCCGGCTGCGTGGGTTAGGCCAAAGTTCAGACCTGAGCTGTCCGCATCCTGGGGTGCAGCCCAGGAGAGCAGCTCGTGAATGTCCCCTGGCCCAGGCGGCCAGACGCTCCGCCACCCGCACCGGCAGCCGGCACACTCTCGCCTTGCATGCTGTCTGCGCGCTGCAGATTTTTCAAGGGTTCTGGAGCTTTCTGCGGGAAGAGGCAGCACATCCGTCTAAGATGCGGCCGCAAATTACAAGGTTAATACACGATCACTTTCCCCTCAAATTATGGGTAATTACACCGGGACTAAGTGTAATCATCACAGACAAAATGCTGTTGATGCCATCATTGGGCCCACGTTTACTCAGCAAACCTGCCTGCTATGAAGAATGAATAGGCACGTGGGAGCCTCAGAGAAGAGAGAGCTGCACCCAGAATCTCCATCCCGGCTCTGCAGGAAGCGGGCAGCTGTGCCACCGCTGCTCAGGCTGTGCCGGGCTGGGAAGGAGGGAGGCGCTTGGCCCCACTGGCACCCAGGAACCCACACGCTGGCTGCTCCCTGGCCTAGGAGGCTTTTCCATCTGGCCACCTCCACCTCCTGTGAACCCCACTTCTCCAAGAGTTCAGACTGGGGCCAGTCACACAGGATGGCCAACGCTGGCTCTGCTCCCCGGGGAGTGTGGTGAGCGGTCTGGCTGGGTGTCTCAGCTTTCTTTTTTGTAAAATGTCTGCAACAATACAAGCTTCCTCGAGGGAGTTGGTGAGGATTAAATAAACAGAGCTCGTACGTGCACAGCTGTGAAACGCCTCGTGTGATGCATGATGGGTGTATGCCGCTACATGTCATCAAATGATCACGTCATCACATGCCAGTCATTGTGTATCATCACATGATCACACATCATTACGTGTCAGTCATTACATGTTATCACGTGGTCTTGGGTCATTACATGTCAGTCATTACATCTAATTGCATTATTACATGTCATTACATGTCAGTACATGTCCTCATATGTTCACATGTCAATGTGTCAGTCATTATGTGTCATCACATGGTCATGTGCCATTACATATCAGTCACCACGTGTCATCACATGATCACACATCATTACATGTCGGTCACTGCATGTCATCATGTGGTCATATGTCATTACATGTCAGTCTTTACATCTAATGACATTATTACATGTCATTACATGTCATCACATTGTCACGTCATTATGTGTCAGTCATTAAGTGTCATTGCATGAGCATGTCATTACATGTCAGTCATTGTGTCATATGATCACACGGTCACATTAGTCATCACGTGTCATTGCATGGTCATGTGCCATTACATATGTCACAACGTATCATCCCATGATAACACGCCATTACATCATTGTGTCATCACATGATCCCATCATTATGTGTCAATCATCACATCTAATTACGTTACATGTCATTACATGTCTGTGTGTGTCATCGCATAAGCACATGTCATTACGTGTCAGTCACCACGTGTCATCACATGATCACACTGTCGCCATGTGTCAGTCATTACATCGTCACATGGTCACCTGTCATTATGAGGCTGTGCAGCCCAGGGGCCCCACCGTGAACGTGGACCATGGTTAATGACCACATGTCGACGCTGGCCCATGCGTGGTAGCAGGTGGGCCTCGCCAGCATGAAGAGTTACTTACAGGGGACACTGGTGATGGGGGCGGGGCTCTGTGCTTTCTGCTCAGTTCCCTGCAAGCCGAAACCACTCTGAAAAACAAACACGCGTTGTGATAGTTTCCTTTTGCTTGCATGCAGCTGCCTTCGCCACCCGGGCATGCCTTGTGCCCTCCCTGCCTGGCCCTTGCGATGGAGGGCGCGGCCGCTCGGCCCCGTGACCTCTTGACTGCTTGTCCCCTTGGTCCCTGGCCCCCTTGGTCAGTTGACCCCTTGACCTCTTGGCCTGTCCCCTTCTGCTCTGCTTTCTCTCCGGGGCCTGGCAGCCGCTGTCCCCTGTCCGCTGGGGCCACCCTCCCCTTGGCTTCCTGGCAGAACCGATTTGCTGAGGGGTTCAGCAGGACGGCTTTAGAAACCACGCTTCCCAGATGACCTCACGGTGACACGTGACCTTGGGCCGAGTCCCCGGGGATTTCTGGGAGAGGCTCAGGCTTTCTGTTTAGCCGTTGCCCCTGTGCCATCTCCCTGTTGGAAGATGCTCGGAGCGGCGGCAGCCACTTTGTGGCCACGAGGTCTCGAGACGCGGGCTGCAGATGATGGGGTGGGAGTGGGTCTGAGCTCTCACTGAGGTCTCGGGACTCGCTTCTTCCCGACACTGCCTGTCTGCCCTCCTGTTTGTTCAAATTGCCAAAGTTGGGTTTCTGTTAGGTACAGTTGACCATAATCCCAAATGATGGGTGCTGCCTTGGGGACCAGACCCCACAGGCCCACGAGCAGTGAGTGGCACCTGGGTGGAGGCCCCTGTACCCACGCCGTGGCCTCAGGGTCCCGGTTCCTGACCAACAGCCGGCTCAGTGACAAAGGGCTCCAGCCAAACCCCACCCAGCCTCGGGACAGGCTTTGGCCAGGGTGGGGAGGAGGGAGCTGCTCATTCCAGCCCGGCCTGGAAACTGCCCGGCTCAGCCCGAGGCCACCACCTCTGCTCATCCAAGAGGCGTTTGGGGGTCTAGACGTCCACAGAGCGGGAGAGGGTCCCACGTCTCAGAGCGGTGCCCGGCACTGCCAGGCCCGTCCTCACCTCGGGCGACGGGGCAGGGTGAGCGGCTCCTGTGGGCACCACGGCTGGGCAGACTGTGCTCACGGGTGGAATTCGGGCCACCTCCTCGCAATTTGCTTAATTTAAACAAAAGGAACTTTTGCATTTCTCTGTTCTTTTGTGCCTCTCAGTCCCCTGCTGGGCCTAGAAGCCCAGCCACGTCACGAGTTCCTGGCTCAGCTGTTTCACTTGTTATCAGATGACATCTCTCTGTCCAGAGCAGCTCAAGGGGTGCTTTGACCTTGAGCCTTTCAGGCCAGTTCTGCAAAGAGGACTTCCAAAAACTGCAGCCAGCAAGGAATGAGGCTCCGAAGGTTCTGTGCGCAGGAGTGAGGCCGTTCTTCCTTCTTCTGCAGCAGGCGGGGGATGGGAGTGGCGTTCAGGATCACACACAGGTGGGGACGGGGACAGTATCCAGGGCCACTCACAGATGGTTATGGGGGCAGCGTCCAGGGTCACTCACAGGCAGGAGACAGCGGAAGCATCCAGGGTCAGTCACAGGCAGGGGATGGGGCCAGGGTCCAGGGTCACTCACAGGTGGGGACCAGGGTGGCGTCCAGGGTCACCAGCCTTCCCTGAGCCAAGCATGAGTCCAGAGGACTGTGGCGCTCCCATTGGTCTTCCTTGGCCACCTGCCCACTGTGGGCTCAAGGGCGAAGCCCCTCCGTGTGGCACAGACCGAAAGGGGGAGGGGCTTGTCAAGGCCTCAGGGCGGGGGTAGCGGAGACGCCACACTGGCACTGGGTCATGCCATCTCTACCTTCCTCTTACCGCAGGCGGGGGACAGGGTGAGGCTCCTCCACCCTGAAGACCACGCCAGAGGCACTCAGCATCACAGGCATGAGCGCTGGCCCTGGTCCTGCCCCCAACCCCGCAACACAGGCCCTGAGGCGGGACCAGAGAGGAAGGAGGGGCAGGACCAGGTTGGTGAAACTGTCTCAGACCTCAGGGAGCTCTTGAAAACCCAGGGCTCAAGGCCATGACCCCAAGTGTACAGCGGGAAAAGGGCTCTGTGGGCTGCTCGGTCGAGGGCTGCACCCGGCGGTGCTCGGTGGGCAGAGGAAGCAGCCGGGAGCCCGCACGACCTTAGAGGCGTCCAGCAGCGCCCATACCTGGGGCGGGCACAGTGAGGAGGGTGAGGCCTGTGCCCAACCGGGGAGCGCACCCCTTCCAAAGGCGAGGCTGCCATGGAGTCCCGGCCCGCCGTGCGGAACAGCTGGTTCTTTAAAGTATTTCCTGATTGTGAAATATTGTCTACTGACATTTATACCTTCTATTGTATCGTATTGTATTGATTTGAGCCAGGATCTCACTGTGCCGCCCAAGCTGGAGTGCAGTGGTGCGATCACAGCTCATAGTAGCTCACACCCCACCTGTGACTGACCCTGGATGCCACCCGCATCCCCACCTATGAGTGACCCTGGAGGCCTCCACTGTCCCCTGCCTGTGAGTGATCCTCCAACTGATCCCTCCAACTCCCTGGCTCAAGGGATCCTCCCACCTCAGCCTCCCAAGTGGCTGGGGCCACAGGCGTGAGCCACCACACTTGGCCCACTTTTTTATAGAGATGGGGTCTCACGATGTGGCCTAAGCTGGCATTTTTTTAAAACACTGTGGAAGCAACAGACAAAACGCATTCAGCAGCTCACATGTGACTGTGACGGCCGTGGCCCGTGACCTCCGGTCTGGCCCAGCCGCCCTCTTCCAGTGAGAAGTGGAAGCTGGATTTGGAGTCCTCAGATCCTCAGACAGGCCGCTGAGCACGGAGCCCTCAGCTGTGGTCGAGTGCGAGAAGCCGGGGCTGTGTCCAGACCAAGCTGGAAGTCCAGTCCCCAAACCCTGATGCCAGGAGCTTTAGGACTGAGGGAGGAATGTGCAGGTGAGTCTGTGCAGGGGTCTAGGAAAGCCCCCGGCAGTGCCTGGGATTCCACCACGTTTGCCGTATTCTCTGTGGATGCCCAAAGCGTGGCCTGCAAAGGCCAAGATATGGGTCTTGTGCCAGCCACTCCTGGAGCGGGAGGAAGGAGGGCCCCTGCCTCATTTGCTGAGGCCCACGGGGCCTTGATAGAAAAGCCCAGGTGCCACGTGGCCACGTGCCCTGTAGAGAATAAGCCTCAGCTCCAGGCTTCTGGCCCAGGGCCATGTGGCCACACGCCCTGCAGATAAGAAGCCTCAGCTCTGAAGTGAGTATAAAAATCACGATGAAGGCTCGGCCCCTGCACCATCTGGGTGCTCTCGGCTGTAACAGAAAACCCAGCTGAAAAGCGACTGAAGCCATGAGAGGCGGCTCTTCTCTCCCTTGGGGATTCTGAGAGCCGCTGACGGCTCCTCAGGACCGCACGGCAGCCGCCCACCCCATGCCCACCTCCTGCGTCACCCTCCCAGAGCCCCAGGGGCCGGACCTTCCTCGTGTCCTTCCTCATGTAAGAGGGAGAACAGTGTCTCCGCAGACCCTCCCCGGGTCCCGTGGCCCGGTGGCCTGGAGGGTTCAGGTGTCTCCCATCACGGCAAGGCCGACTGAATTCCACTACAGGCTGAGTCCAGTGGGGCGTCACGCAGGGGCTGGGGAGGGGCCGCCTTCCCCACGCACGCGGCTGCTGCCCGGAGCCTAACAAAATGGGCCTTGGTTAGCCAGGGAGAGGTTGCCTAGGCAACCGGCCTGTCGGGCCTGCCCCAGTAACTGCTGCTCTGCTCTGCCGGGCACGGCCTCACAGGTGGGAGAGCAGGAGGGAGGCGCCCCCCGGAAGGGGCCCTGGAGGGCACAGGCTGTGCCATGAGGGCAGGTGCCTTCCCGGGCACCCAGGGCCAGGCCCCACCAGCCAGCACTGCTACCGGGCACTTTCCATCCCAAACACCGGAATCCGCACAAGCCCTGGGGGGCTGCGACCACTTCCCCAACCGCAGCACATCAGGGCAGCACGCAGAATGAGGGCCGCCACCCTGTCTGTTCACACTGGTCTGCCCAGGAAGACGGCAGGAGGGATTAGAGGAGAGTTTATGCTCGGGAAATACCCGCTGAAGGAACGGCACGCACGCACAGACACACGCACACGCGCACACACACACTCATGCAACACGCAGCCCTGCATGTATGCACACACATGCACGCACACCTGGCTATATACGTGAGCACACGCCGGCACGCACATCCTCGTACACATGCGTCAACAGCTCATGCACCGCACCACGTTCAGATCCAGCCCCACAAAAGAAGCAGCTGATTTATGTGTCCAATTATAAATATAATTACATCTCTGATGCCATTAGCAGGGCCGTTCTGTGAATGCACAGCGCGCCGCGTGGCAGGCAGGGGTGAGATTCATGAGTGCTGACGAACCGGCACTGGGGATTTTAATTTTAATTTTACTTGAAATTCAGCACCAGATAATAACAGCACTGCCTGGATGGAACGCACTTCCACATTCAATTAAAACAGAAGCCATCCTTTTTAGCAGACGCCGAGGCAGCAGGCCCAAAGGCTGTGCCACTGAGGGAGGGTGAGAAGGCTCCAGTCCTCCTGAGGGTAGAGGCCAGCTCCAGGGACTGGGGGGATCCTGGGAGGGCAGAGGGAAGTTGTCGGGGGGATCCTGGGAGTGCAGAGGGAAGTTGTTGGGGGGGATCCTGGGAGGGCAGAGGGAAGTTGTTGGGGGGGATCCTGGGAGGGCAGAGGGAAGTTGAGGGGGGGATCCTGGGAGTGCAGAGGGAAGTTGAGGGGGGGGATCCTGGGAGGGCAGAGGGAAGTTGAGGGGAGGGATCCTGGGAGGGCAGAGGGAAGTTGTTGGGGGGGATCCTGGGAGGGCAGAGGGAAGTTGAGGGGAGGGATCCTGGGAGGGCAGAGGGAAGTTGAGGGGGGGGATCCTGGGAGTGCAGAGGGAAGTTGAGGGGGGGGATCCTGGGAGTGCAGAGGGAAGTTGAGGGGGGGGATCCTGGGAGGGCAGAGGGAAGTTGTTGGGGGGGGATCCTGGGAGGGCAGAGGGAAGTTGAGGGGGGGATCCTGGGAGTGCAGAGGGAAGTTGAAGGGGGGATCCTGGGAGGGCAGAGGGAAGTTGAGGGGAGGGATCCTGGGAGGGCAGAGGGAAGTTGAGGGGGGGATCCTGGGAGTGCAGAGGGAAGTTGAGGGGGGGATCCTGGGAGTGCAGAGGGAAGTTGAGGGGGGGATCCTGGGAGGGCAGAGGGAAGTTGAGGGGGGGATCCTGGGAGGGCAGAGGGAAGTTGAGGGGGGGATCCTGGGAGGGCAGAGGGAAGTTGAGGGGGGGATCCTGGGAGTGCAGAGGGAAGTTGAGGGGGGGATCCTGGGAGGGCAGAGGGAAGTTGAGGGGGGGATCCTGGGAGGGCAGAGGGAAGCTGAGGGGGGGATCCTGGGAGTGCAGAGGGAAGTTGAGGGGGGGATCCTGGGAGGGCAGAGGGAAGTTGAGGGGAGGGATCCTGGGAGTGCAGAGGGAAGTTGAGGGGGGGATCCTGGGAGGGCAGAGGGAAGTTGAGGGGGGGATCCTGGGAGGGCAGAGGGAAGTTGATGGGGGGATCCTGGGAGTGCAGAGGGAAGTTGAGGGGGCGATCCTGGGAGGGCAGAGGGAAGTTGATGGGGGGATCCTGGGAGGGCAGAGGGAAGTTGAGGGGGGGATCCTGGGAGGGCAGAGGGAAGTTGATGGGGGGATCCTGGGAGGGCAGAGGGAAGTTGAGGGGGGCATCCTGGGAGGGCAGAGGGAAGTTGATGGGGGGATCCTGGGAGGGCAGAGGGAAGTTGAGGGGGGGGATCCTGGGAGTGCAGAGGGAAGTTGAGGGGGGGGATCCTGGGAGTGCAGAGGGAAGTTGAGGGGGGGGATCCTGGGAGGGCAGAGGGAAGTTGTTGGGGGGGATCCTGGGAGGGCAGAGGGAAGTTGAGGGGGGGATCCTGGGAGTGCAGAGGGAAGTTGAGGGGGGGATCCTGGGAGGGCAGAGGGAAGTTGAGGGAGGGATCCTGGGAGGGCAGAGGGAAGTTGAGGGGGGGATCCTGGGAGTGCAGAGGGAAGTTGAGGGGGGGATCCTGGGAGTGCAGAGGGAAGTTGAGGGGGGGATCCTGGGAGGGCAGAGGAAGTTGAGGGGGGGATCCTGGGAGGGCAGAGGGAAGTTGAGGGGGGGATCCTGGGAGGGCAGAGGGAAGTTGAGGGGGGGATCCTGGGAGGGCAGAGGGAAGTTGTCGGGGGGGATCCTGGGAGGGCAGAGGGAAGTTGAGGGGGGGATCCTGGGAGTGCAGAGGGAAGTTGAGGGGGGGGATCCTGGGAGGGCAGAGGGAAGTTGTCGGGGGGGATCCTGGGAGGGCAGAGGGAAGTTGAGGGGGGGGATCCTGGGAGGGCAGAGGGAAGTTGTCGGGGGGGATCCTGGGAGGGCAGAGGGAAGTTGTTGGGGGGGATCCTGCTCACAGTGACCCTGCAGGCTTCAGGCCATGACAGCCAAGGCCTCAGGAAGCAGCCCCAGCCATCCAGGAACAACCAGGGAGAAGGGGGAAAGGGCAGGAGAGGAACAACGCCTGAAGAGAAGACGCCCTCCAATCCCCACTGCCCAGCTCCGGCAAGAAATGAGGCAGAGTTGGCGATGCCTTCTGCACAAGCACCCGAGGGACACACCGTGGCTCCCGGGGTCCCCACGCCGCAGATGGAGACCAGGCTGTGGCCAGTGCCCGGAAGCAGGAGTCCAGAGCCACCCACGTGAGGGGAGGGAACGTCCAGGAAACTGTACTCACAATGTCACAGCCATGGTCACCTGGACACTCTACAGGGGAGTGGGGAGAGAGAGAGGGAGAGATGGAGGGAGACAGGGAGAGACGGAGAGAGACGGAGAGAGAGAGAGACAGAGACGGAGACAGAAATGGGGAGAGACAGAGACGGAGAGAGACAGAGACAGAGAGAGACGGACAGAGAACGCATGCAAAGTACAGGCAGAAGACGGAAACATAGAAAATGTAATTCTCGACCAAAGGAAGTTTTTCATGATTTTTTCATAGTAAAACAACTTAATTATAACCTAAGTTCGATAAAAATAAGAATTTAAAATAAGAGAATAAAATACAGTGATAAGAAGAAAGAGATTTCAGATCTAAGGAAACAAATTCAGGACCGAAGTAACACCATTAAGGTCCTAATGAAGAACCTAAAAGTGCCGAGAAATGTAACAGCACCATTAAAACTCAATGCTGTCAGCATTCCGTATCCTGCGTTCATTTGTAAAACAACCCTTTTATTATTATAGAAGAAATAGAGGCAAAACAACAACACAGAAAGGCCATGCTTCCAGGCCGGGCGCAGGGCTCACGCCTGTCATCCCAGCACTCTGGGAGGCTGAGGTGGGCGGATCACCTCAGGTCAGGAGTTCGAGACCAGCCTGGTCAACTAAAAAAAAAAAAAAAAAAACACACACACAAAAATTATCTGGGTGTGGCGTGCACCTATAGTCCCAGCTACTCTGGAGGCCGAGGCAGGAGAACTGCTTGAACCCGGGAGGTGGAGGCTGCGGTGAGCCGAGTCTGGGTGACAGAGTAAGACTCTGCCTATCAAAAAAGAAAAGATTGCGCATTTCCCCGGTGCAGACCCTTCCACCTCTTCCTCACGCGGCTGCACACGCAGGACACACCCGCGGATACCGGTGCTGGTTCTTCGGTCTGAGGTGCCCTTCCTTCCAACTCACTGTTTTGACTCAGTTAATGCCCAGACCTGAACTGACATAACACGTGTCCCGGGCAGCAGGTGTGCTGAAGGCAGAACCCGTGGAGAGCCACACGTGGCCCCGGACTGCTGCGTCAGCAAAGGGGTCCTCGTGGGTGCCGCTGGCCTGCCAAGGGGCACAGGGTGCCCGTTCCGCAGGACACCCTGGCGGGCTGGTGGGGCTGCCCCTGCCTGGTGTTTTAGCCTGCCCACTTCCAGTGTTACCTGGAAACTGCAAGCTTCGTATAAAGGCGTTAGGAGGTCGTGGGAAGACTTGGTGTAGCCGCCCTCCATGGGCTGCGCTGTGCACTTTGAGTCACATCACAACGGTGACATCCGGCTGTCCCGCCGTGAGCACCGGTGAGAGGGGCCCCGCCTCCTCCGTGTCCAGCCCCCTCTCCACGCGCACGTCGGAAGGTCGTCTTCGTGGCCTTGCTGTGGCTCCTCGTGCTGTGCTGCCTCGTCCGGCGTCCCTCGAATTGTTTTAATCTCGGTTCATAATCTTTGCCATCACTTCACCAGCCTTTACTGAGGAAATTTCCATATGTCTTATCTGCCACTGAAAATCAAAGTATTGTCGTAGAAAAGCGTGAGACAAGCAGAGTCGATGCAGATGAAAAAGACAACGGAGAGAGAAGCGAATCAACTCAAAAGCCGCGTCAAAGGAGCCTGGCTTAGGCGGCTGTGCCCCTCGCCCCCGGCCGAATACACCACCCGTCCTTCCCAGTTCGCTGTTCAGAGGTGTGTTTCCTGCGGCCGCTCCTGCTTCCTTCGGTTCCCTGCTGGAAGCGAGTTTCGGCCCACACGGCCTTTCAGGCGGTTTGCCTGGCCCTTGGGGCGGCCCTGCCGGGGCTCCCGCCGGCTCGGACACGGTCCCCGAGAGCGCTCCCGGGCAGGCATCGGCCAGAGCAGAGGAGGAAGGCCCCGCCGCGTGGATCCACCCAGTGGCTGAACACCCAGAGGAACGGGTACGTGGAAGGTCTGGACAACAGAAACACGGTTGGCTCCGTCCTGGGAGACCGCCCACCCCTCTGGGTGGACGCGTGGCCTGAACACCCTCACGTGCCAGCCTCGGCCCTCCGGCTTCGATTTCGTGTCTCTGTGACTGGTTTCAGTACCTGAACTTGTTTCGGTCTCTGTGTGGGTACTAACGATCCTGCCTGTGCTCTCGACTTGGGTGGTGCGAGGTGTGTGAGTGTGAGTGTGGCGGCCCCGTGGGGGAGAGGACGCGTGCTGCACCGTAACAGGCAGAAAACGGGGGTGAAGTGCTGAGCCCCGAGCTGCAGTGACGGGCAAAGCCAGCGAGCAACCCCTTCACCTTCTGTGGGTGCTGCTCTTACCCTCACAGAGGGAGACAGGGAAGACGTGCGGTGAACCCACTCCATTAGCAGCCGTGATAAAAAAAGTTTCAAGAATGGATTTAGTGGAAATTATGGCGTCACTATGACACCAGGGAAGCTTAGAACTTGGTGTGAAATGGACTGGCCAGCGTTTGAAGTAGACTGGCCTTCAGAGAGCATAATGAACTCTTACGGCACAGCTACTTGGGCACAAGATGAGATGTGGGGATACCGGACTCCCATTATGTAATTAATCATATCTGATTACAAGCAGGATTAGAAATTATGACTAAGGAAGGCTCTAGAGCTTCAGATTTGTTAGCTGCACAAACGGGAAATGCAGTCTGTCAAAACCGACTAGCATTAGATTATCTGCTGGCCCCAGAAGGAGGAGTCTGCAGTAAATTATACTTAACTGTTGTTTAAAAATTAATGACCACGGCCGGGCGCGGTGGCTCACGCCTGTGATCCCAGCACTTTGGGAGGCCGAGGCGGGTGGATCACGAGGTCGAGAGATCGAGGCCATCCTGGTCAACATGGTGAAACCCCGTCTCTACTAAAAATACAAAAATTCACTGGGCATGGTGGCGCGTGCCTGTAATCCCAGCTACTCAGGAGGCTGAGGCAGGAGAATTGCCTGAACTCAGGAGGCGGAGGTTGCGGTGAGCCGAGATCGCGCCATTGCACTCCAGCCTGGGTAACAAGAGCGAAACTCCGTCTCAAAAAAAAAAAATTAATGATCACAGAGAGGCAGCTAGATGAGGCAACGATACCCATGCTCCAGTCCAAACCTGGAAAGCCTGAACTCCAGACTTTGTGGGTGGATGGTTTTCATCTTTGCTGGATTCAAGACCGTCACAGGGAGCACAGGACTTACATCAGGCGGCTGTCTAATACCCACTGCTTATTGCCACTCCTGTCACCATAGAGGCAGTGGTGACAAAACACGTCACCTCCCTGATAATGGCACTAAACAGGTAACAGCTGTTACCCGCAGAAGAAGGCTCGTCTCGTGAAAAGGCAGAAGGCCATGAAATGGACACAGGTCTTTCACAGGCTGTCTTCCTTCCCCATGTCTCCCTTTCCTCACCTCGTATGTGGCTTACATACGCAGCTGTACGAGGATAAAGCAGAGAGCTAAGCCTCAAACATCACTTGTAGAGTAACTCACTAGGGTGTGACCTAACTCCTACCTGGGCACATGCAAATGGCGCAGGAAGGAGCTCCGAGTTTAACTCCCAACGGGCTCACTTGTGCTTCTCTCCAAGAGAATGCCGACGTTGTGCCCCTAAGCGGATGGCTGGTTGGTCAATGACGGGTAAGACTCCCTGAAAGATGAGAGCCAACTAGGACAGGCACAGCTGCCGGGAGGCCCACAGAGGCAGAGGTCAAGCCAGGAGCCCGTCTGCCCTCAGCAAGCAGTGCCAGGAGCAGGTACCCAGCAGAGTCACTTCCCAGGCAAGATTAAAGTAGCTTCACAGCCAGCCAGCTGCCTGTGACGAGACTCAGACTCTGTCCTATTACTCTCGCACTCCGTGCATTAAAAAGAAGGTAAAAGCTTTCTGATCATACTTTTCATTTTCTAAAAAAGCCTTTAAAGAGGGGAAACGAGGAAGGAAATTTAATAAATAAAATAAATGGAACAAAGTAAAGTTTAAATAATAAGCATAACACAGGTCGTGGTTATTACCAGTAAGTAAGTGAGGGTCTCAAAGCGGGGAAATGAGGGAGAAAACCCTCTTCCCTGTCTCTTGTAAAAGTTGAGAAGTAGCAGGCATGAGGTCAGTGGCCTGAAGGTTGAAGATAAAATCCCCCCTGACCCTTAAGTTCTCAGGCCATCTAAAGGGTGGGGGCGATATGCAGGAACGCCCGCTATTGCTCCCATTCAATCTTGCTCAAACCCCATCATGACCCCTTCACATGTACCTTCTAAAACTGTAAACCCAAGACCCTTTCACATGTAATATCTAGAGTTGTGAGCCTATATAAAGGCAGAGATTTCCTTTGTTAGACAAGCTTGGCTATAAGGCAACCATGCCACCTTGCTCCTGGCCGAATAAATCCCGAATAAATCTCCCCTTCCTTCAAAAAAAAAAAAAAAGACGTATAAAAAAAATCAACATATGAAAAATGTATTTCCCTGAAGTCAAGAGCCCAACAAGTGGAAGACATAATGCATCCAAAGACAAATTTCTCTAAAAAAATAATAATAACACTGGACTGGCAGCTCTGAAGAGGGCCTTGTTTTCCAGAAAATTTTGAAAGAAAACATAGTTGAGCTCCTGAACACTGAGGGTAAAGAAGACTCTTTAGGCAACAAAAAGTAAAACATTTATAGGAAAAAATCAGCCACACTGGCCTCAGACATTACCAGCCATCTTTGGAGCCAGAAGACACGGAAAACCATGGCTGAGTGTGAGGGAATGGCTGCAGGACCACAGAAGCCATACCCAGCTAAGATAACACCCAGTACACAGGGAGAGGTGCTTATCCTCCAGCACCTGCAGAGCCATACCCAGCTAAGATATCACCCAATACACAATGAGAGGTGCTCATCCTCCAGCACCCACAGAAACCATACCCAGCTAAGATAGCACCTGGGACAGAAGCATGAAAGGACTTCAGCACCCAAGAGCCCTTCCTCAAAAACCAGATTCCAGCTGGCAAAGCAATCCAGAGTGGAGTCCGACTTCAGGAATAGAAAAGGGAAAGCCATTGTGTTCGCCAGGAGCTCTAGATCCTGGAAAGATACCCTATACCCAGTGGTGTAGGAATTATTGTCTCAGACTGGAACACCAGTGTTGCAAAGCAGGACAATATAAAGCAAGGATATGACCAACAACAGTCAGAGTGGGAGGAAAAGAGACAGGCGGAAGAATCAACACACAAATTCACCACGTTTTACAGCCATGTCTAAAATTGTCATCCATTCTTAAAAGATGACTCAAAGCTCGCACTGCTTTGTAAACTTTTTACAACCTCCTTAGAGAACTCTCTCAAAAATAACTTGATAGAGAACTATGCATTTGCAATTCAGAAACCCCCTGAGTTTCCTTTTGTCATCTTAAGCTCAAGTGAATGAAATTTAACTTTGACTGAAAATAGCACCCATAGTGTGTTTACATTCGGAGCGGTTTCTGTGTATCCCCCACTCACCTGGAATAATCCTCACCGCGTGTCAACAGCAGTGTTTCCTGAGTGAAAGTGCCCCAAGTGTTTGCATTTTTTTCTTGGCACATTTCTGCAGATTACATTCTTTGGAATGACTACATGTTATTTTTACAGAAACAATAGAGTACCTTAAACAGAGGGAAAACACAGAAGGGTCTGAAGCAAGCATCCCGGGTTGTACTCACTTTTTTTTTTTTTTTTTGAGACGGAGTTTCACTCTTGTTACCCAGGCTGGAGTGCAATGGCGCGATCTCGGCTCACCGCAACCTCCGCCTCCTGGGTTCAGGCAATTCTCCTGCCTCAGCCTCCTGAGTAGCTGGGATTACAGGCACGCGCCACCATGCCCAGCTACTTTTTTGTGTTTTTAGTAGAGACGGGGTTTCACCATGTTGACCAGGATGGTCTCGATCTCTTGACCTCGTGATCCACCCGCCTCGGCCTCCCAAAGTGCTGGGATTACAGGCTTGAGCCACCGCGCCCGGCTTGTACTCACTTTTAATGCTGGGTCTTGACAGTAGGAATATTTTTGCGCTGTTCACAGTTTTTTAAAAATCTTTTTAAAGGAGAAGAACACAGCTCCACCTTTCATCCTGTATGTTCCTTTGTCTGTTTTTCATCTGATGAATTCCATCACAATCCATGAATCTGACACAGCAAGGCGGCCTCACCGCCCTCAGGAGCAGGCAAAGCGATTCCACAGGGAGAACAGAGGCCAAGGCGGGGTGGCCATCAGCCCCGCCCGGGGGTTCCTCCTGGTGGGCCAACTCCAGATTTCAGGCACCACAGTGCAATCCTGAATTGGGGCTAGAGCTGCACGAGGAGGGATTCGAGCTGAGGTGTGTCGGGGGCGTGAGCAAGGCTCCTGCGGCCCCCAGAACATGGAGACGGAAGCCCCCAGAGCAAGCCTGGATTCCTGGAGCCCCGGCCTCGGGCTGCGGCCATGCTGTCAGTGAGAGCACGTCCCTCCTCCACCTCTGCCCTCCCTGCCCCGTCCTTTCCCGGCAGCTCCCTCGACCTCAAAGCTCACAGGACGCCCCCCCGCCCCCCCACTGCCCCACCCAGCACTGCAGCAAATGAACCCACAGATGCAGCCCCTCTGCTGCCAAGCCCCCCAGGGTCCTGAGCGGCCTCGTGCCCTGTGCCCCGCCCCAGTCACCCCAAAACCTGAGCGGCTTTCCCTCCTGGGCAGCTGGCCCACTTGGGACCTAGGTTGTCACCCTCCCGCCAGCCCCGGTGCCTCACTGCGAGGAGTCGGCTGTGTGGAGCCCTGCGCTGCAGGGGAGGGTGTCGGGGAAGCTGGGGGCTGGGTCACGAAGCCTTCCAGGGCTAGAACACCAGAGCGGGCACTGCCCAACCACAGGAGCGGCTGGCTCCGGACAGGAGACTGTGTTCCTGAGGGCAGGGAAGAGGAAGAGCCCCACGCCATCCCTCCCCAGCCACCACCACCCCAGCCTACACCGTCCTCTCTTGGGATGATCTGGAAGGACACGGTTAGTCACTAGGACCCAGGGCCGACGGAGGGAGACCCTGAAATTCTGCTGCGGGCAAGGGGCTCGCCAGGCCCTCCCAGAGCGGGAGAGAGCACAGGCTGGGGCGGGTCCTGGGGAAGGGGCGGCTGTGCCCCGGGGTGGAAATCCCTGTGGGGAGGCCGCCACAGTGGGGGTCTGGAACCAGTGTGTCATGGGATGCCGAAAGGGCTCTGCCCCGCTGGCCACCAGGTGCAAACCGTCAGCCCGGGGAAACGCTCGCCACGCAGCGGCCTTCCCGGGCAGCGCTGTGGACTGAGGACCCAGCTCCGAGTGAATACGGCGCCTCATCCCTGCTCTCCAGGGGACCCGGCAGTGGGTGAGGCACATCAATGTCAGAAAGAAATGAGCTCCACAAAGTAAAAGGAGCCATGGAGAAGGGGCCGCTGCTGGAGTGGGTGGCGGGGACAGCCGGGGCCACTGAGCTCTCCCCGAATGAAGAGTGGGGCGAGCGGGCTGAGGGAACCCAGAACTCTGACCGCACCTGCGCCCCAGGGCCTGGGATGGGACCTTACGTGGAAATCCCTGTAATTGCAGGCGTACGGGATTAAGGGTCCAGAGATGTGGCCATCTCAGGTTGAGGGGGCTCCAAGATCCAATGCTGAGCACCCTCTACAGAAGAGAGAGGAGAGGGAGATGTGAGCTTAGAGAGAGGCCACGGGAAGGCAGTGGCCAAGGCCGGAGGACATGCCACAGGCCAGATCCACAGGCTGCAGCAGAGGCAGAGAGGCCTGGGTGGGGGAGGGAGCTCTCGCTCAGCGCCTTCAGGAGAGCCCGGCCAGTATGCCTTGGTCTCAGCGCTCCAGCCTGCGGAACAGCGGGAAGATGACGTTCCGTGGTTTCCGTGGCCCGCTGTGTGGCATGCTATGACAGCAGCCACAGGAAATGGATTTGAGAAGGAAGCACCAGCTGTGGGTGAGATGCCAGGCAGAGGAAGGAGCAGGTGCAAAGGCCCTGGAGCAGGGGCGGCATCAGGGCTGGAGGCTGAGGGATAGACCTGCAAATCCAGCAAGTTCCCGTGCCGAGGAGGCCACGGCAGCTTCCCACGCAAAGAAACTATGGTGAAGGCCTCCGTGTGAGGCAAGATGAGGACAAGCAGAGCCTGTGAGGCTGGGCGGGGGGGGGACAAACTCCACAGGCCTGTCCCCCACAGGCCCGTCCCCCACAGGCCCCACAGACCCATCCCCCACAGGCCCCACAGGCCCATCCCCCACTGGGAAGGGTGCAGGTGGACAGGCCACAGCTGCTCCTGAGCAGACGCCAAAGGCAGGAAGGAAGTTCAGTGCAGACTACGGAGCACTGGAACAGAGTCATTTTCCAGAACCACAGGCCGGCGTCGGCATCGGCGTCGAGGCCCCACGGCGGCTCCCATGAGGCTCCCTCGGACCATGGCCCTCACCCCGAGCTGAGCCCACACCCTGAGAACCTCTGTGGTGAAGCTGTTTTTGAGTTCCACGCGTGTCCCGGTGGCCACAGCTCAGGGAAGCCCGGGCGGCCCTGCGTGGCACAGGGCTGGGTGGGGGGCGCCCTGCGTGGCACAGGGCTGGGTGGGGGGCGCCCGCGTTCGAAGCCCAGCGTCCGCCTGGCTGCCTCAGACGACACGCGTGTCGCTGCATGAAGACGACCCACATCCCGTTGACTGGTCTCCGATCTCGAGTTGTGATGCGATTACTTTTTTATCTCTAAATTAAATCCCTTCCCGTGCTTGTCTCGTTGCATTAAATCTCTTTACATCTTAATAGCCTGCAGCTCCTCCCTGCAGCCCAGGCCGCTGATAAGAGCGTCCAGGACTCTCGGGGCCCCGGGGCCTGGAAGCTGCGGCGGAGGATAGAGGTCCTGGCGCCCGGGTCAGTTCCCGCTTCTCAGAAAGGCCGCAGGCATCAGCCCGGGCCCCCAGCACCTTCGAGGGGGCCTCCCAGGCAGGAAACACTGGCACCTGCAGAAAGTTTGCCAGGCTCCGACCCATCCCTTCCGGACCCGGCTCCAACCTCGCCCGCAGCTCCCTGACCCCCGACCCCTGACCCCTGACCCCCGCCTGGGCTCAGTCCGGCCAGGCCGACTCCAGCCTCGTCCTCTGCACACAGGGCCCTGACGCTCCTCTGCCCGCAGCAAGTTTGGCCTCTCCCCCGCCCTCCCCGGCACTAGCCAGGCATGAGGGTCTCAGGCCTCCACAGGCAGGGGAAATGCAGCTGCTGACCGAAGTGTCACTCCGGCAGGTGACGGGGTGGGCGGGGCGGGACGGGAGGTGGGTTTGAGCCTCAGCTGTCAGCCACTTGCTCTCTGAAATGACGCTTGGAACTTGTACAGCATCAACAACAATCACGGGCCGCCTGGCGTGAGTGCACGTATGGCGTGGGCTCATCTGAACCGAGGACCCCACGCTCCCTGGCACCAAAGGGCTCTGGGGAGGTGTAACTGGTCCCAGTGGCTGCCTCCGTGGCCCCTCCAGCGACGATGGCCTCGGGGCCTCCTTATGGCACCTGGCAGGTTGATCACCCTGCAAGCCGCATGGAGCACCAGGCACCATGTGAGCTTAGCTGGAGCTGGCATCACCCCAGACGTGCTGCAACCCGGCTCACAGGCCTGTCCCGACCCAAGGCTCCCTGAGCTGTCAGAAAAGCAGGAGGAGGCGCCAAGGAGAGGAGGCTGGGCTCAAGATCCCAGCGAGCGAGGGCATGGGTGCAGGCAAGGCCCTGTCCACCCAGTGAGGGCCGCCCGCAGCCTCTGGGTAGCCTCCCCATGCCCAGGGCAGAGACAAGAATGAGACGTGATGAAGCCGCTGCCCCAGCTTTCGGGAGGGGCCCGGCCACCGGGCTCAGCTGAAAACAATTCTGAGCCACCACAAACTGAAAAAGAGGGGGACGGTTGTGTGGAGAGAATCTGGGTTAAGGAGTCCCAGAGCCCCCTGTTCAGCTGCCCCCACTCCTGACCGTCTCCCATCCCGGCCCTAACGCAGCCGTCACCCTTCTTTGCTCACGAAGAGCCTCATATAGGGACACGGGTGCTCCTGACTTCTCTGGCTGCAAATTCACACCAGCACCGTCTGAGGAGAAGAAAAGCAGACGAGGAGGTATGTGACAGGCACCTTCCAAAGCTGCGCGTGACGGGTGCATTCGAGCACAGCACGAGGATGCTCTCAGGAACTCAGCCACACCAGGGTTTGCTTTTGAGAATCCCCCTAGGCTAGGCGTGGTGGCTCACCCCTGTAATCTCAGCACTTTGAGAGGCCGAGGCGGGCGGATCACCTGAGGTCAGGAGTTCAAGACCAGCCTGGCCAACATGGTGAAACACCTTCTTAAAAAATAAATAAAGCCGGGTGCGGTGGCTCAAGCCTGTAATCCCAGCACTTTGGGAGGCCGAGGCGGGTGGATCACGAGGTCAAGAGATCGAGACCATCCTGGTCAACATAGTGAAACCCCGTCTCTACTAAAAATACAAAAAATTAGCTGGGCGTGGTGGCACGTGCCTGTAATCCCAGCTACTCAGGAGGCTGAGGCAGGAGAACTGCCTGAACCCAGGAGGCGGAGGTTGCGGTGAGCCGAGATCGCGCCATTGCACTCCAGCCTGGGTAACGAGAGCGAAACTCCGTCTCAAAAAAAAAAAAAGAAAAAGAAAAAAAAAGAAACAATAAATAAATAAATAAATAAATAATACAAAATTAAAAAAAAAAAGAGAATCCCCCTGATGCTCACTCAGACCCCTGCCATCATTATTTCTTCAGTTGCCTCTTCTCACCTTTCATTATTTCAGAGTGAAATGCATTATCCTGAGGTGGGAAATAGAAAAGCTCCTTTTTAAAGTTTCCTTTCTTGTTAAAGAATAAGTGTGCCAATAACTTTGTGAAGCCCCATCCTGTGTAGTTGTTAGACACGCCGTGCTCACAGGCACGTGGTACATTCTGTGTCCTTGTACTTTAACCAGGGTATCTGTGCTGGACGTGCTCAAAGGCGTGTCCCAGCTCCCCACTGCTTTGACCTGTTTAGAAAAGTTTTTTTTTTTTTTTTTTTGAGACTGAGTTTCACTCTCGTTACCCAGACTGGAGTGCAATGGTGCGATCTCGGCTCACCGCAACCTCTGCCTCCTGGGTTCAGGCAATTCTCCTGCCTCAGCCTCCTGAGTAGCTGGGATTACAGGCACGTGCCACCATGCCCAGCTAATTTTTTGTATTTTTAGTAGAGACGGGGTTTCACCATGTTGACCAGGATGGTCTCGATCTCTTGACCTTTGATCCACCCGCCTCGGCCTCCCAAAGTGCTGGGATTACAGGCGTGAGCCACCGCGCCCGGCCTAGAAAAGTTTTAAGTTGTTAGGCAGTCGGGTTTTAGTTTAGATGGCGAGGTCTGGCTCCAGCCAGCGGAGACCAGACACAGTAGTAAGGACGACCCCAAATTCGTACGGAATAAATGTGTCTATTTTTCTTTGTTCGTTATACTCTTGTGGCAAAATGGCTAGCGAGGGTCCCCTTCCTGCAGCGCAGGAAGTAAAAATTGTGTTGCTGAAAGATCCTTTGTCTCAGAGCTCATCTTTCTTTGTGGCGCCGAGCATCTGTTTCCAACACTAAGAAGCTCCCCTTTTGAGGGAAGAAAAAGGAAAGAGGCGGGAATTTCGCTGTTATGGAGGGAAATTCAGGTGGAAGCAGAACGCGGGACGCTGCCCAGCAAGAAGGTCCGCGGAGCAGACGGTGCAGCCGGGATAACAGCGAAGCAGAGGCCCCAGACACGACCCCCCAAACACATGCGCCCAGCTGGCCCCAGACACGACCCCCAAACACATGCGCCCGGCGGGCCAGACACAGCGTTGCTCCCGACGCCTCGCAGGACCACCTTCCCACACCGGGCCCGGGCCGTCACACTCTAACGCTGGGGGTGGCCGCAGGTGACCGAGACCTGGAAGAACAGTCACTTCCACAAGAGAGGCATCTGCTCTCCTTCCCTCCGAGAGCAGAGGCTGAGGGCCCAGGGCCACCATGATGAGTCCACTCCTCTAAGACTCCCAGGCTCGGGGACCCAGGCACCCTGTGCCCTGCCACCCTGTGCCCTGCCACTCTGCTCTCCCGGGGACCAGCCGGCCACGCCACCCTCCCCCAGGTTCCAGCACCGCCTCCATCTGCAGCGGGAGGTGGCGGGGGACCTGCTCTGTCTCAAACCCTTGCTGGTCCGCGGCCCAAGAGCTTGCAAGAGCAGGAAGCCGGCCCAGGAGAAAGAAGCCAGCCAGGTGAGGCAGAACAGCAGACCCCGGCATCACCAAGGCGCCGGACCGTGCCAGGCCTGCAGCCCGCGCCGTCACTGTCATCTTAACTCCTCTCAGCGAATTGCCCGTGCGGGAACAACGCTGCCCAGATGCCGCAGCCGGAGACGGAAGGCGCGATCTGCCCCAGGATAGTAAGTTACTCATCAGTTATAGAAACGGCACCAAATAGATCTTAGATTCAGTCACATAATTATCTAATCAATCTTATTACATTGTTATTCCCTATTAATCCTTAGTGTTATAGTGTGGGAACATTTTAGTCTTACAGTATACAGACATTGTCAGGTGAAATACGATTCGGAACTGAAGGGTCATTGTGAGAAGTGATCGGGAGGCGAGAGTAAATGCCTTGCGGTAGCGCCAGCGTCTGGGGAGGCGCCCGTGACTTCGCAGGCGTGAGGGGGAGTTTCCCTCTCACTGGGGAGTGCGGAGAACACTCTGCTCTGCCAGCTCTCGAGGAGGGTCTGACACTGGCCAGGCTGGCCCAGGACATCCAGGGGCTTAAACCCTCTCCATGGTGCTGCGCTCTGACGGTCACCATCCTCGTCCACCTTCATGTTCTGCTGTCCCACTGATGCCCCCTTGTAAATTCCTAGAAGCTGTGAGAAGTAAGCATAGAGGAATCCTAAAAGTCTTTCATCTTTCTGATAAGCGCAGAGAGAGATGCTGACGTATGTGCCTCCCCTCCGTGCAGCGGCTGCCTGAGAGGGAGGGGTCCTCTGTGCTGTACCCACGCGGCTCCCTGTGCTGTACCACGTGACTCCCTGTGCTGTACCACGTGGCCCCCTGAACTTTACCCACGTGGCCCCCTGAACTTTACCCACGCGGTCCCCTGCATTGTAAGAAGGTGATTTGCTTGGCCCCTACCAACCACGGCAGATGAGTCACTCTCCGGCCCTGCCCCCCGCCTTGTATACAGTAAATATCAGCGTGTCCAGGCATTGGGGCCACGGCAGGACCCCGGCCCTTGGTAGCAGTGGACCCCGGCCCAGCTGAATTCTTCTCTTATCTCCGTGTCCTTGTGTCTTTCTTTTCCACGATTTACCGTCTCTGCACAGAAAAGAGCAGCCACGAGACCCTGCGGGGCTGGACCCTGCAGCACCGCTTCTTTTTTGTTTTTTCTTTTTGCTTACTCTGAGGCGAGCTCTGTCCCTGTGACTAGACACCTGGTGGATCGTCAAAGCTGCGTGACATCAGGGCTGTGATCCCTTTGTAGCAAGGTGACGCCCTCCAGTTTCTGTGAGCTGGATCCGCGTGGGCCCTGGAGCCTGGGGGCCGCTGGGCCAAGGAGGTACCTCAGCACTGGCCGCCCATGGAGCGTCCGCAGCGCCCAGCCGCAGCCAGCCCGGAAAGCCACCTCGGCCCCGCCTGCACCGGGGTAGCCTCACTGAAGACGCTCTTATCTCCAGGAAGGTCCCGGGACCCGTGTGGTAAGCGTCCCGCGGACCCTGCTCCAGGAGCTGCGTGCAGTGCTGAGGTTTAGGCCATGTGTCCGACGCCTGTGCCCGTGTCACTGCCATGGCAGCAGCTCACCTAGACGGGCTTACGCAGAAAGGAAATCTGTTGTTTTACATCAGTGAAAGGTCCAGACGCTGGGCGGACACAGGGCCTGGGTGCCTTGGAGGATGCTGGCCTCCCTGCTCTGCCCTTCCAGTTCCAGATTCCAACAAGCTGCCCCCTCGTTGGGGAAGGATGGCGGCCGGGGTCGCAGCCAAACCCTCCTGCAAGTGGCTCCAGCCTGGGGTCATCGGTCAGTCCTGTGTTTGAAAAGAGGCAAAGCTCCGGCTGGCTCAGGACCAGAGCATGAGGCCCCTCGAGCACCGGCGGGGGAAGGAAAAAGGAGTCAGTTCTCGGAGTGACAGCGACACACAGAGACTGTGGGACAGTGTCACATACACAGGAAAAGTGCGGGTCATCCTCGGGGGACAGGGGCCGGCCATCCTCAGGGCGGGTGTGCGCCAACTCACCGAGGAACCACCCTGGAGAGACGGGAGGTGGGACTCAATGGCAGAGGTGGGGACTGAGCCTCCGGACCAGATTGAGGACTGACTAAACAAGGCTAGGCGAAGGCGTCTCCGTGTGAGACAGGCCACCAGGGACGCGTCTGTTTATGGTTGCCGTGGCAACGCCCAGGGGCTACCCCGCCTTTCCATAGCAAACACACACGACCCAGAAGTTACCACCTTTTTCTGGAAATGCCGGCATCACCTCCTTCATCTGCACGTAATTAAGGGTGGGTACACGTGAGGCTGCAGAAAGGCCGCCCTGCCCGTGCGGTCCTGCCCTGCGGGGCCATCATGGGGCTGCGACTGCTTCTCCTACCACCGGCTGGCCCTTGAATTCTTTCCCGAGCGAAGCCAGGAAGCTTCCCGGCCTAAGCCCCAGTGCCGAGGCCAGCTTAGCTGTAGAGACCCCAACCCAGGCGGTGCTGACGGATTTAAGAAACAGAGATAGAAAGTAAAAAGTGGGTTCAGAGTGGGGAGAGGGGTCTCCGAGCACTTCCACCGGAGAGCCTGGAGCAGACACTGACCTGCGTATTCATTCTTGACTTTCTGGTGACAAGTTTTACCAGCGGATGCTCTGTGTTCTCTCCTTGGTTGGAGGCAAACTCACCACAGGTTAGAGACAACCGAGAAAGCGCTCGTCACGAGAGGACAAAGGAAGAGTCATGTATCCTGTGCTGGAAGAACTAATTCGCCTGGTGTGAGACGCTCATATTGGTCACTGTTTGATGATGCTCCAGCAGCTTTCCGCGTTGGGGACCGACCAGGCTCTCGGTGCTGCCGCTCTCAGCAAACAACGCTGTTTCTCACACTCACCAGAACTTGCTCTCAACACCCCAGCTTGGGACTCTGCTGCCCTGTATCACCGGGGAGGAATCACCTGGGGAGGCTGAGTGTCAGGCATCCAAGACACAATGAGTGCTGAGTCACCACGGGGACTGAGAGTGCTGAGTCAGCCCGGGGACAGTGAGTGCTGCCTCACCCTCAGGACAGCAGGTGCTGAGTCACCCTCGGGACAGTGAGTGCTGAGTCACCCTCAGGACAATTATTGCTGAATAACAAAACCCCGGCCAGCTCCCTCCTGTCACTGGGTCTGCTGCTGCTGTGACATCACATCGCTAGCACCTCGATGGCTCAAAACGACAGCCACCTGTTCCCTCACAGCTCTGGGGGGCTGCTGTCTTCCCCCGTGGGTTACAGGGAGGAGGCTTCTTTGCCTTTCTGGGCCTCTGGGGGCTGCTGGCCGCCCCTGACCTTCCCCGGCTTGTGTCCGTGCCCTGCCCCACGGTCACGGCCTCTGCTGAGTGTCGGATCTCCCTCCACCTCTCAGGATGGAGTTTAGGGCTCACCCAGATGATCCAGGACAATCTTCCACATCAAGCTTCCCAATGTATTCACATCTGCTGACTCCCTTTCCTCCTAAGGTCACATCCACAGGCTCCAACGATTAGGGTTAGCTGTATCCGCCCCAGGGTGGGCCTCCTGCTGTAAACAGGCTGGCGCTGGCTCTTTTGGGGTCCCCCCGCTGTAAACAGGCTGGCGCTGGCTCTTTTGGGGTCCCCCGCTGTAAACAGGCTGGCGTGGCGCTGGCTCTTTTGGGGTTCCCCACTGTAAACTGGCTGGCACTGGCTCTTTTGGGGTCCCCCGCTGTAAACAGGCTGGCGCTGGCTCTTTTGGGGTCCCCCGCTGTAAACAGGCTGGTGTGGCGCTGGCTTTTTTGGGGTCCCCCGCTGTAAACAGGCTGGCGTGGCGCTGGCTCTTTTGGGGTCCCCCACTGTGAACTGGCTGGCGCTGCCTCTTTTGGGGTCCCCCGCTGTAAACAGGCTGGCGCTGGCTCTTTTGGGGTCCCTCACTGTAAACAGACTGGCGCTGCCTCTTTTGGGGTCCCCCACTGTAAACAGGCTGGCCCTGGCTCTTTTGGGGCCCCCTGCTGTAAACAGCCTGACGCTGGTCCCAGGGAGCCACAGGGAGACCCCATGTCCCCAGGAGAAACATTTGGGTCAGGAGCCAGGCCAGAGGCAGCCTCACAGGTTAAGACAAGAAAATTCTCTCCACAGTTTGAGTAAAGATGGTGGCAGGGCCCAAAAGACAGCCCAGCCCAGGCCCCCATTGGGCTCCATGTCTGGAGGCCAGAGCCCCTATGGGGGGGTCCCAGCATGGATCCCAGTGCCCTTTGAAACAAGGGGAAACTGGGAAGGGGAGGGGGCAGAAATGGAGCCAGCTGTAAGAAATTGTTCGAATCCCAGGTGAAGGTCCTGGGGGCGGAGCCTCTCACCTGGTATCTGCCCAGACGTTTGCTTCCGGGAGAGCGTGCATCCGGCAGCTGAGACCTGCCGAGTAACAAGCAGCCCCTCAGAGGCGCAGAACAGCCGGCCCCCAAATGGCAGAACAAGTTCTGTGTCACAAAGTCACCACCCCAGGACCCTAGTGGAGGACAGCGAGGACGAAGAGGCCTCAGAGGCCCAGGCATGTCCACCTCTGAGAGACGCTGGTCACGTCCACCCAGCTTTGTGGCCAGACCTGCCACAGGCCCCACAGGAGGTGAAATTCCTTCTGCGTGCAGCGTGGGGAGAGGTGGAACAGGCAGTGAAGCCCACCAGGGCAGAGTGTCCCCGGGGGCCCCAGGGAGCAGGCAGGGCCTGGGAGGCTCAGACCCTGGGTCCAGCCAGAACACAGAGCACAGAGCCCAGGGGCCACCCACAGTCTAGTGAGTACCGGCCGAGGGGCCCAGACCCTGTGTGCCTCGGTTTCCCCACCTGTGATGTAGGCCATGATAGCACCCCCCTCACACGTCCTGGGGGCCAAGTGAGTGAGGAACACTGCTCAGAGCACGCCTGCTGCTGACGTGTCCGTCACGGGGTCTGTTGTTTTATGACACACTCAGCCCCACCCGGTATGGAGCTCCATTCTCTGCTGGGCCACCGGCCCTGGGGGTGGCCGGGCCAGGCAGGAGCCCCACGGAGGCCCCCCAGTGAGTTCAGCGCAGGCCCGAGCACACCGCATTCCCTGCCGCCCCCACTGTCCCCACGCAGGCTGAATTGTCCTCGTCGTAACCTGCCCAGCCCTGCCCTGTGTCCTGAGTCCCCGCTTCTGGTCCTGAGCCCTGCCTGCCCCTCCGGCCCCTCACGTCTCTAAGCCTGAACCTCCTTCCCAGGCGTCACCTTAACCACCACAGGTCCCTCCTGAGACCAAAGGCCAGCAGCTGGGGGACATGTGGGAGGGGCTGGGAGCCAGTGAGGACTCCAGGAGGGAGAGCTGGGGGCGGGCCCCGGGCATGGGGGTCTCAGGGCCAGCCCTGACCTGCCCCTCCTGCTAGGTCCTGGACACAGCATCGCTCTCTCCCTGGGATTTGGGCGTCGGAGTCAGTGAGGACCTGTGCCCTCAAACCGCCACGGAGCAGCAGAGCACAGACAGCCGCGGGCGCCCCATCCACCCTGGTTTTCTGGGCCCTGGAGGGCAAAGGCCAGTTAGATGGCGGGAACCGGGGGCCCCCTCAGGAGTGTGGCCAAAACCATGCTGCCCGAGGGAGGATGACGCACCAGTGCTCCCGCCTGTCCGTCTCAGGGAGGGAGCCCAGAGCTGCCACGGCCCCAGGTGAGGCAGAGCGTCGGCGCCTTGAGGCCTCCGTGGCCACCACATCCCTGCCTCTGCAGGGATCATTGCGCCTCTGGCTGTCTCGCTGGGATCGGCAGGACAGGGAGCAGATAGGCGTGGGCCTCGGACGCCCGCGTGGTACAAGGAGCAAGGTCCAGCCGTGCGTGCAGGAGGTGGGCCCTGAGCTGGGCACGGCCACCAAAGGGACACCTAAGCCCCAGAGCGCCCCATCCATGCCCAGGTGAGAGGAGAGGATGGGCAAGTAACTGCCAACCAGAGGGGACACCCACTGTGTGCACGTGGTGTGTGCACGTGGTGTGTGCACGTGGTGTGTGCACGCGGCGGGTTCCGGATCAGATGCGGCCAGGGCCCCCCCTCACCCTCCCTGACTGGCGCCCTGGAATGAATCTCACCCCAGCCTCCCCAGCTCAGGGTGACAGAGGCCTGGCCCTCCCTGTCCCAGCCGTCTTCACAGCCCCTCGGAGGCCACTGAACACAGCCGGTTCTGCAGACTGGGAGCTGGAAATAGAGGTGGAGGCCTGGGGGCCCCAGGAGAGTGGACCCCTCGCCCGGTCCGCGTTCGCCTTCGCCAGCGTCATCCTCCCTGCAAGCACGCCTGTCCAAGTCCCCGTCGTCAGGACAGGGTCACATTGGCCTGAAGCCGCTCCATGCCGGAGCTGTGTCCCAGGGAGGCCGTGTGGAGGAACGGGGCTCCTGGCCTCCCGGACTGCAGGGTGGACACCCTGGCGGCTTTAGTGGGGCTGACCCAGGCTCGTCCGACCAGTTCAGTGAGCACCTCCGGGGTCGGGGTGCAGGACTTTGTACTTTTCAGAGCTGTCGGGTGGTTCTAACATGTAACCAGGGTCTAGAACCTCCCCACACACACACTCACACAACACAGGCCCACATGCACACACAGGCACACACAGGCGCACACACACATGACCACACACACAAGCACACACACAGGCACACGCACACACACAAAACGGCCCACATGCACACACAGGCACACACACAAGTCCACACACACACAGGCTCACACACACACACACACACACACAGGACCACACACAAGGACACACACACAGGCACACACAACACGGCCCACACGCACACACAGGCACACATGCATACACAGGCTTACACACAAGCACACACAGGCCCACACGCACACACAGGCACACATACACACAGGCACACACAGTCACACAACACAGCGCACACGTACACACAGGCCCACAGGCGCATACAGACCCACACACAAGCATACACACAGGCACACACGTACACACATGCACACACAGGCGCACACACACAGTCACACACACAACACGGCCCACATGCACGCAGGCCCACACACACACACAGGCCCCCACCCCCCACACACAGCCCTACGCACTGGCACACACACACTCAGCAAATCAAGTGACTTCCCAGAACAAAGAGCATCTGCTTTTAGAAAATTTGCTGCCTGGACAGTGAAAAGCCAGCATTTTTCAAAGGGCAGTTTCATTTAATTACAGACAGAATTAAAGTGCTGCCCCAGGCCCTCTGTGGCGAGTGGCGCCAGGCGCTGCCCCGGCTGTGCCCGACTGTGGGAGGCAGGAGGGACGAGGGCGCCAGGCGCTGCCCCGGCCGTGCCCGACTGTGGGAAGCAGCCAGCAGCTCGGAGGAACTGCCTCCTCTGATGGGGCTTGGCCAGTCCGCTCCACGGGCCAGAGGGTCTGGGGTGTTGGCTACGGGGTCTGGGGGTGTCCAGCTGGGGGTCACAGGGTCTGGGGATGTCTGCCTTAACCTTCTTAGGCTGAGGTTGCGGGCAAGGGAGTCTGGGGATGTGGCCAGAGGGTCTGGGATTTCCAGCTGGGGAGTCTGGGGGTGTGGCCATGGGTTCTGAGGGTGTCTGGTGGTATCAGTCAAGGGGTGTGTGGGGGTCCGACTGGGGTCTAGGGTGTCAGTGGAAGTCTGCGAGGGTCAGCTGGGGCCCTGGGGTGTCAGCTGGGGGCCTGGGGGTGTTAGCCACTGTGGGCTGTCCTGCAGGGCTACCTGCATGTGTTAGTAGGGATGTGGGGGTGTCGGTGGGGGTCTGGGGGTGTCAGTGGGGCCTGGGGAATCTGGGGGGGTCTGGGCAGTCGTGTTAGCCACTGTGGACCGTCCTGCAGGGCTACCTGGGCTGTTTGAGGACAGGGAGGTTCCAGAACAAGCCAGGCTCCAGCCCCAGGATCAGGCTTCTGGCCCAGAGACCACAGCCCTGTGTGTGCTGGGCGCTGAGGCCACAGCAGATCATCCTGGCAGCCTTCCTGCCAGTCCTGTGGGGTATCAGGAGGGGCTGCCCACCTACCTGTGCTGCCTCTGGCCCAGCCCCACTCTCTGGAGCTGGCTGGTGGGGGTGGGGGAGCGGTGATGGGGGGGTGGCGTCCAGGGCCGCAGAGCGCTGCTACCCTCTAGTGGGCGTATGGGGTCCTGCTGCCCGGAACCTGGCCCGCCGCCCGCAGCCCTGCCTGCCCCACACACCCAGAGGACCCGCAGCGCTCCCACCTCAGCTCCCAGGAAGACCTCAGGGTCTCCCCGACTAAAACACTTCCCCCAGGTGCCCTCCCCCCAGCCCAGAGTCCGCCACACCGCCCCAGCTTCCTCCCATGTCCGTGAGACCTGAGTGCTTTGGGAGGACGCAGTTGGGGTTTCTAGACGGTCCCTCAGTCCGGGGCTCCTCCCATGACTGCAGCCGGGTAGAGGGTCCGGGTCCTCTGTCCAGGCTGAGGGGGTCCCTCCTCGGTCCAGGCTACAGTGGTCTGCAGGGCTGTTGGCCCCACAGGGTCGTGGGGTGTCCCTTATGCTGTGCTGAGGTGCAGGATCTGACAAATAAAGAGACAGGACACTGAAGAACTGGAGAAGAGCAGCTGGCCTCAGGGGACCACACCATCTATGAGCAGAGACAGGCGAGGTCCTGAACGCCCAGAAGCGTCTGTATTTATTAGGTACAAGCAGGGGGCAGGGTCCTGAGTGAGGTCATCATCTCTAGGCTTAGTGATAGGGCGTAATAATCCCGTGAATAACAAGCCAGGGGGCCACCCCATTATGTCACCTGGGCAGAGAGGTGGGCGGTGCGCAGTAGGCGGCTGTGCCGTGCACAGTAGCAGAGGGTCGTGTACAGAAAAGGGGTCCACCCCCATTAGGTCACTGAGGCAAGGAGGTGGGCTGTGTGCAGCAGGTGTCATGGGCAACACTTCTTATCTGGGGGCTGGAGACTTCAAGGGTTTCTAATAGAAGGATATGTAAGCCAACACAGTGGGAACTGACAGACGTGTGCTCTTCTCTTAAGATATTTATGGGAGGATGATTCGAGCTGGCACAGAAGCGAGAAAAGACTGACAGGGTGTCCAGCCGCTGTGACTGGTCACACCGGAGGGTTCTTCTCCCTCGGTTACTTCCAGGATCTCAGGCCTGAGGCCGACTTTCCACAGGAACTGAATGTAAGGTCCTACGACTCCTTTAGCAGGAGGAGAGGCTCCTGCTCCAAGCCTGCCATACAGCGTGTGCCCTTTCAGGCAGGGCCGCCGCCGCCTGGGTCTTGGGTTCTCGTCCTGGTCCGGCTGTTCTCCCATGTGCTGCTTCTGCTCTGTGACTGCTCTAGGCCTTCCTCCTACTACAGACGACTATGTGGTTCTATGGAAGGATTCTATAAATCAGCACTAAATGTGTCGGTACAGCTCCACCTACATCCGTTATATGATTATATAGAAAGATTATATGGGACTAAGTATGATTGTATATATATAAGCTAGATACAGTAAGCAGTGAGTTATATGATTATATAGAAAGATTATATGGGACTAAGTATGCTAGATGTAAGTACTAAGTATGATTATATAAGCTGGATATATGTAAGCAGTAAGTTATAACTCAGGCACTAATTCTATAAACTAACATATGATTATAGATGAAGGATTATGTAAAGGAAATAGCTAAGTAGTAACACTATAAACTAAGATGTTCTTTGGGCACTAATTGTTCCTGGGCTCTGGACAGTTCTCCTTCCTCAGTGCCCATTGGGGGGTCACCCACAGGGTGTGGCTGATGCTCACGTCAAGGCCAGGTGTGTACCTGGAGCTTTCCCCACCAACACTCAAGGCAGGTGGGCCTGGTACTCACACACTGGAGGGTGGGGGCTGCCACCTCTGCACCTGGTCCCTGCCCTCTCCTGTTCACCCCAGCACAGCCAGGGCAAGGCCAATGCCACACGGACGTGAGTCCCTGTGTGGCCAGAACTTCCTGGCACAAGAGCGAGAACAAAGAGCACCTTCTATGCACAACTCAGTGGACATGAGGGGGAGAGGGGTGCTGAGGGGGGAGAGGGGGCGCGGGGGGGGAGAGGGGGCACGGGGGGGGAGAGGGGGCGTGGGGGGGACAGGTTGCATTGGTGGGGAGGGGGCGCTGAGGGGAAGAGGTGGCGCTGGGGGGAGGGGCTTCGGCAGAGCCGGGGTGGCAGCGGGGCCAGGGAGCCAGGACCTGTTCACCTCCGGGGCGATAGCACCCACCATCGTGGGGCCGCTGAGGCGCCTGGCATCCCAAGGCACCCGCAGGAGGAACCTACGGCTGTCAGGGTCAGCCTGGGAGAGTCCAGCGCCCCAACGCCACACAGAACACACGACCACAGTTTCATCCAAATCAAGGCTGTATTTACATAGTTACTGATCGACACGGGGACAGAATTAAACGAGCGGGGTCCACTGTGGAAACGTAGCTGAGACACAGAACTGAACAAAGCGAGTGGCCCAGAGGCCGACGCTGGGTGCTGGGAACGCCGGCGGGGACACCAGCCCGACGCGGGGGATACAGAAGGCCTCGGGGAGGGCAGGACGTGGGGGCTCACGTGGGTGAGGGCGAAACCCAAACCGAGAGGCGGCCAGGCCAAGGGCCTGGGAGGCGGGGGCCGCGCTGAGGCGACGCTGACGCCTCAGATGGGAGAAGACACAACAGCAGGTTTGTTTGTTTGTTTGTTTGTTTTTGTCATCAGCCTTTAGACTCCTGCACTTCTAAAACTCCACCAGTCTGGTCTGCAGATTTTGAGAACACTGCACCATCCACACAAACGTCCACGGAATCGCCCTTGTGGCTGGAGCCAGCCAGTCCTGAAGCCCACGCGAGCCACCCAGGAGTGCTGCTCTCCGATGGCCCAGGGGCCCTGCTGGGGGGACCCAACCCCTCCACGGACCCAGGGGCTGGGGGGTCGCAGGAGGAAGGTTCCTCTGCCACCAACAGAGCCGCCGCCCACCGAGGAGCGCTTGCATAGTTGACGGAAAGCCGCTGCCAGTTAGCTTCTGAGCACGCTGACGACTGGCAGCGCCTGGGTTTTTGTGACCATGTTTGTTAGACAAACAACCAGAGGGGTTTCTGGAAACCGTTTTTATAAAGCCTATCTACGTTAAGAATTTAATAACGTCATACATTTGTATCAACAGACTATTTACACGTTCCGGTTGCTTTTTAAAAAACAAACCCAAAACTCCTCTTACACTTCTGCATAATAGAATAAGGCAAAAAGCAAAGTTGTGTACACCGTTATTATTATTTTAATATAGATCTGTAACTTCGGTTCCAAGTACCAGGGGGCCAGGGCGGGCCTGGGCGGGGCCTCACAGTGCGCTGGACAAAGTGACCGGTTTTTCTCCATAAATAAGACAAAGAGACCCTGGGGACGTGGAGGAGGAGCGGAGGCCGTCGGACTGCAAATCCCAACCGAAAACGAAGAAGCCAAAGTTTCTTTTTTGGTTCTTTTAAATGTCTAAAGAGCATAAAATTAAGAAAAATACAAATCCATTAAAAACACTTCTCATCTGTGGGGGAAAAGGTACAAACACATTTTTTCCGCCGAACCCCGGAGGGCGGCGGGGCGCGGAGCTGTGCTGAGTCCTGGGATCGAATCCGGCCCGGGACTACCGCGCCTCCACCTCCGGGGGGTTCCGGGACGGCGAGTAGTCGCCCCCCAGCGGCGTAGTCCGGCTCCGCGGCGGCCCGGGGGGCGTGGGGGGCGCGGCCGCGGTCACCAGCGGGGGCGGCGCGTTGTGCAGCGCGAGGCGCGGGAAGTGCAGGGCGTCCGGGGCGGGGGGCGGCCGCAGGCGGTCGGGGCTGAAGCCGCGAGGCTCGCGGTCGCGGTAGGGGCGCTCCGGGGGCTCGAACCCAGCGGCGGGGAAGGCGCGGCGGGGCAGCTCCAGGCCGCGGAACGGCTCCCACGCGAAGCGGCCCGGGCCGGGCTGCAGGGGCGCGGGGTGCGGGGCGCCCCCCGGGGGCTCGGGCGCCTCGTCCTCCCCGCGCTCCTCCTTGACCCTCACGCCGTGGGGCGTCCTGGCGCCGTCCTCCCTGGCGGGCGAGCGGCTCTCCTTGACCCGAGGCTCGGCCTCGCGCTCCGCGGGGACCCCGGCCCGGCCCGGCTCGCCCTGGCCGCGGAGCAGGAGGCCGCCGACCGCGTGGCCGGCGTGGGTGGCGGGCGAGGCCCGGCTCGGCAGGCGCGTCTTCTCCGGCAGGTCCCTGGGGCGGCGAGGCGGGACCGTCACTCCCGAGACCCCACCCGGCGGCGCCCACCCCGCCGGCACCCAGGACCCCCCCAGACCTCAGCCCGGGGGAGACAGAGGCAGGACGAGCCGCTGCAGCGACCTCGGCCCCCTCGGCCCCTCGCTGTCCCCCCGGAAGGACGGGGGCCTCCCGCAGAGCCCCCCCCACAGCCCGTGGTGGGACGTGGTGGGACCGCAGCCACCTGGAGGCCCCCTGACGGCAGGTGTGGGCTGCCTGTGGGGGGTCTTTCACCCCCTCACCCTTCCCCGGGGCCTGGCCGCCCCACCCCAGGGAGACGCGGGAGCAGAGCTTTGGCCCTGTCGGGGCTCAGCACTCAGCTGGACAGCGGGTGGGTGGGGAGGGAGCGGGGAGGGAAGCGGGGATCCGGAGAGGGGGAGACTGGAAGAGGAGAGGAAACGGGGATGGGGAGGGTGAGAGGGGCTGGGGGAGAGGGAACTGGGGGAGGGGGAGAGGGAACTGGGGGGGAAGGTAACGAGGGGGAGGGAGAGGGAACTGGGGAGGGGAGGGTAACGGGGGGAGAGGGAACTGGGGGCGGGGGTCACCGGGGACACTCACCGTTCCTGCTCCTCCTTGCCGTTGCTGTCCAGCTCTCGGTCGTGGTTGGTCAGGGCTGACACCCGCTCGGCATCCACAGACTTGGGCCACGGAGGCGGTGCAGGGAAGGAAGGCGGGGCCCGGTGCAGGCGGTTCCAGGCGTCATGGGGGCTGGGCAGGCCGTGCACGGAGGAGCCCTCCTTCGGGGCAAAGATGCTGCCGCCGGGAGCTGGGGACAGAGGCCAGGGAGCAGGTCAGGTCTGTCCCCTCCCCAGAAGAATCCAGCAGGGGTTTCAGGTGGGCTGACACTGAGAAGGGGTACCCCAAGGAGGCCCAGCCCAGAGAGGAGGGAGGTCAGCCAGACACCAGGGTTCCTGCAGAACACACAGGTGTGGGGGAGGGGCGTGGGCAGCAGGGAGGGGGAGGGGGCACAGGCCGGGTCACTCACCCAGTGCGTGGCTGCCCAGGCCCCCAAAGGCGTGGCTGCTCAGGCTCCCGAGGCCCCCGAAGGTACTTGGTCTGCTGAAAGGGTCTGTGGGGGTAACCGCGGACTCAGGTCTGTGAGGCCTGGGCTGTGGCTTCACCTGGCTGGGTGGGGCTCCTGCAGAGGCTTTGGGGCTGGCAGGTGCTGCCCACACGACCCAAGGGGCTCCCCGCCGGGGCTCGGGGCCACCTTTCCTCCCACCTACTTCCCCCACCCCGAGGCCACTGAGGAACCAGCCAGGCTGCATTGGTATGAGGCACCCACCTGTCAGGGGGCCAGTGGGCAGGAAGCTGCTGGGATGGGCTGAGGGTCCAAATGGGTTGGAGACAGGATGGGCGGCACCTAGGGGTGGCAGCCAGTCTTCACAGAGGCCAGGAGAGAGCACCAGGGCCTCTCGTCTACAGCCCTGCTCACAGGGGAACCCCAATTTCCTCTGTGAACCTCCACCCCCCACCCACCGTTGTCTCGCATGCCCTGAGGGGTGAAATGTGTCCAGTCAGAGTCAAGAGGTGGAATCTACCCCACGATCTGGGGCTTTGACTTCGGGCTGCAGCGGCAGCCACCCTGGGACCTCAAGGGGGGAAGGAAAGAGGGGCTGAGTGCGGCCCTTGGAGCAAAAGAGCCCCAACTTGGGCAGAGACAAAGTCCACAAGTAAGACGCACCTGGATCGGACTGCTCCTGAAGCTCTTATCCCAGAGTTTTCACCTGGGAGCAGATAAAGGGTCCTCACTTCTTACTGTGGTGCTGGGCCTCAGGCCCGGATGCACATGATTCTGTCTTGGGTGCTGCACATGGCAGCTCCTCATGGCATTCCTGGGCACAGGCCCGGCCCACAGCGCCATGGCAACATTGGCCCTGGCCCCCCAACAACCCTCTGAAAGCCCTGGAATCCAGTGGAGAGCAACCACGTGCGGCCCCGGCCTTGGGAGGAGACTCTGCTGTTGGGTCAGGGGCTGCCCTGCGCCTGGGGGCGGGCCTCCCTCACCGCAGAGGGCAGGTTTCTGGTAAAGACCACGAGGGTGTCGTCTCTAGGTTACTGCAGCTCCCTCCCAGCCCTGATCCTGGGGACCCCACAGCAGGGTGCTCACACCTCCCACGTGGGGTGCTGCAGGTGTGGCCACAGCTTCTGGTCACCACCCAGCTCTGGTGGTGCCCGAACGCTAATGGCACTCTTCTAAACTAACAAAGACGACAGCCCGCCCCACGCCGTGAAAACACGGCGGTCGAAGCGAGTGTGGCAGGTGGGGGAGGAAGTCAATCGCCTCAAATGCCTGCGCTGTGCGAAGCTCAGGAGTTAATACTGTCACCCTCCAGATCGAGCTAGAAAAGGCAGGACCCAGAACACACACAGAGAGGGCAGCATGGCCAGGCTGCTCCTTTATAATGCGGCTGACGCTGGCCGGGCAGCGTGGCTCCCGCCTGTAATCCCAGCACTTTGGGAGGCTGAGGCGGATCACAAGGTCAGGGGTTTGAGACCAGCCCTGCCAACATAGTGAAACCTCGTCTCTGCTAAAAAACAAAAATTAGCCGGGCGTGGCGGCACACGCCTGTTAATCCCAGCTCCTTGGGAGGCCGAGGCAGGAGAATGGCTGGAACCCAGGGGGCGGAGGTTGCAGTGAGCTGAGATCATGCCACTGCACCCCAGCCTGGGTGACAGAGTGGGACTCTATCTCAAAAATAAAATGAAATAAAATAAAATAAGGGTGAAACAGACCAACTGCTGGTGAGATTAATGAAGAGAAACAGAGACGGCCAGCCAAGCAGTGTTAAGAATGACTGGGGCCTGCAGGTTCGGGCGTGACAGGTGAACAGCGACAGAGCCGGCCCAAAATCCACTCACTAGAAACACTCAGATCACTAAAACGGACTCAAGAAGAAACAGAACGCTGCGGAGTACCATACCCCAGGGGAAAATCAGTCCTTCAGACTAGAAATGAGCCTGCCAAGCCTTCAAAGCAGTGAGGACAGGATCTCTCACGAGCTCCTCCGGACAACAGAAGAGGAAACTCCCTAACTCACTGAGGAGGGCTAATGCGGCCTCCCTGGCAGTGCAGGAAAGGAGGCTCATCTGAACAAAGGGCAGGGCGACTCCAGCCAGGGAGCAAACGGTCCACTCCTACACGTGGCTTTCCACACACAAAGTGTACGGGAATTGACACACTTCTTTGCATTGGTAAGAATTTAGCAAGACTGCCAGTCACAAAATCAGGAGATGGCACACACATCTGCAAAACGGACATGCCCTTCTATTTTCTAGCAACAGCTTGAGCAATGTAACTTCAAGATTCCAATCACAGTATTGTAAAATATAAAGCATCGAAGAATAACTCTACTAAGACCTAAATAAATGATACGGCATGTTCAGGAATAGGAACATGACACCAGAGAGATACGGATTCCCCTCAGGTTCACGTATGCACCTTTAACCCAGCTCCAGCAAAAGCTGGAACCCAACAGGCAGGTTTAAAGTTTACACAGAAGGGAAAAAAGAGCAACAAGGAATGACCCTGCCCCCGCCAGCCAGACATCGAGACCTGCCATGCACGTGGAGGCAGATGTGGCACTGGTCTGCAGGACGGAGGAGGCCCCACCTTGCAGGACAAATGGCAGGACACTGAGGGACAGCCACCAGGGGTCCAGAGGAGGGAAGGGAGGCGGGGAAGGAGCAGAGTCAAGTGTGGTGGGCAGTTTTTGGGGAGGGCCCCAAACTGGACACTGAGCAGGTGTCCTGGGGGCTTGAGCCACACTGCGGAGAGCCGGGAACTGCAGCCCGGACGTCCGCTTTCTGAGAAACCCAGACTAGTGGGATGCCACTGCTGTCTACACCACTGTGTACACGTGGGTGCTGGGGAAGGTTCTGGCAGGACAGGCAGCACAGAGCCCACGTGCACCCGTGTGTGTGTGTGTACGTACACGTGTGCATGCAGCTGACCCTTGAACAACACGGGTTTGAACTGCGCGGGTCCCACTTGGACACGGATTCTCCCCCATCCCTGCTGCCCGAGACAGCAAGACCAGCCCTTCCTCCCCCTCAGCCCACGCAGCGTGAGGATGAGGATAAAGGTCTTTATCCTCTTCCACGCAATGAGTGGCACATCTATTTTCTCTTCCCTGTGATTTTTTTTTTTGAGACGGTCTTGCTCTGTTGCCTAGGCTGGAGTGCAATGGTGCCATCACGGCCCACTGCAACCTTGGCCTCCTGGGCTCCAGTGACCCTCCCGCCTCACCTCCAGAGTCGCTGGGACCTTGGGTGAGCACCATGCCTGCTCGTGCTGTTCCGTGAGGTTCTCTTGTCTTTAGTTTACTGTGTTGTAAGAATACAGTCCATTGTACGTGAAACACACGGTCGGTACTCATCAACTGTTTATGCCATTGGTGAGGCTTCCTGCCAACAGCGGCCTGAGTTAAGGTTTTGGGGAGTCAAAGTTATACCTGGATTTTCAACCGCATGGTGGGGACTGCCCCAGCCTCTGTGTGGTTCAAGGGTCAACTGTATATGGAGGAGCATGCTTCACATGTGCACACCCATGCACGTACGTGTGTAACCATGCCTGCATGTGGGTGCCTCACGTGTGCACACGTGTATGTAACCATGTCTGCACATGGATGGAGATGCCTCACATGTGCACACGTGTGCATGTAGCCATGCCTGCATGTGGATGCGGATGCCTCATGTGTGCACGCGTATGTAGCCGCGTCTGCACGTGGATGTGGATGCTTCATGTGTGCACACGTGTGTTATGTAACCGTGCGTGTATGTGGATGGGGGTACTTCATGTGTGTGCACACCTGTGTGTAGCCGTTTGTATGTGGATGGGGGTACTTCATGTGTGTGCACACAGATGTATATGTAACTGCATCTGTATGTGGATGCTTAATGTGTGCGCACACACGTGTGTTATGTACGCGGCTGTCAGACGACACGTGTGGTCACATGCGCTGCTGGGGGGCTGGGGTCTTAGAAGAGCAGGGAAGCCCCCACTGCTTCCCACAGACCCCACCCCGGCCGAGCCACAGAGGACAGCATATGCCAAGTCCTGGGACTCTTCCCCAGAAATCATCGCAGCTGGACCAGTCCTGGGACCCCTGGAGCAGCCGTGCACGTGAGAAAGGCACGCTGCGGGGTGGGCCCGGCCATCAGAGCAGCTTCCTGCTGTTCAGCAAGAAGCCAGACTCCTCCAGGGAAAGCTAGGCTGGGTGACGGAAGGGGGCAGCCTGGCACGGGCCTGGGTCCTTGCCACCCGCTCCTTTGCCTCTGGTGCAGCCGGGTGGTCAGAACAGGGAGCTGCAGAGAGGAGGGGCACCCAGGACCAGCCACCTCAGAGCCACGTGGAGTGGGCTGAAGGCCCACCAGGACACACTGGGCGGGACGTGGTGGGGAGGAGCACCAGTCCCAGGCCCCCATCTGCTCTGTGGAGGCTGGTGGGGAGCAGAGGTGGGCTAGTGGTCAGGCTCTGACCTGGCATCAGTGCCGAGGTCCAGAGCACCATCACTCCGGCACGGGAAGGCGGGCTCGGCCGGGCGGCAACGGGAGGTTTCTGTCCCCGCTCCCTACGTGGCTCCGACCCAGTCTCACCTGTGCTGGGGAAGAGGGGCCGGGCCAGGTCCTGCGGGTAGTGGAGCCCGGCAAACACGCCCGGGGCGGGGGCTCTGCCAAACAGGTCCAGCTTCGCACCCACCTCCAGCTTGTGGGGCTCCAGTTGCATCTGCTGGGAGGAGAGCGTGTCACGGCCGCCTGCCTGGGACCAGGCCTGACCACAGCGCCCAGGCCTGGGGGCGCCGCAGGGACTGGGTGTGAGCCACAGTCCAGAGGGGAACCAGGTGGAATCAATTGCAAGGGTGTGTTTTCTAACTCAGGCTGACCGAAATGTGACACATGATCAGCAAAAAGGGTTAAGTCTCTGAACACATCTCAACTGGGATGCCGCAACGTCATGGAAAATAACTTCCTTTTTCTGGCCGGGGGTGGTGGCTCACACCTGTAATCCTAGCACTTTGGGAGGCTGAGGCAGGTAGATCACGAGATCAGGAGTTTGAGAACAGCCTGGCCAAGATGGAGAAACTCTGTCTCTACTAAAAATGCAAAAATTAGCCGAGCGTGGTAGTGGGCGCCTGTAGTCCCAGCTACCTGGGAGGCTGAGGCAGGAGAACTGCTTGAACCTGGGAGGTGGAGGTTGCCGTGAGCCGAGATGACGCCACCGTACTCCAGCCTGGGAGACAGAGTCATCAAAAGAAAAAAAAGCTGAAAAAGCGTACTCACACGCGCAAGTTGTTCCAAATATGCTTAAGAGTTTCTCAGTGACAGAATCTGGTTTCAGTTTTCAAAGTTAAATTTGTTAAAATTACACAAAACTAAAGTGTGTGCCCCTCACTTGCACTGGCCACACCTCGGGGGCCCCGTGGCTACCAGGCTGTGGCCACTGCACTGGCCGGGCAGCTCCAGCAGCTGTGGGAGGCAGGGCCAGGCTTGGGGGCAGCCCAGGGCCACCTGTGCCCTCCTCTGGGAGCAGAGGGGCCCAGAGCCAGGAGGGGCGTGGCCAAGCAAGACCCCGTTGGGTCCTGGCGACTCTGCTGCCTGCGTCTGTCCTGCCTCTGACCCGCACTCGGGCCAGCCTGGCCCGGCCCCTCCTGGTCCCTGTCACTTATTCTGGCACTGCCGTGCTTTTGCTGGCTGTGGTGATGTTGGGGAGCTCTGGCCCTAGGTGGGGGCAGGGCCGACCGCGCGCGCCCTCTCCCTGGACCTCTCATGGGATCTGACCTCCGCGGAGGAACAACTGCACCCCAAGTTCCCGAGGACGCAGCAGGTGTGATGTCTCCCAGCAGTGCTGCAGGCAGCCCCCCGGGAGCACCTGAGTCCTCCGCTTCACCCTCCAGAGGCCCCCCAGACATGCAGTTATAAAGACAGAAGATTCCGCTCTGACATCTCCTGCTGAGGCCTCTCCCAAAAGGTACCGAGGATGTAACGGACCTTAACGCGCGGAGGTACGTGAGTCTTCGGAACAGTGCAAGCCCCACGTGGCTGAGGCCACCGTCCCGCTGTCTTGTCCTCCCAAGACCCTTTCCCGCCCTGAAGCTCCCAGCCCCGTGGGGCCTTCACAAGCTGCCCATGGGGCCACCTCCTTCCTCAGCCTTCCCAGGAGCACAGCAGCCGTGAGTGTCCAGGGTCTACCGGCATCACTGCTGAGGACCCAGGAGCACGGCAGGCACTCAGTCACGTAGGGAGCAGAGGAGGGGCAGGGCAGAGGACCCCGGTGCACCCCAGTGACGTGGGGAGCTGGTGCGCCATCCCCATGCCCCTGCTCTGCTCCCCGCAACCCAGCCAGCATCCCTCACTACAGGAAGGGCCTGCGGCCCCAGGCACTCACACCGCCCCGCGGCCTCACTGACTCGTGTAAAGCAGAGGAAGGGACAGGCACCTCGCTCGAGGGTCACATCCACGCACCGCGTGCACACACACAGCCTCACACCTGGCCTAGGCCCCACCCAGGCTGGCGAGGGCTCCACACTCGTCCACACACGCGCGGCACCAGCCTGGGCGGCGCCCTCGGGCCTCACCTTCATCTTCTGCTGGTGGCGGTGGATCTGCCAGGCGATCTGCACGTGGACGGCGCACCACCTCCCCGGCTTCTGCAACGGGACGGCGGCTCAGCGGGCACACGCCACCCCCACCCGCGGCCACCCCGGGGCACCGGGGTCCTCCCCTGCCATAGGCCTTCCCGCCCACACTCACCCTGACCACCGCCCGGTACGGGTCGGACACCTGTGGAGACAGGATGGGAGCGTTAGCTGCGGGCCCCTCGGGAGGCTGAGTCCTGGGGTGCAGGGGACACACGGGGCTGGGCCGGGGCATGACATCGCCTGGGGCGGGGCCCGGGCGCCGCGGACACCTACCCCAGGCGCTTTCTGCAGGAGTGTGTGAACCGCACCAGCCCGGCCGGCCGCCTCAATGGGGCTTGAAGTCTGAAGGGAGAAAGCGAGCTTGTGTGCGTGTGAGGCTGCCCAGGCACGAGGCCTCAGGGGCTCCTGGTTCTGGCAGGGCCTGTGCCCCGCTTTTCCTTGCTGTGGGGCCCCCCATGCTGTCACCCAGGAAGACCGCACCCTCAGCCCGCCAGTTTCCACCATGGTGAGAGGGTGCTCCTGCCAGGGTGAACGGGCAACCTTCCCTGGGAAGCCACTTGCTGCCAGGGGTCAAGTCAGGTGACCCCCACCTCCAGCCCAGAGGAGCTGCTGTGAGCCTGGGCGGGCTGAGGGGAGACGAGCCACGTTCCCCACCAGGGACTCCAGGGAAAGGAGGTCCCACGGCAAAGACTGGCCGCCACGCCTCGCACCTCTCCTGCTCGGACTGGCTCATCCGCCCCTTCCCTCCGGGCACCGCCTTCCCCAGGAGCAGCTGTGCTGGGGCATGGCCGGGATGCCCCCTCTCCCAGACTCAGGGCCTCAGCATCCTGGCTTCCCGGGCTCAGCGTAGTGCCCCTCAGAGTCCCAGTTCGGGGACCCCTGCTTGACACCTGCAGTTGAACCACGTGTCCCTTCTCCATTCGTCCTCTCAATCCCTCAACCGCGGTGGCCTGAGGGCCCCAGCCCCTCTGATGCCCAGGGCTGCCTCGTCCTTGGAAGCTCTATCTGCCCATCCATGACGTGGGCATTCCAGGTGAGCCCGGGTGTGCGTGCTGGGCTCTTCAGGGCAGCTGTGGGCAGTGACTGGGAGGCTGCAGCATCCCGTGAGGCCAAGGGCTTGGCAGGCACTGGGGATGGCCCCAGCCGTCTTCAGAACCCAAGGCCCACAGGTGAGGAGACTTCAGGGCTAAGGGCTGTGCACCCCTCCACGGGGGATGGGTTACAACACAAGGCCCGGGACAGTGATGAGGGCCACAGGGTTCCCTCTCTCCTGGTGGACATGGCACATGACCTCCTGCTGCTCGGGTTCCCTGTGGTGTGGACGGCCCTGTAACATCAGGGGCCCCTGCAGTGTGGACGACCCTGTAACATCAGGGGCCCCTGCGGTGTGGATAACCCTGTAGGGCCTGGGTCTCCTTGTGTTGTGGATGGTCCTGTAAGACCTGTGTCCCCTGCAGCAGTGTGGGAGGCCCCGTAAGGCCCAGGTTTCCTGCGGTGTGGACAGCCCTGGTCTCCTGTACGTGCGAAGCATAAAAGATCCAGGACCGGCCAGGCACGGTGGCTCACGCCTGTAATCCCAGCACTTTGGGAGATTGATTCGGTCAGATCATGAGGGTCAGGAGATTGAGACCATCCTGGCCAACATGGTGAAACCCCATCTCTACTAAAAGTACAAAAAATTAGCCAGGCTTGGTAGCTCGAGCCTGTCGTCCCAACTACTTGGGAGGCTGTGACAGGAGAATAGCTGGAACCCAGGAGGCAGAGATTACAGTGAGCCGAGATCACACCACTGCACTCCAGCCTGGCGACAGAGCAAGACTCTATCTCAAAAGAAAAAAAAAAAAAAGATCCAGGACCTTTGCAGCCTAGATGGTCCTATAAGAACCAGGTCCCTTGCAGTGTGGACAGCTGGGGAGGCTGCTGTCCACGCTGGGACCTCCTGCCGAGAACCGGTGTCTTCTGTGTGGAGGCTGCAGCCCCTCGTGGGCGACCACCACCTCCTGGGGCTGCTCCCAGTCCGGACCCCTGCCCCTCCCATGGTGGCCACATAGAGAGCAGAGCCCCTCACCCCAGCAGAGGCTACTCATGCCAGCGCTCAGATTACAGCGGGCACAGGGAGTGGGGCACAGGGAGGGGGCACAGGGAGGGGGGTTGTGGGCAGAGAGTTTGCTGAGGTTGTCGTGCACTCCCCCAAAATCCCACCCACCTGCTGTGCCCGCCCCACCTGCCAAGGGCAGCGGTACCTTGGGCTGAAAAGCGCCCTGCAGTGACCCGAAGGGGCCGGGGTGTGGGAGCAGGGTGGGCAGTCCCGGGATGGCAGGAGGGAAGGACGGGAAGAACTGAAAGAGAAGGAGCGCAGATGGAGGGGCTGGCCCCATCACCGGGGTGACGACCCGGATCCCCAAATCACCCTCTGCCTGTAACCAGGAGGTGGCACCCACGCAGCAGGGACCAGGCCAGGCGAGGAGCAGCCCCACCCTCTGTGGCCTGGGCCCATGTACTCAGCAACGGACCTCTCAGGGACACTCACACTCACGCTGGAATGTCGGAAGTAGGGGCTGTCCAGCTTGGGCGCATACTTGTCAAACTGGAAGGGAAGGAGGGGAGGGTGAGGCCCCCCACACACACACGACACCCTCGCTGGGCCCTGGCCCCCGCCCACCTGGCCGGGCTGGGCAGTGACCAGGATGGCACTGTGCTTCCCGAGGCGGCGGCCAGCTGTCCCAGGCTCCTCTAGAGCGCCAGCCCCACAGCTCTGACCTCAGTCTCGGACCAGGGTCCTCCCCCATTCTAAGGGTCCCCTTGCAGGGGATGGGAGCTTAGCTGTGTGTGCCTGGCTGAGGCTGGAGGCATGAAGCCTGGGCTGCTGGGTCAGGCTGGGGATTCAACGGGTTACTGACAAACCGGCCAGTTTCCAAACAAAACCCAAGAGTGGAGGAGACCTGAGCCCCCAGCAGCTCCCTCCTTAGACCAGCCTCCAGGGCGGGGGAAGTGGGAGGCACCCTGACTCCTGGTCCCTGTGCCCCCCAGGCCTGTCTGGGCCTCCAGCGCTGGCACTGGGGACCGAGTACAGGTGTAAGGGTGTCCCACGCACGTGGGCACAAGGTGCCTGCCTAAGCCCAGGAACACAGCCCAGGGTGGGACCTCAGGGCATGACTTGGGGTGGGGACGCCAGAGGGTGTGCTGGGGATCGGACAGACAGAGGTGCTGCCGGCCCCTGCCTTCTCCGGGGCTGGTGTGCGTGCGAGCGTGTCTGCGTGTGCCTGCTGCGTGTGCCCGCCCCACACCCACCCCGCCCCCTGCCAGCACGCGGGCCTACGCACCGGCGGGGGTGCGGCGGGCGGCGTCGGGGGCAGCCCCGCGGGGAACGGGGCGAATGTGTGTTGGTGCTGGTGTGTGTGTTGGTGCGTGTGCTGGTGTGTGTGCTGGTGCTGATGGAACTCCGCCCGCAGCAGAGCCCCCGGGCCCAGGGAGGCGCCAGGCCGCTCGGCGCTCTGCACCAGAAACCGCGTGTTCAGCTCTTGCCTGAGCAGCTCGTGATCTACAAGAGAAAAAGAGAGAGAGACAGAGAGGCACGTCGGCCGCGGGCTCCCGGTGGGGCGAGGCGGATAGTCACCTGGCACTCCCGGGGTCGGCAGGCCAAGCCGGGGTGGCCGCTCGCCACGTGCGGGCCCAGGGGTGCAGGTAAGAGAGGAGCCTGTGACCAAGTACCAATCAGAATCCCCGAATGAGGCTGGCAATACATGATTGGCTGGCTGAATGAGACCGACAGGCTGGCATCTAGAGGCAAGAGAGAACACGGTGAGCCCCTCCCCGGGAGCCAGCGTCCTGGTCCCATCCCGGGACACGGGGCTGTCCCCAGCCTGGGCAGGGTTGACTCGGAGCCTGAGGAAGCGCCTGGGGCCGAGGAGGAGGAGGCGGCCTTCGCGGTAGGGGTTCCACTGAGATGGCGCCTGTTTGCCGTGCGCCCCCTCCTCCCCCACCAGAGGCCACCTGGGCGCACATCTCATGGCGAACTCGCGTCTGTCCGTGTGCGCGCACCTGTGTCCTGCCCGTCCCTGCACTCATACGGCCCGTGGACCAGCGGGGACCCCTGGGGAAAGGCCCACCGGTGAGGCCAGAGAAGCGCCCAGGGTTCGCCGAGCCCGCAGCAGGTGGAGGACCAAGCTGTGTGCCCCCTCCCCGGTGGCCGCGTCCCCTCACCCCCATCTCTGCCCCGGGGGAGAGCGCGGCCAAGACACCTACCGGCCGGGTGTCCTGGGAGGACCAGGCTGCTGGCCGGCAGCGCCGGGGGCGGGGGCAGTGTCGGGGGCGCGGCGAACATGGCCGCGTGGTGCTGGTGCTGCGCCTGGGACCGGAGCGCCAGGTGTGAGGTAGACAGGTGGGGGCCCGGCCCGTGTGGTGACAGCGACACGTGCTTCCCCAGGCCCAGATGGGCGTTGCTGCCCACGCTGCTGCTCCTGCGGCGGGACACGGGGCTCAGCGCCTGCCGGCCCGACCCTGCGGAGCCCCCCAACCTAAGGCTGCGCAGGCCCCATCCCCGTAGGCCCCGCCCCCGCGAGGACCCACCCGAGGCCGCACCAGCTCTTCCCCCGTAGGCCCCGCCCCTCTGGGTCCTGCCTCCCGCGGCGGTTCCACCCGGGGCCGCACAGGCCCCGCCCCACCCAGGGACCCCACCCGAGGCCGCGCAGGCCCCTGCCCCGCAGGTAGGTCCCGCCTCCCGCGGGGACCCCCCACCTGAAGCTGTGCAGGCCGCCGGCAGCCGCCTGGCCGAGGCCGTGGCCCGCGAAGGCGCCCAGGGACGCAGGCACGTGTGTCGGGAGCGGACCGCGGGGCTGCGGGGGCGCGGGCAGCGGCTGCGGGGTGTGGCGGGGCGGGGCGGGGGGCTCCTTCTTCACCAGGGGGCTGGCGCGGGCGCCGGGAGGGGGCCCTGGGCGGGGCGCGGCAGGGGCCGCGGGGCTGCCCGCGGGCAGGAAACACTCGGCGCTGAGCTCACGGCTGCGCTCCAGGCCCGACACCTTGGGCACCGCCACGGCCTTGGCCTCCGACTTCGAAAGCGCTGGGGCTGCGGAGAGAGGGCGGCTGCGTTCAGGTCCGCAGGGCCTCGTCCCTGCCCCTCCTGCAGTCCAAAGAGCTCCGGAAGGTGCCCCGAAGGTGCCCCGGCAATGTCCGGGTTCCCGCTGTGCCCCCACTTAGGATGCGGGGGCAGGCCCGGAGGCCACACAGCCAGCGGAACCTCACTCGAGGCTCCAGGCCGACCCAGCAGAGGGAGCTGGCCCGGGAGTCTGGGGAACCGGCAGCCCACCTGCCCGGAGGCACCTCACTTGCAGGGACAGGGACAGGCCTTGCAGGAATCAGTCCCAGGGTGGGCGCTATGACCTCATTTTACAGACAAAACTAAGGTGCATCAAGGACTTGGCATGAGAGAGGAGAGATTTGAACGCAGGAACCAGAGCCCGTGTGCCCTCGCCTCACGTCCATGGCCCCTGGATGTGCCCCTGCCCAGGGTGTGTCCACCCCACCCAATAGCAGCGCTCACAGCTGGTGCCCACCTTTTCTTAATGGAACCCCCTGGTGTAAGGCTTGACCACTTCCCAGAAACCTGGGCAGGGGCTGGGTGGGAGGCTGCCCCCACTGTGACCGCCCGTCACAGCCCTCAGCCCTGCTCCCTGCCCACCCTCTGCCTATCTAGGCATGCCCGCCCAACAGGTCCTGTGGACCCTTCTGCGCCCCTGGGGCCTGGTTCCCCCGAAGCACGCCTTTTCAGGCCCCTGCAGGCAGGTCTCAGATCAAGTCCCCAGAAGCAAGGAGAAGGCAGTGTCCACACCAAGGGGCCCCTGTTGCCTGGGGGGCGGGGGAGGGGGACTGCCGTGGCTAGGGGTCCCAGTTCTGCAGGAGGAGCAAAACCAGGCTCCAAGCGTCGCATCTCCTATTCACGTCCCTGGCAGCCCCTGCTTCCTTCCTGGGGCCTCAGGATGGCGGAGCCAAGGCCACAGGGACAGCTGCTGCCGTGCCTGCCCATGTGGCCGTGGGGCCTGGTCTGCCGGGGCCTCAGGGAGCTCCTCCCAGGCAAAAACGGGCAGCAGGAAGCAGCCCCAGTTTCACTCTTCATCTGGGGCCAGGCCTTCCACAGCAGCCACCACCCAGCGACGGCAGAGGGGCCACACGGAGGACACAGGAGAGAGGGTGTGAGCAGCGCTGTCTCCCCGGCTTTCCCAGCGCCCGGCGTCGCCCACCGGGACCTCCCGCTCCCGCATCTCCAGGCCAGTCCTGTGCAGTCACAGCAGCGCTCAGGACGCAGGGAGGCTCGGGCCACGCAGACCGGGACCAGACCCCACGTGCGGGGCCTCCTGTGCCTTCTAGCGCCTGCAGCCCGCACTGGACAGCGTCTGTGCAGATGCAACAGCCGTGAGCCGAGTATTCAACAGCCCCGGGATGCCAGCTGCCGCTCCTGCTGGGGCCCGTCGCACACACGCCCCTTCCGACACCACCCCAGCTGTACCTGCTTTGCTGCGATGCTCTGATGTGAGCAGGCTTCCATCTTGAAGGTAACGGCCACGCCTGCTACAGGGCAGCAGGGCCCATCCCTGCCAGCAAGGCCTGTCCTGTTCAACCACATTTGGCGGAAGCCACCCCAGCAAAAGGGCAGTTCCAGCTGGAAACCCAGGGAGGCGAGGAGCTGAGGCCCCATGGCTCCTGGCTTGGGAATGCCGGGATCCCAGAGCCAGGAGGCCCTAAGAAGACGCTGGGCTCCCCGATCTGGGATCTGCTGGCCTGTGGACACCTCGCCCCACAGCTCAGACATGGGTCATGAAGGCCTGGCCAGGAAAGGCCAAGGAAGTGTCTGAGTCCTGTTTCTCTTCAACTCAGAAGCCACAGTGGTGGGTGGCCCTTCAGTGCCAGCTGCTCCCCTGAGGGTCAGACCCCACGAGCCTGGGGAGGGGCCTGAGAACATGCATTCCTAATGGTTCCACTTTGGGAACCAATGCTGTGAGGCGAGCCAAGGCCATGCCGATGGCTCAGCACTGTCCTCTCCTCTCCCCTGCTCCTGGCAATCACAGCATTCTAGTCCCACCCAGAGGTACATCTGCCACCAAGACCCAGGCACACCATGTCCCTTGAGAGGCCCAGGAATTGAGCTGAGGAGACACTTACCTCTGTCGGTTTCTGGGGCAAAGAGCTTCTCGGAGCCCACCGATGCCTGGAGAGAGAGAAGCAGGTCAGAGGCGGGCCGGTCAGGGGGCTCCTGGTCGTCGCGGCCCCTGCACCCGATGCCTACACACAAGTCTGGGTGTCTCCAGCAGGGCCAGGCGGGATGTGCCCTTCTGGACGCCCCCGTGTACTAGGTGAACACGCCTGGTCTTGAGCTCCGTGCATGTCTGCACGTGTGCTCACACTGGCGGCACACAGCCCCTCTCTGCTCAGAGCTGCAGGCTTCAGAGGGGTCTGAGTGAAGATGGGGTTTGGGGGTGTTGGGAACCAAGGCTGCTGCTGGCATGGCCTGGGGGAGCACTGGCATCTGGCACATCTGCCCTCCTCCAGACGGAACCAGAACCAGGAGCTGTGGCCCCTTCTGGGCCCCCACCCATCAGGCCAGAGGCAGATGACGAGAGCCCCAGGACACACCACCTGCTTCCAACCAGGGCCCAGTGGAGGTGCCCTGGCAAAAGGGAGACCCAGGACACCAACTGGGCTGGAGATGTGGCTCCACAAGGCCACGGGACACCTCGCTACGCGCCTGGGGCCAGCGGAGCTCCAGGCCTGGTGCCGAGTTCCACAGGACGTTGCATTATGTGCCTGGGGCCAGCCGAGCTCTAGGCCTGGTGTCCAGTGCCCATGGGACACAGTGCTAGGTGCCTGGTGCCCAGTGCTGCTGAGGCAGCTGAGGGTCCCAGGCAGTGTGGGGCGCCCTCGGAGGGGCCGAGTGTCCGGGCGGTGTGGGGCGCCCACAGATCACAGCAGCTGCGCAGCCCCACTACTCCGTCTCTTCCAGAGAAACTCACTCAGTATTCGTGGGGGTGTGAATGGGCAGCAGCCACATGCAGGTGGCCAGGGTGAGAACGTGGCCTGTGGCCACTGATGGGGAGGGGTGGATGGAGGGGCCCATGCTCTGAAGGGCTTCACAGCAGTTTACAGGAATGAACTTGGTAAGAATGACCTTAAATAGATATTTTCCTCCCAGCTCCTTCTTTGTTTTTGTTAGACAGCTTCACTGAGTTGTGGACTGAATGTTTCTGTCTGCCTGGAATTCACATGTTGCAGTCCTTACCCCCCAGGTGATGGCATCAGGAGGTGAAGGCTGATGAGCTCCTGAGCAGGACCAGGGCCTTACAAAGGTCCCAGAGAGCCGCCCCGCCCCTTCCACCATGTGAGCCAGGAAGGCCTTGCCATGCCCTGACCTTGGACCTGTGGCCTCTAGCACCACGAGCTGTGACTGTCTACTGTGGACGAGGCACCGTCTGGGGTGGGTACTGGGCCAGAGCAACGGCCACGGACTCAGACTTGAGATACAATTCACGTACCATACAACTCACCCACTTAACACAACTCAAGAGTGTTTAGTACATTCACAGTGATGCATCTATCACCACGATCAATTAGAGAACATTTTCATCACCCCCAAAAGAAACCCTGAGCTCCAGCCATCACCCCCAACCCTGGGAAACCACAAATCCCTTTGTCTCTACAGAGCTGTCCTTTCTGAACTTCCCCATGAACTGTCAGGCAGCAGGGACCTTCCGTGATGGCTACTCTCATGGCATGGCTTCTGAGCTTCACCCACACTGCAGTGTGCACCCTGGAGAGATGGAGGCACTGCGTGGAGGAAGCCACTGCAGAGGTACCGTGGCGTCTGGACACACGTGCCTGTGTCTGGGGGCACACTCTCAGCTACGTGTGCGCGTGCTCTTGGTTATGTGCACCTGCGCACACCCTCAGGTGCGGGCACACTCGGGCACATGTACATGGGTGCACTCAGGTATGTGGGCGCATGCACTCGGGGGTGTGTACCTGGGTTGCTGTGTGTGCGTGGGCATGTATGTACTTGAGTATCACGTGTGCTTATGTAGGTGTCCATGTGTCGGCGTCTATGTTGGTTAAAACTCTGAAAGGGTTGGAGGTCACGTGTCCACCAGGAGATGGCAGTCCCCTCTGGGGATGGTGAGGGTGGGGGACACAGAAGACGTGGCTTAAACTCTGATATTTTAAGTTCTTAACAAAGGAGACCGAATTCTGGTAATACTTACATAACTGAACTGTAACAATGACAAAGGTAATAGAATAAACAGCTTTGCTGTGACAGGGAGGGATGGGCCCGGCTTGCCTCAAGGGAGTGTGGCTGTGAGTGGCCAGGGCATGGGAACATCTGACTCAGAGGAGACGGGGGCCCTGTGCCTGTCTGTCCCCCAATCTGTGACTCTGAGGGTTAAAACAATAAAAGGGGCTTAGGAAGTCAGCTGCTGATAGGCACGCAAGACTCATAGCTCTCTAACCTGCTAAAACCTGCGGGGGCGAGGGCAGAGGCTTCCCAGGCAGGAGCCAGCCTGGAGGGGCACTTGGTGCTGGGAAAAGACCTGCTGCCCCTATGCCACAGCAAAGGGTTCCTGTCACCTCAATCAAAATCCCAAGCAGGTGTCTGGAACACACACCTTACTAGGTCCTCCCGGGGGGCTGCTTCCCCTGAATCCCACACAGCCAGCCAACGGAGCTGCATGCTGTCCAGGGCGGAGAGGAGGTGGCTCGGGGTCCACTGGGACCTGGGATGAAGCCAGATCCAGCTGCCCAGAGGGCGGGGATACCTGTGCCAGCAACTGGCCGACGGTCAATGGTGGGTGTGTGACCAGGCAGTGCCCGCCTCAGCCCCACACGCAGTAGCAGCTGTCGGCACGAGCTCCTCAAGGCTCACAAACCTCACACCACAAAGAGCACGCACCCGAGTGACCATGAGCGCGGCTCCAGCTACAGCAGCCGGAGGGATGCAGGGGTCGCAGGACAGGTGCTTGGGGGTCTAGGGGCAACAGTGGTGGGTGTGCAGTCACAGCTGTGTGTCAGAAAGCAAACTGCACACTGAAAATAGGTGCATTTTACCGAAAGTAAATGACAGCACCGGAAACCAATGAGAAGATGTGACACTGATCCCGGGACGGGGTGGCAGGGGAGACCCGAAGAGTGGAGTGAGGGGCCCGAAGCCCCCCATTGTGCGGGACAGACAGAGATCCGCAGGGGGAGTAAGGAGCCCCAGATGTGGTGCGGGCTGCGGAGCGGGTCGTGGGGGGCCGGGCGTGGGGTAGGCCCTTCAGAGCAGGCTCCTGTTTCACTTCCTGTCTCAAAGTAACTCCAGAAAGATCGCAGACATGGAAGTGAAAAACCATCAACATATCCCAGAAGGCAGGGTGTGGGTCCCACCGCCTCACTGGAATGGGAAGCCCTTCCTAGTCAAATGGCAAGAACGTGAACCAGAGACCGGTGGCCCCACACCTGTAAGACGGCAGGAGCCCAGGAGGCCCTGCCACGGCCACACGTGCCCAAGGTGCCTTCGGAGGGAGCTGGGCCTGTGAGGGTAGCGGTCTGGCCGCATGCAGGGCAGCTGGTCTGAGGGGATGCCAAGCTCCTGGCACTGACGCCACACCGCCTGCTCACCCCGTGCGGTTCCTAGGCTGAGCAAGGGGTGCGTCCACCTGCTGAAGGATGGTGGGGGTGGGGTCCTGCAGCCCATCCTCCTGCTGGGTGAAACATCAACTCTGTGTCCAGTCCCCCAGCCACTAGCCTCCAGGGAGTGACGTGGGACCTGCTTCTGAGAGGAGGAGCTTCTGCTCAGACCCAGCTAAGCCATGCAGGGGCCGGGTCCCATGGAAGCTGGGAGACTCCGGCACCCCATGCAGGGACCCTCCCAGCCCCCTCCCAGCCCAGGGCCCCCAGGACCCTCTCCCTCCCCCAGCCTTGCAGCTGCCACCCCTGGAATCCTGGCTTGTTACAAAGAGAGAGGACAGGAACCCCTCACCCCTGGGAAGCCAGGGGTCTGGGAGGTTGGGGCGTGTGGCTTTCTCCCCTCTGCTCGCCTCAGTATCGTCCCCCAGAAGTGTGGCCTCCCTGGAGTCAGCCTCCACCTCCCTGCTCCGTTCTGCTGTTCCTGGTCACCCAGGCCTCACAGCAACCGTCCCAGCGTCAGAAACAGGAACGGTGAAGGGGCCCACTCGGGTGGGCAGGGGGGAGTCCAGCTCAGGCTTTGGGTTCGCAGGGGGCACTGGGGCTCCCCAGAAAGGCCTCAGCACCTCTTTGGCCGTGCCTACCTCCTGGCAGTGCCAGCACCCAGCGCTCCCTGGAGCCAGGCCCCCAAATCTGGGCCCCTCACACAGGACAGTGATGACACACGGTATGAACCAGGCACTGAGGGGCCCAGCCTGCCACGACCCCCAAAGCAACTGCCACCCTCCATCCTGTCTGCCAGCGCCCGCCCAGAACCCCCAGGCCTTCAGGACGCTGCCTGGGTCTACAGAAAGCTGGGCCTGGGGTCCGGGCTGTGTCCCAGGGCCTTCTCCTGTGTCCCCATGACTGGGGCTGGCTTTATCGCTCACAAACAATTGTGCAGATTGGCGGGAGCGTCTCTGACACCAGGACACAGGAGCCACCGCCACCCCAGCATGCCATCAGCTGCCTCAGCCCCGAGGCCCCCGCTTCCATCCAGGGCTCCTCAGCCCGCCATCCCCCTCCCCTGGGGCCGTTCCATCCTCCCGGGAGACCTTCCGGACCCTCGTCTAAGGGGCTGCCCCGGCTACGGCACCCACGTGAGCCTTCTTCTCGGCTGGCATCCCAGGTGTGAGTGGCCTCTTCACCGGGTGGCCCACCTGTTAGCTGCCCCCTCTGCGGTTCGGGGAGCAGGCCCCACCATGCTGCCAGGACCCTCCACGGGCCGGAAAGCAGGCAGGTGCTGAGGCTTCCCAGATGGGCAGGGAGAGGAAGAAGCCAGCCTGGCCGGTAATTTGACAGCCAACCCAAAAGGCAGACCCCAAAGCACAGCCCCCAAAGCCAGCCCACGCCTCTAGGGTAACCACAGGTTGGAGGGCTCTTTCGAGGATGGGTAACCTGGGCTGCACCCTGCCCTGTCTGGGCCCCGCTGCCCTCACCCCAACTGGAGTGGCGGGTTCCGCTCCACGGCCTGGGCTGGAGCACAGGTTCCCAGGGGCTCCCCAGATACCGGCGAAGCCACAGGGACTGCGGGGACGTCCTGCTCACGGGGTGGGCGCGCGCGCCGCCATGCGGCACCCATTCTGCTCACGCCACGGTGGGGCCTACCCTTAGCAGACAGGTTTGCTCAGGGAAGTTGCAGATGGATGACTGAGGGGCCTCGACCCTAGCAGACGCCCCAGAGCGCAGCTGGCCTCCACCTCGCAGTGAGAGTCTGGACACCTGGCCAGGTGCAGCTACGCCCATCCGGGAGGGCTCGGGGGTCTCCGGGGGCCTGGCCCAGGCTCCAGCCCCTTCCTAGACCAGACACAGGAGCTGCGCCTTCTGGGGCTCGTTCCCCTAGGACAGGGCTGCTGGGGCGTCTGGCGGACCCGAACGGGTTGCAGCCCCAGGGGCACCAGACCCGCGTTAACTTCCCAGCCACGGTCTCCAGGGGCGTGACCCCAGCGCGAGCAGCCGCACCCGCCTCCTATCCCGGCGCTGAGCCCGCGTGGGTGGGAGGCTCAGGGTCTCTGCGGAGGGACGGGCGTCAGCCCCGCGAGGAAAACAATCCTGGCCGCGGGCGAAGGTCCGGGGGCGCTTTGTCTTCGAGGACCCGACCCGCGTGCAGCCCCGGCCAACCGCGCCCCGCCCCAGACAAAGAACTCCAAGTCGGGGCAGGTGAGCGCGGCGCCGGGAGCCTGGGGGGCCGATTCCGCACCCGGGCGCAGACAAAGGCGCGCGCCCCCCACGACGCTCGGGCCCTGGACCCTCGGCCGCGCCGCGCCCCCGCCCGCCCGCCACGGGCGCCCCCGGGAGGACGCTGTCTCCGCGCTCGGCTCCGAAAGAGACGGGGTGGGCAGAAGGCCCCGGGCCTCGGAGGCGTCCCGCGCTTCTGGGGGGCGGTTTCTCGCCCGCCCCGCGTCCCCCAAAGTCCCGATTCCCTTTCTGGAGCCCGCAGTGCACACTCACCTCGCCGGCGCCCCAGGTCCCGCGCGCCCCGCAGGCGATCGCCCCCCGTCCTGGGGCCAGAGCCGGGCTGCATGGACGCGGGCGCGGAGCGCGGGCCCCGGCAGGCCCCGGAGACCCCTCTTCCCGCGCGCCCTGCTCAGCCGGAGCTCCGGCCGAGGACGCGCATGCCCGCTGCGCCGGCTCTGCGCGCTCTGGGTGCGTTTGGGCCCTGGGTGCGTTTGGGCCCCGGGTGCCGTCGGGCTCCGCGTGAGCCCCGAAGCGGCGGCGGCAGGCGCGGAGCTGGGCGCGCGGGCGGCGGGAGCGCGGCGGGCGGTGGCGAGGGCGGGGGCGGGGCGCGGGCAGGCCCGACTAATCCAGCCCCGAGGCGCGGATCCGCCCGCCCCGCCGCTGGTCCGGGGTCCGAGCGCGCGGTCTCCGATCGCGGCCACCCCGGGCAGGGCGCACAGCGCCGGCCGCACTGAGCGCTTGGTGGGCGCCGCTCCTCGGAGCCTCACAGCCACAAGTGGCGGACAGCTGCCGCCCCACTCCCAGAAGGGGAAACTGAGTCAGAGAAGGCGACGGCGGGGCGCGGTGGCCGGCGCCTGTAATTCCAGCACTTTGGGAGACCAAGGTGGGTGGATCACTTGAGTCCAGGAGTTCCAGACCAGCCTGGCCAACATAGGGAGACCCCGTCTCTACAAAATAGAATTAGCCGCAGGTGGTGGTGCCGCCTGTGGCCCCAGCTACTGGGAGGCTGAGGTGGGAGGATCAATTCAGCCTGAGCGGTGGAGACTGCAGTGAGCCGAGATGGCGCCGCCGCACTCGCCTGGCTGACAGAGCAAGACCCCGTCTCCAAAAAACAGCGACATCATTGCCACTGCGGAGAGGGGGACTTGAAGGGAGGAGGAACCCCCCCACCCCCAGCTCCGCCCAGACGCTGCCAGCCCGGCCCCTCCTGAGCCTCGGTTTCTCCCTCTGTGAAACGGGTGCAAAGTTGCAGTCAGCTCTGACTCTGCTGTAGCTGCAAACAGCTGTGTGGTGTGACCCCCGAGACCACCACTCCGAAGCTACCATGAGTTTACACGCAGGTGGCCGGGAGGTGCAGGAAGCGCCTGGCTCTCCCTTAGGGTGGGGCGCTTGAATTCGGATCCAGGCCCAACCACAGCTTCACACGCCGACCCAGTGGGACCTTCCCTCCCAGCCCACTCAGACAGAAAACCAGGACCCCAGCAGCAGAACTCAGATCTCGACAGGAAAACGCCCTGAGTGAGGGGGGGTGGGGCACAGCTCTGGATCTGGCAGGAGGCATTTAAGGACAGGTTCTTCTAAGCTTCGGTGTGGCTGGGGACACACGGGGAGGCCAGGGCAAGACAACTCCAGCGCGTTTCAGGACTGAGGTGGGGGCTGGGGCCACGTTTCTGTTTCTGGACTTGAAAGGCCTGGCTGGGCAGGGCCCACAGGTGGCCAGGTCTAGTGGAGCCTGCGGCCATTCAAATCCCAGGAGCAGCTCCAAGACCCGGCAGGGTAGAGCCCTCTGCAAGCTGGACCAGCACCTTCTGCTCCCAAGGGTGCTGACGGGCACAGGACATCTCCAACGGTGCAGGAGGGATCACCAAGGTCAGCCTCAGCCAGGGAGTCCAAGGTCTCCAGTTCGATTTGAATGATTTACCAAATGCACGTCCTCCCTTTAGCAGCGAGTCACCTGCAGAGTGCTGCTATTTCCTGCCACAAAAACACACCCGCTGGTCTCCACTTGGGCACATCCAGGCTCACCATGCCATGGCCACAGCACCCTGAGGCTGTGCTCTGAGGGCTTGGACAAGCCACCGCTCACCTCACTGACGAGGAAACAGACATGCTGTTGGTGTGGCTGGTCTGCGGCTGAGCTGGACTGAACCGGCGGGCTGGCTGTGGGGCCCTTAGCTCAGCAGGAACACCTCCTCCAGGAAGGCAGTAGGCTGCTCCTGAGATGGGTACAGGGCCACTCCATTTGATATGTGGAGCCCTCAGGGAGATGCCAGGGTCAGGGTCAGGCCTGGGGTGCTGGCCTGGCGAAGCCAGCCAGGAGGGGCCCCACGCCGAGGCCATTTCTGTCCACTGGGGATTCAGAGGGTGAGGCCCACAGAAAGGGAATGGGCAGGGGGCGGGGAGGAGAGAAGGCAGACTCAGGCACAACCCGAGCTCAGCCCTCCCTGCGTGCCTGGCCCTGGGGAGGATGCCACCCCCACCCCCGCCCCTGGGCCCTGCTCTGGGGCCCTGCACAAGCTGGGCCGAGGCATCTTCAGCCCCCGAGAGGTTGTACTGTCACCATCTCCTTCTCCGGGTAAGAGTGCAGGGGAGGTGGGCACAGGAGCGGGCACCCAGCAGGCCAGGGTCCTGCCAAGCTGTGCCCACTCTCCCCACTTACTGGAGACCCCAGGGGGGCTGGAAAGCGGGGAGCAGGAAGAAGGAAGTGGGGCAGCAAGTGGCCAGCTGCGATTGGGCCACGGCCACAGTCCACACGGCCGGCTGCTCTCCTGGGACCTCACCACTAGAACCACGGGAGAAGCCATCTTCCTCCCACGAACAAGGCTCCAACCTCGCTTCCGAGGCCACCTTCAGCACTGACCATACTCCTGCAGGCTGAGATCCCGGCCCGGATTCATGGGGCCAAAGAGCCAGCACTGAGCCCCGCCCCACAGCCCCGCATCCTGATTTGGGGTGAAATTAGACTTTGAGAACCTGGGGCAGGTCCAGGTTTGATTTTGTTTAGGATGGAAGGTAGCGCCGCTGTGAAGGATGTCATGAGGTTAGAAGGCTACGAGGAAGCGTAGTGGGGACAGGCTATCCAGAGAAAAGAGGCGTGTTCCCTGGAGAGTGCACTGGTATTAAATGTCAGGCTTCCAGACCAAACAGGCATAAGCCACTTAGAGGCTGCACGGAGGTGCTCAGAGGCACATTTATCCAAAGCTGTGGTTCGGCAGCCAGCGTTGTAACCATGTCTGTCATCGTTCAGAAGTGGGGGTGTGGGGAGTGTGTCACCACAGGAAGGTGCTGGAGGCCCCAGCCATTACCAGGGAGGGCAGGGTACACAGGGTCCTCTCAGCCTGGCTGCCCCAGCCACCCCGGGACAGCAGCCCACCCTGGGAGCAGCCCCAGGGGCACCCAGCCTCCATATACCCACGGCTAGCCAAGTTCCCTCAAGGCCGCCACTCTGCGGGCAGTGTGGCCCAGTGACTGCGTAGCTGCAGGTCCGAGGACAGGTGGGCAGCACGCAGGGCCTGAGAGGAGCTCCCACAGGACGAACACTCAGACGCGCCGGGCACCCGCAGGCCTGGAGTCAGGGCCTGGGGGGTGGTTGGGCCTGCGCCTGCTGCTGCCCAGCCTGTGCAGGCCACGGCCACGTAAAGAGTATGGCTTTGCCATCAAATCACTCTGAGGTCCTGTGTGTCCCCATCCAGAATGTGGGGAGCAGAAGCCAGAACCACCTAGAAATGCTCAGAGCGGCTCAGCATCCTGGAGGCTGCCAGCCTAGAAATGCAAATTCAGTGTGAATTTCAGCTCCATGGGGAAAGTGAAGAAGGAGCTGGAACTCTGAGAAACAGAGAAACCCAGGGAAAGCCTCTGAGGAGAGAGGACCCCAGGGGCTGGGGGAAGAGCCGAGGGACGTGGTGCCGGAGACCCTGGATGGCAGCGCCTCCTCGAACCCCGAGCCACAACCACTGTTGCAGTTCGCATGCACGAGTGCCCGTGGGGAGAAAGGAGCGGCCGATGCAGGCCCCAGGCCCAGCCCGTCCTGACCCTCGGATGGGGCCCTCCCAGCCTACCCAGGCAGACCCTAAATCCCAGGAGTGGCGTCATTTTGAGGAGAGGAGACACAAAGACACATGAGGAGGGGCGCTGTGAGGACGGACGGAGGCAGAGACGGGAGCAAGCAGCCACGAGCCAGGGATGCTGGGGTCACCAGGAGCGGGAAGAGGCACGAAGGATGTTCCTCTGAGGCCTCCAGAGGGAGCGGGAACCCGACACTGTCAGGCCAGCCTTGTGGGTGCGGCCTCCATGCGCATGCTGGGTGGGGATCCCACACCCCGTGCTGCCCGCTGGAGAAAGCTGTGACCCCTCCAGAGATACACGCTGGCTGCACTCCCACCCCTGGGGAAGCGTCATGCACAGCGGGCGTTTAACATTCGTTAAATATTAAATCACAGGAAACGCATACCTCCCCCAGATGCATTTCACCACAGAGCTGCCCAGGCAGGCCCTGTTATACCCCATTTTAGAGGCGAGGAAACCGGGACTCAGAAGGTCTTCAGGGAGATCGTCCCCAGCGGGGGGCAGGATTTTAGGCCACACAGGCTTGTCTTCAGAATGTTTGGTTTTCAATTTCAAGATATACTTCCAACTGCACATTTCATTTTTTGGAGACAGAGCCTCCCTTGTTGCCCAGGCGGGAGTGCCGTGGCGCAATCTCCACTCACTGCAGCCTCCACCTTTCCGGCTGAGGTGATCCTCCCTCCTCAGCCTCCTGAGTGGCTGGGATTACAGGTGTGCACCACCACACCCGGCTAATTCTGTACTTTTTGTAGAGATGGGGCTTCACCATGTTGGCCAGGCTGGTCTCCTGAGCTCAAGCCATCTGCCCGCATTAACCTCCCAAAGTGCTGGGACTACAGGCATGAGCCACCGCACCGGCCCAATTACCCATTTTAGAAAAGTATTAGGATGCATGTTTAACATCAATTAAGTTACATTTGTGTGACCATACTCGTGAAGACCCACCTTACAAAGCGTTGTTTCTGACACCCTGGTCTGTTCAAAATCCACTCGGGGCCGCAGTGAGGGTCTGAACGGGGGACCTGTGTTGCTGTTCCCTGCCACCACCCAGGGTCCTCTGCTAACTGCTGACCCCTCCCAAGGCTCCAAGGCCCTTCCCAACACTCCAAGGGCCTGACGTCTGCAGCAGTGTGTGTGGGACCCCCAGGTGCCCCGTGACGGCCGATAGCTCTGAGCCCCTTCTCTGGACTTCTGGGCTTCCAGTGCATCCTAAATCTTCCTCTGCTGTGACAGGGACACCACGGGGCCCCCGGAATGACCCAGGCTCTGTTCTCGGAGCCCTGTAAGCAAGCACAGGCTGTGGGGTGGAGCAGCTGCCCAGGAACAGCCATGTGGGGCCTCTTGAGCTGGGAAAGGCAGGAAACAGATTCCCCTGAGGTCAGCACCTTGACTTCAGCCCGGTGAGACCCATCCGGGACCTCCGGCTCCATGATTTCCACCTGCCCGGTGAGACCCATCCTGGACCTCCGGCTCCACGATTTCCACCTGCCCGGTAAGACCCATCCTGGACCTCCGGCTCCACGATTTCCACCTGCCCGGCGAGACCCATCCTGGACCTGTGGCTCCATGACTTCCACCTCCCCGATGACACCCATCCTGGACCTCCGGCTCCATGATCCGGCTCCATGACTTCCACCAGCCCGGTGAGACCTATCCTGGACCTCCAGCTCCATGATCCGGCTCCATGACTTCCACCAGCCCGGTGAGACCTATCCTGGACCTCCAGCTCCATGATCCGGTTCCATGACTTCCACCAGCCCGGTGAGACCCATCCTGGACCTCTGGCTCCATGACTTCCACCTGCCCGGTGAGACCCATCCTGAACATCAGCCTCCACCATAACCACCTGCCCGGTGAGACCCATCCTGGACGTCCTGCTTCACGACTTCCACCAGCGTGGTGAGGACCGTGCTCAGGGTGGTGGGCAGCTCTCCCCTCTGCCCAGGCCCCACTGTGGCGCCACTGTGCAGACAGAACACGGAGACCGTGGATGGTGGGCTGCTGGTGGGGTCTGCCCCACGTCATAGCTGACCCCGTGTCGCTGTCCGAGCCCTGCCCCTTCCAGGCTGGTGCTTACTTCCTGGTGGGCTCCTGGAGGCAGCCGCAGTGGCCACTGGTGGCAGGAGGAGAGAAGCCGCCACCACCTGGTGAGACCCAGAGGCTGCTTAGTGAGCCCCAGGCCATTCTTCACCCCAAGCTTTTCCAGTAAAAAACCAGTTGGACACAAACCACAGACTTGCAGAGGGGCCGTGTGGCCGCTGCTCCTGAGCCTTCCGCCCGCTGCCAAGGGCCAGGAGGGGCTTTGCAGGGCGGGCAGCCTCTGGGGAGGGCAGCACTGAGCTATGCTGTGTGAGGGAGGTGGTGGGGGTGTCAGCCTGTCCATGTCGAGGAGGGTGGTCCTGGTGTCTGCACCTTGAGCGGCAGCAGAGCCCAGGGTGAGTCCCCAAGGGGCGGCTGGCCTGGTGGGAGCTGGCACCCCAGACGGAGCTCAAACCCGAGATGGGCCCCGCACCTCCGCACACCCCGTCCAGGAGGCCCTCCTCCCGTGCCGTCCCCACTGTCCATCTGAGGCCCTCATCCTGCACCTTCTGTCCCAGAGGTCTTCCTTGGGGTTTACTGCCCCCTGCCCAGGCATCCACTTCCGTAGGGAGGGCTGTGACCGTTCCCTGCACATCTGCTGGGTCAGCACCCACAGACCCCACCCGGGACGCTGTCTGTGGCTTCTCCATCTCCCGCCCACCAGGAGCGGCCAGGCCACGTCGGCCATCAGCTCCCCAGTTCTGAGTGAAGGTCTCCAAGGATCCCTGTGAACGTGGGCATTCGGGGGCCTTCTTTCTGCATCCAGTTCCAGATGGGTTCTGCACAAGTTGGGCTGCTGAGGGGCTCAGGGCATTGCTGGCAGCGAAGCGCTCATGTTCCCATCTCAGACACAGGAATCCTGCCATCCAGACCTGCAGGTTCCATCCCTCCTGCCTCCCCAGCTGCTCCCTGGCAGGGGGGCCTGGCTCACAGAGCGGCACCCAAGGACGAAGGTCTGGGTGCCTCTGCTTTCGGTGGGTAGGGTGGAGGGCTGGGGACACGCAGTGGGCGCCAGCAGAGCTGCCACCCCTGCTTCAGCCTCTGTGTGCGTCCGCGTGGGCTCCGCACAGCCTCTCCTGACCGTCTGAACCCGACACTGGTTGCCGAAGACCAGGAGGGACCTGAGGCCTCCTGCCCTCCTGCCTCTCCCAAACTCAGGAAGCAAACTTCCGAGCCCAGGGTGTGGATGCCACGGAGAAGCGGAGAGGCCTGGACGAAGGTGCCATGCGGGGCGCCATCACACACGCTCAGAAGGAAATGGAAACGCCGGCCTTGGCCCCGGGCTCCTCCCTCTCACCGCAGCCTGGGATGTGCTGCCGGCTCCCGGAACGCACCAGGGTTGTCCCCACCTCTGACTTCCGTCTCAGTCAGCCTGGGACACACAGCTCAGAGCCCACCCCAGGGTCACACAGAGGACAGGCTGACGGACCAACAGGAGAGGCTCCCTTGGTTTTCCTGGCCCACCCCACCCCAGGGGGCTTTTTAAAGCATGGCTCCTCTGCCCAGCCCGGGAGCTTCCCCCCAACAGCAGCACCTGGGGCAGCAGGCGGGCCTGCTCACTGCCAGCACTGTGCCCCTTGTGCGCCAGCCCTCAGACTCTGCCACCGGCAGAAGGAGCTGCCTTCCCCCCCCGGCCCCCGACTAGGCCCCTCTGCTCTCCCGAGTGACCGTGGCCTGAAACGCTGCCCAGGACACAGGCTGGCAGCCCCTCTCCCGGGCCCCTGCCGTCCTCCGCAGGCCCCATGGCCGCGACGCCCCGGAGAAGCCCCAGCACCGCCGGCACTGCACGCGGACCCCGTCCCGCCAGGACCTGTGTGCGCAGCCCTGGCCTGGGCCCCGGCCTCCCGGCCTCAGAGCGGGCCTCCTCCCCGCGGCTGCTCGGGTGTCTCAGAGACAAATGCCCAGGGTGCAGACACCATCTGACCCCGTCCTAGAGCCCTCTTCAGCCCGTGCTCTCCCATGGACCCCTGTCCCCCAGCCGAGGCAGGGGTCGAATTACCGTGGGCACAGCCCACAGGCACCTGTGGGGTCCCGGAGGCTGGCGTTGCCCTTGGTTGCTGGATGTGGGCGTGTGCGGTTATGGGGCAGCTGTCAGCTTCTCCGCCAGCACCACCTCCTCCAGCGAGACCTGCTCTCATCTCTGCAAAGCAGGTGGGAGACGAGAGGGAGCCCCCAGCAGCCCCCAGGCTCCCGAATCCCCTCCTTCCTGCCTCTTTTGGAGCAGCCCTTGGCTGAGGAGAGTCTTCCCCTACAACTGCTTTTAAATGAAAGGAGGTAGGGGGTGGGGTAAGTGCCCGCGACCTCATTTCACTGCTGAGATCAGGATGAATGTCACTCCTGTGAAACGCTGGGCTGTCGGAGTTGGGCGAAGGAGCAGTGAGCTGGGGCTGAGGACGAATCAAGGCCACGCGGGGTCCAGGTGAGGCCACTCCTGTGGGCTTAGTGACCCTCCCCGGACAGGCGAGGGGAAAAGGGACACTGTGGCTGGAAGCAGCCCAGGAAGCCAGATCCCAGACACGGCTGAGCCCACACGGTGCCTTTGCCAGGACCCAGGCCACGGCCACCAAAGGAGCCGGCCCAGGCCGGCCTCTGGCTTCCACGTGACTTACCTTGACTTCCTGGAGCCTCACAACCAAATGGCCCAGCTCTTCCTCCCCCGGCCACTGCCACTCTGGCTCCAACATCTGGACCCCCACCAGGCCCTCAGCTGTGAGACCCCACAGAGCCCAGACAGCTCCTGCCAGGACATGGGCCACCAGGGTGCCCCCCCTGCGCAGACCCCTGTGGAGCCATCCCATTCATAAAAACCTGCCTGGAAGCCTGGGGCTGCGGCGCCCTGCCCCAGGGCAGAGAATCACTGCGCACGTGTGGTCCGACTTGGGCCTCTGCAGGGCCGTCCCCAAGGCTGGGACGTCCATTCCCCAGCACATCTGGCAGGGCCCTCACCCCCATCCAGGTGCCCCCAGGGGACCCTTGGCAGTCACGAGAGACAGTGAGGTGAGTGGTCACAGGCCAGGGCCTGGTGCCGCCTGCCCCTCCTCACCCTCCCCGGCCTGGGCTCCTCGGCCATAGCACGTGACAGCTTTGGGACAAGTGGGAGGGCCTGGACCCGGAGCTGTCTGGGATGAGAGCCCCATGGAGGCTGCCTCTAGGCCCTGAGAGGGCACGGCCTGGGGCTGCTCCAGGCTTCCTTCCTGGCTCAGGCTGCAGAAATCTGCACTAGCGGGGGCTTTGCTGCTCCTGAATGCTGCGGGGCACCGTGGCATGGTAATGGGCCGGGCATCGACCTCACGGTTCTGGGGGCTACAGGGTTCAGGGTGGGGGCTAGGCTCTGCCCACGTTCCCTCAGGGCAGGTGGGGCCAGTCTCAGGGCACAGGCCCAGCTGCCCTCTGCTCCCCAGGAGCTGGAGTGCCCGACCTCACAGCGGCCCTGCCCAGGGCACCTCCCAGCTGGGGCAGCACTGACGACCTGGGCCTGCGTCCCACCAGCCATGGTACCAGCCCCAGCCCTGGGCAGGCTCTTCCACAGCCGGGAGAGGCCGGTGCCCCACGCCTGGGAGGCCCCTGCACCCCACCAGGCGGGAGAATCCCACCAATGCCTGGTCTCCAGGGCCCACCTCGCAGAGCCAAGGTCAGCAGGGGAGGGCAGGATGCTGGGCTTACCTTGTCATCCGGGCCGCTCTCGCTGTCACACTGCAAGGACAGAGAGAGAGAAGTGAGTCAGGGCCCCACACCCACCAGTGTCACTGCCAGGGCACAGTGGCAGCCAGGCTGCAGGGGCATGGGAGGGGCAGCCCTGGCTGCTGTGGGAGAGGGAGGTGCCAGCAGGTCCAGGTCCAGGGCGGTCAGGAGGAAGCTGGGCCTGGGCCCGGGGCTGCACCAGGTGCCAGGGGATGGACAGAGGGGCACTGGCAGGCCGATTCCCCAGCAGCAGGGGCAAGACCGGCCCTGTAGCCCAAGAGGAGGCCTCACCGGCCAGACCCTCAGAGCAGTCATGGGGTCCCAGGGCAACCATGAAGACCCCCATCACAGGCCAGCCAGAACCTTCCCTGTACCAGGAAGGAGGCAGCCTCCTACCCAGGCCAGCCCTGCTGTCCCCTGTGACCCTTAGGGGATCGATGGCGCCACATGGGCTGGGAGACCCGGGACCCCCAGTGCCTCATGGTGGTGGAGCCTGGGAGCCCCTGGGGTCAGAACAGCCCGGGGGCCAGCGGCACAGGGAGGGCCTAGCCGCTCAGGGTTGGACACAGGAGACCAGCACCCTCGGTCAGCTCAGCTGGTTCGGGTGGGGGTGTGATAATCCCGAAAACAAATTTCTGTTTTCCACGTTCAGTAGGCAGAGCTTTACTGAGGACACAAAACTATCGGAAACCCAGCCGTTTCCCCTAAGAAAGTAAAAAAGGGGAAAAACCCCTTGCTAGCAACTGCAGTTATGATGCATTCACGTCATATGAATGGCATGGGGGGAAGTATCTGCCCAGCGCTCAGGAGGGGCGAGCTCCGGTCAGACATGCGTGCAGCACTCTCTCGTGGGGGTCCACACAAACGCGTGGCCACCCACCATGCCTGGCACGGCTGCAGTTTTCAGTGATCACGTTCCTGGCACTGTGTGAAACGCTTTAGCTGCAGACACTCTGCAGCCATAAAGTGCCACTGCCCGAGAGTGGCGAGTGACACCCCAGGTCCTGGCCTGGGACCCCTGGGTGAGCCGGGCAGCTGGGGTGGGCCCCTGGGGGGGTCCTGAGGCTGACAGGCTCCCCCAGGCTGTCTGTCCCCGCTGTGTGCTGCTCTGGTGGGCCAGGCTGAGACTCCCAGGGTGGGCGTCCTTTCCCACACAGGAGGAAGGTGGGAGCCTCTTCTGGCTGCACAGCCATGGCTAAGCCCTTTCTGAGGGTCCCCCCAGTCTGGCCTTTAGGGTGACAGACAGAGAAGAGCCTCAGCCCCTCCTGCACCCACACAGCCAAGCCCACCACACAGGCACTGAGGAGTCTGAGTCAGAAGTGGGCCCACCCTGCCCCGGAGGCCAAAGGTGTGGAGCTCACCAAGGGCTGGGCCACAGACCCCAACATGCAGACCAGCCTTGCTGGCAGCTCTGGGCCCCTGGAGGCCTCCATCTCTGTGCTGTGATATGGGACAGCCTTGGTGTTTAAGAGGGAAAGTATGGAACGAACTGCCCAGGCTCAGCCAGGAGCAAAGGAAGCCAAGACCAGGATGTGGGGCCAGGGAGGGCCCAGGCTAGGCACGCAGCTGCGTGCAGGGAACAGAGGAGGAGAGAAACACGCCAGGACGGAGGGGACCGCCAGGGCTGGAAGAGGGCAAAGCAGGAGCTGTGACTGAGCTGAGGGTGCCCTCTGCGCACGGGGAGGCTGGCAGGGCAGAGCGGGGGCACACCCTAGAGGCAGGCTAGGAGGTGGCCCTGCCGGCACCCGGAGGCCTGCAGGGGCATCAGGTGCCAGTCTGACCTCAGCGTGGGACTTCTGGGGACCCCAGTAAGGCCTCTTGCAGCTCAATTTGCACTGCAGAGCCCTCAAGTTGGGAACTGCAAACCCACCAGACCATCAGCGTATTGGCCAACCAGACCTCGAGAGTGGCCTGACACATGGGGCCACCTGGGTGCACTGGCGACCTGTGGGCACCTGACCAGTTCAGCCCCTGCTGCTGTCCCTGCACCCAGATCCCTGCTTGAGCCTCAGTTGGCCCCAAGACCCATGAGCCAGAGCCAGTGGCTCCCACAAGCCCAGACCTGGTTACAAATCTCCCCACAGCTTTCAGGTCTTTGGCTGGACCCAGCCAGGCGGGTCACGCAGGCCAAGGTTTAATGTATCCAACAGCACGGAGGCAGTGAGGGGTGCTGTCCAGCAAGAGGATGCTGCGGGGACCCTCCAATTAACCAGAGGCACGGCACTGTCAGCCAGGCGCAGGCAGGGGCAGGAACGAATTCACGTTATTAGGTCCTACTGAATTAATGTGTAACTGCAGTGGAGTCGGCGTTGAATGAGGCAATTAATCAGGGTGAGGAGGAAAAGGAGACTCGTCTGCCCTCGGGAGCTGCCGGCGTGAGGCAACCTCCCCGGGGCTGGGGCTGGGCTCGGTGGCCAGGGAATGCTACCCTGGTGTGGGTACGGGATAGGCGGGGATGCCCAGGAGCAAGGACAGACCCAGGCCCCAAAGGGACACGCTGGGCACAGCCGGGAGGAAGACCCAGGCTCCAAAGAAGATGCCTGTTCCGGGCCGCACTGCACCTACACTGGGCAAGTCCCTGGACCTCTCTGTGTCTCAGCTGATGCTTCTGCAAACAGGAATAACTTCCAGGGTTGCCACTGACAGCTCATTGGATTATCGTGTGGCTTAAATAAGCGAGCGTGTGCAGGGCACTAAAGCAATGCTTGATGCAGTGTATTAAACACACACGACGGTGTCACCACCACCATTCTCATCGTCACCATTCTCGTCACCACCACCATCCTCATCGTCACCATCCTCATCGTCACCATCCTCATCGTCACCACCATTCTCATCACCACCACCATCCTCGTCACCATCCTCGTCACCATCCTCGTCACCACCACCATCCTCATCGTCACCACCATCCTCATCGTCACCACCACCATCCTCATCGTCACCATCCTCATCGTCACCATCCTCGTCACCACCATTCTCATCACCACCACCATCCTCATCGTCACCATCCTCGTCACCACCATCCTCGTCACCACCACCATCCTCATTGTCACCACCATCCTCATCGTCACCACCACCATCCTCGTCACCATCCTCATCACCACCACCATCCTCATCGTCACCACCATCCTCATCGTCACCACCACCATCCTCATCGTCACCATCCTCGTCCCCATCACCATCCTCGTCCCCATCACCATCCTCGTCCCCACCACCATCCTCGTCCCCACCACCATCCTCGTCCCCACCACCATCCTCGTCCCCACCACCATCCTCGTCCCCACCACCATCCTCATCGTCACCACCATCCTCGTCACCACCATCCTCGTCACCACCACCATCCTCATCGTCACCATCCTCATCGTCACCACCATCCTCATCACCACCACCATCCTCGTCACCACCACCCTCGTCACCACCACCACCGTCACCATCGTCACCACCACCATCCTCGTCATCACCACCATCCTTGTCACCACCACCTTCATCGTCACCACCACCACCGTCACCATCGTCACCACCATCCTCATCACCATCCTCATCGTCACCCTCCTCCTCAATGGCACTATCATCACAACCATCTTCACTGTCCCCACAATCACCATCAGTCCATCACCATATTATCCTCACCGTCACCATCATGTCACCTTCATCTTCACCACCGTCATCATCACCATCATGAATGTCTGCTCACAAAACCCAGAATGAGACACCATCTACCCTGGATTAGGGGCCCCCTCGCCCGGGGGTTTTAGAGGTGACTCCGTGGATTAGGGGCCCCCTCGTCTGGGGGTTTTAGTGGTGACTCCGTGGATTAGGGGCCCCCTCATCTGGGGGTTTCAGAGATGACTCCGTGGATTAGGGGCCCCCTCGTCTGGGGGTTTTAGAGGTGACTCCGTGGATTAGGGGCCCCCTCGCCTGGGGGTTTTAGAGGTGACTCCGTGGATTAGGGGCCCCCTCGCCTGGGGGTTTTAGAGGTGACTCCGTGGATTAGGGGCCCCCTCGCCTGGGGGTTTTAGAGGTGACTCCGTGGATTAGGGGCCCCCTCGCCTGGGGGTTTTAGAGGTGACTCGGTGGATTAGGGGCCCCCTCGTCTGGGGGTTTTAGAGGTGACTCCGTGGATTAGGGGCCCCCTCATCTGGGGGTTTTAGAGGTGACTCCGTGGATTAGGGGCCCCCTCGCCTGGGAGTTTTAGAGGTGACTCCGTGGATTAGGGGCCCCTTGCCTGGGAGTTTTAGTGGTGACTCCGTGGAGTAGGGGCCCCTCGCCTGGGGGTTTTAGTGGTGACTCCGTGGAGTAGGGGCCCCGTCGTCTGGGGGTTTTAGAGGTGACTCCATGGATTAGGGGCCCCCTCGTCTGGGGGTTTTAGAGGTGACTCCGTGGATTAGGGGCCCCTCACCTGGGGGTTTTAGTGGTGACTCCGTGGAGTAGGGGCCCCGTCGTCTGGGGGTTTTAGAGGTGACTCCATGGATTAGGGGCCCCCTCGTCTGGGGGTTTTAGTGGTGACTCTGTGGATTAGGGGCCCCCTCGTCTGGGGGTTTTAGTGGTGACTCCGTGGATTAGGGGCCCCCTCGTCTGGGGGTTTTAGAGGTGTCTCCGTGGAGTAGGGGCCCCCTCGTCTGGGGGTTTTAGTGGTGACTCTGTGGAGTAGGGGCCCCCTCGTCTGGGGGTTTTAGAGGTGTCTCCGTGGAGTAGGGGCCCCCTCATCTGGGGGTTTTAGTGGTGACTCTGTGGATTAGGGGCCCCCTCGCCTGGGGGTTTTAGAGGTGTCTCTGTGGAGTAGGGGCCCTGTCGTCTGGGGGTTTTAGAGGTGACTCCATGGAGTAGGGGCCCCGTCGTCTGGGGGTTTTAGAGGTGACTCTGTGGATTAGGGGCCCCCTCATCTGGGGGTTTTAGAGATGACTCTGTGGATTAGGGGCCCCCTCGCCTGGGGGTTTTAGAGGTGACTCCGTGGATTAGGGGCCCCCTCGTCTGGGGGTTTTAGAGGTGACTCCGTGGATTAGGGGCCCCCTCGCCTGGGGGTTTTAGAGGTGACTCCGTGGAGTAGGTGACTTCCTTGTCTGGGGGTGTTAGAGGTGTCTCTGTCTTTCAGCCCTGGAAGTGCCCACTCGTCTATGACCCTGATGGCCAAGGCTGGAAAGGTGAGCCCTCCTGCAGCCCCAGTGAGACTCACCCTGACATCAAGTCTTCCCTCCGCCTGTCCTGAGCTCCAGTGGCAGCCAGGAGGCAGCACCCCTGTATTGTGGTCTGCTGGCCCAGGGCTACTCTGAGTCTGTCTGGCCCGGAGCCCAATACTGGCCCGAGAGACCACCTCTCAGCACCCGTTCTCTCCACCCATGCCCTCAGTCGGTGCAGAAGATCCCACCAGGTTGGGGGTTAGTCCGCACAGAGACTCAGGACCCCTAGACCACCTCACCTGAATGCCTGGGGTGGGGAGTGGGAGCCAGATGACGCCGACCACTGGCCACGGGAGGAGGTCCTGCCCCCAAACCACTGGGCTCAGTTCCTTCCTCCTGCCCAGGGCCCCAGCCCTCACTCCTAAGGTGTGGGGTAGCTACATGGAGGAAACTGCCAGGCGTTCCACGCCACTGAGCAGCCAGAGTCAGAGGCCAGATGTGAGCCAGGGCTCCCACCGCAAGCCCCAAAGCTCAGCTCCCCCAGGCCCTGGGCAGCAGTCTGTCTCAGGCTGCCCCACCTCCATCCCGGGCCGAGTGTGCGTGCCATGGTGGGGCTTGGGAGCACAGGCTCTGTCTGTGCACCTTAGTTTCTTCCTCCATGACCATCCCAGGGTCACTGTGTGTTGCTGTGTTCACAGATGTGGCTGTGCGGTGGGGACGCCTCCCACCTCCAGGCTCCATGAGCGGCCTTCCCGGACCCTCATCATGGGCAAACGATGGCCCCAAGACTCAGCTTTTAAAGCCACAAGCTGGGCAGGGAGCACCTGGGCTTGGTTTGCCCTAATTTATTTATTTTTTATTTATTTATTTTGAGACAGAGTCTTGACATCACCGGGCTGGAGTGCAGTGGAACAAATTCATCTCACTGCAGCCTCCACCTCCCAGGTTCAAGTGATTCTCCGGCCTCAGCCTCCCAAGTAGCTGGGATTACAGGCATGTGCCACCACACCCAGCTAATTTTTGTATTTTTAGTAGAGACGGGGCTTCACCATGTTGGCCAGGCTGGTCTTGAACTCCTGACCTCAGATGATCCTCCCACCTCCACCTCCCAAAGTGCTGGGATTACAAGCGTGAGCCACTGCACCCGGCCCTCATTTATTTTTTAAAAATTGGCCACCAACATTTAAACACCTGGAGACATCTCAGGAGCAGCCACGGCGGCCTGCTGAGAACAGGAAATTCATCCCCACGTGGCAGCTGCCTGCTGGCTCATGCCATTTGCCCCAGTTCTGGGCCCTGGCCCTGAGGCCTGCCACATGCTGGGCACAGCCCAGAGCTAACGTGCACCCTGGAGCCCGGTCTGGGCCTGATCCTGGCTCCACTGCTTCCAGGGACACCGTGCACAGCGGTCACTTCACTTCTCTGAGCCTCAGTTTCCTCATCTGCAGAGACAGCAGTGCCTTCATGTGGCTTCTGAGTTGGAGGCGGCCACGTGAGTGGCGTGCGTGAGACAGCAGGTTCCCTACATGGGAGCTGCCATCAGTATCATCATCACTGTCAGCGCCACTCCCACCTGCCCCCCTTCCCCCATCCCTGAGGCATCTGAACCCGCCCGTAGCCCGGCATGTGCCATGCCAGCTGGCAGTGCAATCTTCCTCCCTGAGATGCCCGGGGTAGGTTGGTCCCCATCACCCAGGCCCACCCGTGCCCGCTCCAGATCCTGGGTGGCTTCAGGCTGGAGTGGGGGCAGCCTGTCAGCCCCACACACGGCCGGAGGGTGGGGGAGACACTAATCAGCACAGCTGTTAAGCAGCAAAGGACACACACCTTCCCTTCTCGGCGGTGTTAATTACGGCATTGCCGCACTCAGGGGCCGCCTGCTCCCACTGCTCAAACAAAGGCATGAAAAATTCATGAGCAGGGACCCTGCACTGAGGTCACTGCTCTCATCTGCTTCCTCGGCGTCTGGGCCCCGACCAGGCAGGGTCGGAGGGGGGCAGGAGACAAAGGGGCCAAGGGGCTGTCCTGGGGAGGGTCTGGGCGCAACACTGCAGGACGGTGCTGGAAACCCTACGGGCCTCTGCTTCCACCTCCCCAGCTTCCCACCCAGGTGAGCTGCCTGGCTCTGGCAGGTGGGAGGGTGGAGAGGACTGAGGCAGGGCCAGTGAGGGCTGGGTTCCCCCCCAGGCAGCCACATGAGCCGCAGAGCTGCCCAGGAAGGTTCCCAAGCAGAACTACCTGGGGTTGGGGCCGCCTCCTCACAGCAGAAAAAACGCCTCAACCACACAGGTGCTGAGGAAGCTCAAATGGTGGCCGGGCGTGGGCTGGACGTAGTGGAAAGGCCCGGCCTGGGCATCGGGTGAGGGGAGGCCCCCCCTGGCTGAACGCGTGTGGCCGAGTGGGCTGTGTCCTGCATGGGCCCTGCTGTGCCTCGTGTGACGCCAGGTGGGAGAAGCTCTGGGCAGGTGCGGGTTTGCTGGGCAGCGTTCCCGAGTCCACGCGTCTGCACGTGCACACTTGCGTGGCATGTCCCTGCAGTGCCCATTCCTGGCCCTCCCAGTGCCATCCGGGCCCTCAGTGGCTTCTACCCTCAGGGTCCTGCCACATGGTGCCTAAGGACCTGCCACGGAGTCACATGCCGCCGGGGGGAAAAGGGCCACCTGTGCTGGGCCCCTGGCCTCCCTTGGCCCTCGTGGGGCAGACAGCAGCTCAGCTGCTTGACCGCTTCTGTCTGAACCTGCAGCCCCAAACCTCCAGCTCCCCAAAGGCTCGCGGCAGTACGGTGAGCAGCTCTGGAAGGGACGGGCGTGCAGGCCGCGTGCCCCGCCCTGCAGGACCCCATCTTCCCAGACGGCAGCGCCAAGGGGCCCGCCTTCATGCGGGCTGCACACTCAGCGGATACAGAATGCATTCCAGTCGAGCGGTATGGCGGACGGCACCAGAGACCCCGGAGGCTGAGAGCAGCTGGGGAGGTTTCGAGCTGAGCTTCGCACTGTGGGGAATGGCTCGTGACTGGAAAGGTCACTCGCATCCTGCTGATCCACACACTCCACGGTGCGGCTCAGCCCAGGCCCCACCTCCCTTCCCCTCCACAGGCAGAAGCGACCTGCCTGGGGGGGCAAGTGGGAGCCGTATGTGTACTCACCCCATGCAGCCTGGCACTTGTTGGGGGGCGGTGACCACTGGGCGACTGCTGGCCCCTGGGGGCAGAGGGCTAGGGGTGGGGGTGCTAGAACCGCAGAGCCCACGGGTTTGTACCCAACATGCCTGGGGGTAGGGGTGTGGTGGGAGGCTGCAACCCCAGGGTTAGGATTAGGGTCAGGGTTAGGGTTTAGAGTTAGGGTTAGGGTTAGGGTTTAGGTTTAGGGTTAGGGTCAGGGTCTAGGGTTAGGGTTAGAGTATCAGCCCATCTCACAGGGTAGGAAGTAGAGGTTCAGATAGAAAGGACTTTCTTCCGCCACGTGGGCACTTGGCAGGGGTCTGGAGCTGAGCCTGGGACTCAGAGCTGCGGATCTGAGCCTGCGGGGCCAGGAAGCCCCCTGACACTGGGTGAAGCAGGTGCAATGGGCAGCGGGCTTGCCCTGAGCCTGGTTCCAGGGGCTGACGTGGTGAGCCCAGAGCAGGCTCCACATAAGACAGAGGCAGCTGGGAAGCCCACCAGACAGCCGATAGGGGCTGGGTGTGGTGTGCGGGTGGGGACCTGTGGAGCCCACTGAGAGGGGACGTCTGGCCGCCGCTCTGACAGGGCTGGTTGCGGGAGACGGTGTGGGCTGGGCTCTGCTGCTGCAGCAGGCAGGATGAAGGTGCGCCAGGGACCAGGGCGGGCAGGTGAGTGGGGCCAGCTGGACGCACTCTCGGGGGACCCAAAGGGAATGGGGCCCGAGGTGGGGGGGGCACCTGGTTGGAGGAGGCTGGGTCAAATGAGGGCTGGGGAACAGGACTGGGTGGGCACATAGGCCTGGGGGGGCAGGGCTGGGTGGGTGAGGAAATAGGGCTGGGGGCTGTGTTGGGTGGGTAGGGGCTGGGCTGGGGGCTGGGCTGGGTGGGTGAGGAAATAGGGCTGGGGCTGGGCTGGGAGGGCGGGGGCTGGGCTGGGGGCTGGGCTGGGAGGGTGAGGAAATAGGGCTGGGGGCTGGGCTGAGCTGCTGCCTCCTGGCCCACGTGATGCTCAGCTCCTCCCTCCCTGACCTCAGGCCTGGAGGAGATGCTCCCTGCCTACCCACCAGGCTTTTCTTTTCTGGACACTAGAAGAGTAGGTGCCCAAGAGGAGCTGCCATGGAGCCTGAGGCGTGGGGGAGCGTGGTGTGTGGGATACAGCACACGCTGGGGTAACTCACATGCTGCCACAGACCCACCTGCTGCCTGATGGGGAAACTGAAGCTCAAGTGCATGGGAGCCCACCAGGCACGGCCAGAGGGTGGCTGGGTGGGTTCTGAATCCTGAGTCCAGGCTCCGGAAGCTGTGGTAGAAGCCCTGGAGGCCTTGCCCTCTCATCAGGGCTCCACTGAGGCCCAGCCTCGCCCCACAGGGCCTCGCCCACCTTCCTCTCGCTGTCCTGGGAGGGGAGGCACCCTTGTGCCTGGTTAACCACCCGAGATCATGGTGGCGGGTCCTGAAAAGTCCATGACTGTTTACTCAGCAAATTCAGTTTTTATAAGCATTTAGACTTCAAAGCACTAATTACCCAATTAATCAGCAATTAACAAGTAATTAGGTCACTGCAACCAACGCCAGAGCCTCTAGGAGCTGCAGGTGAGTGAGGCCCTGAGCAGACACCGAGCTGGAGCCGGACTTGCCCTCGCCCCCTCCCACGGTGCCAAAACCCCACCGCCACCCCCACGGCGCTGAGACGACGAAAACCCCTCCCATGGCGCCAAGACCCCACAACCCTTCCCACAGCACTAAGACCCTACTGCCCCCTCCCATGGTGCTGAGACCCCGAAAACCCCTATCGTGGCGCCAAGACCCCACAAACCTTCCCACAGCACTGAGGCCCAGCTGCCCCTTGAGCCGTGTGCCACGCCTGCACGGTGCTTCCCAGTGGGGGTCCAAGCCCTCAGGAGAGGCTATGCCATACAGCAGCCCTGTGGCCGTCACTGCCAGGGAAAGCTCTGGGCTTGGTGTCGCCGGAAGGCGCCCCAACTCTGCAGCCGGCATGCACTCGCCCCGGGCAGCCTCTGACCTCCAGGCCAGACCCTGAAGACAGCTCTGCAGCGGACAGCAGGCTTCCTGGGGCTGGGGATGGGAAAGGGGAGCCCTGTGCGGCTGGCACCACTGCCTCTGGCCCCAGGACCTAACGAGCATTTCTGAACGTTTCCTGAGAGCTGCTGAGAGAACCCAACTGAGGGGCCTGGAAAGCCCCCGCCGTCGGCGAGAATGTGGGTCAGGAGGAGGAGCGGCTGGAGAACCACCCTCCTAGGCCCCTTCCGGGTCTCCCAGACTCACCCCTCCCGGGCCTCTGGGTCACAGGGCCTCAGCCCAGCACCCAAGCTCACTCTGACCAGTGATCGGGGGGAGGCTGGTGCCCCAACACTCTTGCCCAGTCCCAGCCAGCCTGGCTCACCCCCGGCACTCAGGGCCACCCCCCACAGCCTGGCTCACCCCCGGCACTCAGGGCTCTGTGCCTGAGCCCCCCCAGCCCCCAGCTCAGCACTGGGCTCTGCAGCCCCTCCCTGGAGCTCTCTGTGCAGCGGCAGCCCCTGCGTCTGCATGCCTGTGGCCAGCTCCTGCTCAGGGCCCTGATCCCGCCCTGCAATCATCTCCCATCGGCCACCTGTTTGCTTCCCATGGTCTCATCTGCTGAGAACACGGATCCTGTTCCCGAGGGCACACAGGGTCTACTTAGCCTGAGACTTGGCAGGCAAACACGTGGGCGGCCTGGGCTCCCAAGTCCGCAGAGCCCACAGCCCCAGGCTGTGGTTGGAGGGGACAAAACTGTCCTCATGGGGTTCCCAATTGTCACACAATTGGGGCACTAGGTGCAGGGGACAGTCCCCAGGGGAGCACTGCCCTGCCCCAGTGCAATTCCAGAATGTTCCCGTGGACATTTGCAGAACTAGAAACCTGCTTAGCATCACCTGTGACGAGCCTAAATGCTCTAAAATGCACGAAATCACCTTTAATTTCCTCAAGTCTCAACTGCCACAAATAGCAGAAAACGTCGGAACCTGCATTTTCACCGCAACGCCCAGAGACGCCGGCTGGGGAGCACCCATCTCAGGCAACCTTGCCCCCCTTGCCCTCCTCACCCCCTCGCCCGCCTCACCCACCTCAGCTGCTTCAGCCGCTCTGGGCTCAGCCCAACTCACACACCAGACAGGAACCACCTCACTCAGAACAGTTTTCCATTTTCCGCCCGAGGGCACCTCTTCCCGTAAACTACGTGTCCTTGCTCCGGTGGCTTCATACCCGCAGCAGAGGGCACCCACCACACAACAGGCAGCAACGGGCGCATCCCTAACCCTCTGCCCTCACATCCCATCAAGCGTGGCCGCCTGGGGCCCCAAGCTCTCACCCTCCAGCTGTCTCCACACAGCAAGGAGTTCCTGGTGACAAGAGCCAGCCACCAGCCTCTTCCTCCACACTCCACCCCACACCAGCCTGCAGATCCCCGAGTGCCCACCAGAGCCCCTGGCCTCACCGGCATCACTGCCACCATTACCACAGGCACATGCGCAACCTGGTCATATACTCACATGCAAAGGCACCGTTACATACACATGTGCACAGCCACACACATTTATGTGCACATGTACACTCAGCCATACATGCACACGCAGTTATATATATACATACATGCACACAGCAACGCACCTCATGTACACGCACAGAGTCATGGACACACATGCACTCACCCAGTCATGTACACATGTGCACTCACCATCATGTACATACATACACTCACACCATCACATACACCATCATGGACACACGTGCACACAGTCATGGATACACGTGCACTCACCTAGTTATGTACACACGTACTCACCATCATGTACATACACTCACACCATCACATACACCATCATGGACACACGTGCACACAGTCATGGACACATGTGCACTCACCCAGTCATGTACACATGTGCACTCACCATCATGTACATACATACATATGCCATCACATACACCGTCATGGACACACGTGCACACAGTCATGGACACACGTGCACTCACCCACAGTCATGTACACATGTGCACTCACCATCATGTACATACACTCACACCATCACATACACCATCATGGACACACGTGCACCCACCCAATAGTTATGTAAACATGTGCACTCACTATCATGTACATACACTCACACCATCACATACACCATCATGGACACACGTGCACACAGTCATGGATAGATGTGCACTCACAGCCGTGGACACCTGTGCATTCATGATCATGTACACGCATGCACTCACACCATCACACATAGGTGCACTCATGTACATATGTGCATACACCATCACATACACACGTGCAGTCATGAACACATGCGCACTGACCATGTACACACATGCACTCACACCATCACATACACACATGCAGTCATGAACACCTGTGCACAGATCATCATGTACACACATGCACTCACACCATCACGCACACACGTGCAGAGTCAACACACGTGCACTCACCATGGACACATGCACTGTCATGTACACACATGCACTCACACCATCATGTACACACATGCGCACAAGTGCACTTACCCACAATCATGTACACATGCACTCACACTGTCGTGGACATGTGCACAGACACACATGCACAATCACATACACATGCACTCACATTATCGTGGACATGCATGCACAAACGCAAGACCCCTAACCGCTGGCCCTTCCAGCCTCCCCTCTGGGTCTCTGCTCAGCTGCTTCTCTGGGGGGTCCTGCACCCCCTGGGCCTAGAGACCCTGGGGCAACCCCCGCTGAGCCTAACCTCCCTGTGTGTCTCCCACACGCTGATACTGGCTGTATTTCGCTCCTGGGAGAGCTGGGGTCTGGCAGCCAGTGCCCACACACCTGTGGATCAGCTCCGCGGCCTCTTCACACCTGACCCAGCACCTCGGGAACCCCACAGGCCAGCACCAGGCTGCAGCCCCGTCCCGCCTCAGAGACCCTGTGGGCATTCCTCCTGTCTCTGCTGTTGCATCACTGCGTCCAACGGTGTGTGGATCTCACATCAACTCTCCTTCCTCTCATTCGTGTCCCTCCCAGCACAGCCATGGCTGGGGCCAGAATAATTAATGAGGCTGTGTCAAGGAATGAATAAAGGGTGCTCCCCTACCCCGGCCCCAAGCACACGGCTGACCTTTCCCGGAGCAGAGGGTATTAATATAGTCTCATGTTGTCAGGCTCAAAGTGCTAACTGCCTCATGAATTATTCATCGACACAAAAAGTCTTAACCGCAAACAGTGTTAACATTCATTCCTGACCCCGGTGTCACAGCGGCCTGGCCTGTTCCACATAACTGGATTTCAGCTCGACAGGCGGCACGGGCTCCAGCCTAGCCCCCTCCACCGGGACTGCACGCCACCACCTTCGCCCTGGAGCGTGCCACCCATGCTGCCCTCCTCGGTCAGGCACCTCCCTGCATGTGGGGCTGTCCTGCCTGGAGGCCGCTGCAGCCCCTGGAGTAGAGGGGCCGTCCCCGTCAGCGCTGTGGGGAGCTGTGGGTGGGGCCAGAGGCAGCACAATGACCTTCCCAGGCCAGGGCCCAACCCCTCCTGGAACCTTGGCTGGGCTGGGGGCTTGAACCTGCAGAAAGTGCTGGCAATGGTGCCTGCCAGCCTGGCTAAGGCTCCGGGAGGGCCATCCAGTTGCCAAGACCTCAGGCCACCCACACCCAGCAGCCCAGGCGTGCGACAGAAGCTACCCTGAACCCTCCACCCAGCCAGCCACAGTCCCCGGGAGACCCCAGTGAGCACTGTGCAGCACAGAGGAGCCACCGGGCTGTGTCTCGCTCAATTCTGACCCACACAACGGGAGACAACAGAGGGTGTGCCCGCTGCAGGGAGTGAGCCCTCCATGGACACGTGGGGCAGGGAGGCGGTGGGGGTGGAAGGGGCGGACAGAACGGGAACCAAATCCATCGACCCCGTCCGGACCCCGCCCTGGCAGAGGATGCCACACGTGCAGCTGACATCTGGGTCTCAGCTTCCACACCTGCAGACGGGCCAGGGCCTCGGCTTCTGCACCTGCAGACGGGCCAGGGCCTCGGCTTCCGAACCTGCAGACGGGCCAGGGCCTCGGCTTCTGCACCTGCAGACGGACCAGGGCCTCGGCTTCTGCACCTGCAGACGGGCCAGGGCCTCGGCTTCTGCACCTGCAGACGGGCCAGGGCCTCGGCTTCCGAACCTGCAGACGGGGTCAGGGCCTCGGCTTCCGCACCTGCAGACGGGGTCAGGGCCTCGGCTTCCGAACCTGCAGACGGGGTCAGGGCCTCGGCTTCCGCACCTGCAGACGGACCAGGGCCTCGGCTTCCGCACCTGCAGACGGGCCAGGGCCTCGGCTTCTGCACCTGCAGACGGGGTCAGGGCCTCGGCTTCCGCACCTGCAGACGGGCCAGGGCCTCGGCTTCCGAACCTGCAGACGGGCCAGGGCCTCGGCTTCTGCACCTGCAGACGGGCCAGGGCCTCGGCTTCCACACCTGCAGACGGGGTCAGGGCCTCGGCTTCCGAACCTGCAGACGGGGTCAGGGCCTCGGCTTCCGAACCTGCAGACGGGCCAGGGCCTCGGCTTCCACACCTGCAGACGGGCCAGGGCCTCGGCTTCCACACCTGCAGACGGGCCAGGCCTCTTCACTGATGATGTGGCCTAATGGGAACTGCCTCGGCTTCCACACCTGCAGACGGGCCAGGCCTCTTCATGGACATCATTTGTTGGCAATCAAATACCACAGGTGGAGGAATCAGATGACTGAAGTACCACGGAGGTGAAGGTGTCTTCACTCAAACACTCCCTTCATGTGAAGCCCGACAGCATGACATGTGACATCTGGCCCCTCCCTGCAGCCCACAGATGCCAGGCCCCAAGTGTGGGTAGATGGCCGGACAGCCACCTCCCAGGACCCCGAGTCCCTGCTGCCCCTGTGCTGACCTCCCAGGCTGAGGGGTGCTGCTTGGGCTGCTGGAACGAGCCTGCCCCTCTCAGCACCAAGGCAGGGGTCCAGCCCCTTTGTCATTTAGCCTGGGGTACACAGCCTCCCGGCCCCCACGGCCCAGCGCTCCCGCATCCCTCCCTGCTCACCCGCACACCTCTTCACAGCCCAGCTCCGCCACTCTCCCTGCTCCCTCACGCAGGGGTGCCTGCCCGCCTCAGGCCCTGAACACACAGGCTTTCCCCTGCCCAGACGCCCCTGTCTGGCCCCTTCTGAGATGCTGCTCCAACTCGGGGCCCCGTTTTCCTTCCGACCTGGCAGGGGCTGCTCTCTGCAGTCACGGCCGTTTACGGAACATTTCTCTCCCCCTTGGAACGGCAGCTCCCCGAGGGCAGGGCTCTTGTGTGACATGCTCCTCATGCCCCAGGGCCTGGCATAGTGCCCAGCCCAGAGTCAAGCTGTGCTGAGGCCACTGCCCTCGGGCGCATGATCGTCATGGTGTGGATGGACAGATGGGTGGGCGCATGGGCACAGCCTGTGGCCACCACAGGCAAGGACACAACCCCACTGTCCCCTCACGGCAGCTGTGCCCCCAGCAGCGAGGCTTAGAGACTCTCCTATGCTCAGTGGTTGGGAGGAGACCGCCGCTCTTTGACTCCAGGGAGAGGCTGATGGGTTTTTATTGCTTTTGTACAAATAACGGCTGCCAAGAAGGCCCAAGGAGCCGCGTAATGAATGTCATAAACCTGCCTGGTAAAGACACTGCTGGTATCAGCCCTGGCACAGAGGGGGGTGGTGGGATCCCAGCGGCTGGCGGGCATACACAGTGCCCACCTGGCTGGGTCTCTGCCCCCCTCCTGCCCGCGTCCTGGCCTCCCTGTCCCAGGCCTGCTCCCAAGCATGCAGGCAGGCTCCCTCCTCAGGGGCCTCAGGGCCTCTCACTTGCCCCTCTGTTCAAACCTGTGCCCTATTCGGCCAGCCTGGCGCCTCATCCTGCCCACCTCCCGGGCTCCCCGTCCAGGGTCTGCCCCTGCCGCCGACCTGGCCCCGCCTCCTGCCCTTCTATACTGAGCTTAACACCCCGAAGGGAGCAGTAACTCCCGGTTTCCCCTCTTCCTCCCCGATGCACCCACCCTAGCTGTGGTCACGCTCAGCACACACCGGCTAGAGAGAAGGCGAGGGTGGATCTCTGTACAGCTCAGTGTGTGCAGGGCGGGCGTCAGCAGGGTCAGGAAGGGCCTGGGGGGCTGCGGCCAAGTTGGCGCTACCGGAGGCAGAGGGCACGTGGGCACTGGCACACTGGGCTCTTCTCAGCGGGACAAGGGCTGGTGGCTGCATGGAGGACAACACTGGGAGGCTGAGGCTCTCAGCTCCCGGTCGCTGAGGTGGGCACCCACGGGCGGCCCACTGGCATCTCTGGGCCTGTGTCCCTGTCCGGAGAATGGGATGATGTGGTAACTAAATGCTGCCATGCAGGGTGAGACGGGTCCCTGAGGTCTGGCCCAACCATAGGCTGTGGCCAAGACCCTGTCACTTGCCCGGCCCCTCACCCCAGCCCCTGCACCACCACACCTGCTGGCCATGGGGCCTTCCAGAACACTCTGTGTATGGGTGTGGGAGGACGGGCCGGGGTCCTGCGCCAGCAGGAAGAGCTCCAAGCCCAGCAGGCCCTTGTGAATCCTCATTCGTCTAATGACCTCGCCAGCCACCTGCCAAGCTGGAGTCGGTTGCCGCACGTGTCTTACAGTGATAATGGTGGCCAGGAAGGCCACACCACACGCGCGGTACAGAAGCTACTGAGGACGAGCACGGGCTGCGGCTTTGCTGGCCACCAACGTGGGCAAAATCAAACCACTTTAAGGGCAGTTCATAAAATCAGACCAGGTGACAAATGCCCGAGCTGTTCAGCAGCACAGGACGCTGCTGGCCCGGCCGTAGCTGCTCCTGAGGCCACAGTCACAGACATGCAGGCAGCAAGGGGCACACACGCGCAAACATGCAACGCCACGTGGCCACAGACAGGCAGCGGGCATGCAGGGTGTCCTGAGAAGCCTGCAGCACACGTGAAAACACAAGTCTCTCTCTCTCTCTCTCTCTCTCTCTCACACACACACACACACACACATACACAGAAGCCCAGAGAGGCACGCATGACCCTGCTCGACAAGGCAATGCATAGACCCACACAGCTAACCACAAGGAATGCCGTGGACACAAGCTGCACACAGGACAGGCACAGATCCGCCTAGACACTCACGCATGCTGTGCACACACATGCACACACGTGCACACGCACACACAAACACATGGACACATGCACACACATGCAGACAAGCACGCATGCAAACACGTGTGCACATACATGCACACCCACATGCATACACAAGCACACACATACACATGCAGACAAGCACACACACAAACATGTGCACACACATACATGTGCACCCACATGCATACACACCTACATGCACACACACACAATACGTGTATACGCACACATGCACGAACACACGCACACATGCGGGCACACATGCATACACAAGCACACGTGCACACACATGCACGCATGCACAAGCACACACACACATGCACACACATGCACACACGCGGGCACACGTGCACACAAATGCACACAAGCACGAACACCCTCATGCACAAACGTGCACATGCACACATGCACACATGCATGAACACATGCACACACGCGGGCACACATGCACACACATGCACACACACAAGCTCATGCACATACATGCACACATGCACACGCACAAGCACATACACACATGCACGAACACATGCACACATGCGTAACGCACACACACATGCACCCACACATGCACAAACGTGTACACACATGCACGAACACACATACATGCACATACACACACACAGCAGCCCCACCCTAGTGCTGAACCCCAACGGGTAGGCCCCAGACCCCAGCATGATCCAGACCCTCACCCGGGGCCCTCCTGCTCCCAGCCCCTGCCCTGCTCCTGGGCATGCACCCCCAGGCCGGTTCTGGGTCCTCCACCCCGGGGGGGGTTTGACCTGAACCTGCCTCCAGCCTGGGGAACGTGTCAGAGCACTTCCGAGGAGGCCGGGCGTCTCCCTGCTGCCTGCCTGAAGCCTGGGCTCTCCCCTGCAGCCCCCCACATGCCAGACACAAGTGGCCCCCGGGGCTGACAGCATGGGAGTCCGAGGACGCTGCTGGGCCAGGGCCCTGTTCACACACTGGCACACGCAGGGCCCATCTGCACGTGCCAGCGTATGAAACAGGCTTGTGTGCCAGGTTCCAGCACACACACAGGACCAGCTGCAAGCCTCGGGGTCCTCCTGGCTCCTGTGGCTTGGAGGGGACCGCATCCCCCATGTGGCAGGCCAGCCCCACTCCCTGGCCACCGCCATCTGTCACTTCGGCAGCGGGGGTTAAGCTGCAAGCAGCTGACAAGGTAACGATGGGCTTTCTCAGAAGACACTAAGAGAGCTTTACGGAGAAGACCTGAATAACGAATGGAGACTCAGAAGCAGAAGGGCGCCTCGGGGCTCAGGGTAGAGACACCCAGGTGCCCTGGGGCCACAGACCCGCTGGGGTGGCCACAGGAATTGACACGCGCACACCTCACCCGCAACGGGGCACAGCCCTCTCTCCAGCACATAGGACCCGGCCCCCATTCTGATCCATTCTGATCCACAGTGAGCTGGCACTCAGAGATGCTACGAACACCCTCGTCTGGCACCTCCGCCAGCCACAGCCCTCCTCTGCCCATGGAGTCTGCATGGCGGGATGGGCTCAGGGCACCCCCACTTGGCCAGGTGGCCTCGGCCCTTTTCCACACTCGGACCCCAAGCACGCACTATAGGAGCCCGGCTGTGAGAATGTGGCTGATGACCTGCCCAGGACACCACAGGGAGAAGGGCAGGGCTACGTCATCGTAATCATGACAACAGCTGTCAGGACACCCACAGCTCCTCTGAGGGGCTGCCCTCCACGCACAGACGACAAAGCAAGGCTGCCCAAGGCCCCGAGCTGCACGGGAGGAAGGAAAGCCCCAGGAGGAGGCCCCTTGGGCAGGCGGCTGCTCCAGGAACCCTTGCCCAGAAGTGAGCTCCGGCCACCCCAGGTCAACAACTCATGGACTCTGGGCCAAACCAGGTGAGAGGCCAAAGGCAGAGCCCACAGTGGCAGAGTCCAGCCCAGAGTGGCAGAGCCGAGCCCAGGGTGGCAGAGCCCAGGGTGGCAGAGCTGGGCACAGGGTGGCAGAGCCCATGGTGGTAGAGCCCAGGGTGGCAGAGCCAAGCCCAGGGTGGTAGAGCCCACAGTGGTAGAGCCAAGCCCAGGGTGGCAGAGCCCAGGATGGTAGAGCCAGAAACAGGGTGGCAGAGCCCAGGGTGGCAGAGCAGAGCCCTGGGCTTTAGACAGACCCTCAGGCAAGAGGGCAGCCTCGGGAAAGCTGGGGTGGGGTGTGGAGGGCCCAGCTGAGCCCCTGCTGTGACCCAGCCATGTGGCCAATTCCTCCCCTGGACGCCCAAGGGTCCAGGGATCGTGGGATCCACTCCCAGCCTGTGGCCACACCACATGTGGCTCCCTCACCACCTCCTGTTCTGCCACCAGCAGAAGCCACGGGACGGAGGGAGTGGGGGACTGTCCCCCTGGGCCTGGCCACACCAGGTCACTAATGGGCTAATTACAGGCCCTGTAAAGCTGCTGTGGTTTAGTGAGGGAGCCTCTCCAGCCCTGGATCATGCAGGGGCTGCATGGATGATGTGTGCGGAGTCCGCCCCCACCCCCACAATGAGCTGAGCAGGCCGTCAATCTGCAGAAACGGCTCTTACCGAGCTCTGGGTTTTATGATGTCATTAACGTTCCTCCCGATACTTAAAAGGAAATAAAATCGAGAAATAAAATCCCTGAGGAGGGGCAGGGCTGCTCCTTGGGGAACAGTGGCGCTGGGGGCCAGGGAGGTGGGGCTGGGCCTCCAAGTCCAGGGCAGGGGTCGGCACCCAGCCTCCCAGTCCAGGCACACCTGCAAGGAGCCCTCCACCATGCCACGCGCACCCACATGGAGGCAGGCACACCCATGCTCTTCCCCCACCCCCTGCACACACGAGTCGCGTAGGCTGCATGCAGGTCTCCCTGCTGGCCACGGGGTACCAGCTCCCTGGGCACTGCCCTGCAGTGCCCGGCCGGGGCCCAGGCCTCTCTGTCCAGGGTGAGGCATGTGCCGGTCAGGGCGTTGGAGGCAGCTGCTCACACACGGCACCTCCCACACGAAATGTCCCAGGCCCCAAACAGGACTCCAGGCAGCAACCCGGCCCTGGCCCCGCGGATCCCGGCATCCGTAGCCTTGGCTGGGGTCTGTGCAGGCTGACCACTCTGAGGCTCCTGGCGGGGCCACAGCCACAGGGCCAGCCTGTTCCCCCAGGGCAGCATGTCAGCCTGGGGGGCCCCGGCAGACCCTGAGCAGGGTCTGCTCCCCCGAATCTTCGCTCTGGAACTTGTCCACCCACCGCTGGCCCCATGGTGGTTGAGGCCAGAACCAGTCTGGGGCTCCAGAGGGAAGTGGGCATGGGACAAGGGCGAGCCAGCTTGCGGAGCCTCGGACAGGTGAGACGGGGCCCCAGGGGGACAAAGATGGTGGGGGGTGCTGGGGGACTTACGGAGTAGCCTCTCCCCGAGACCGCCTGCGCAGAGCTCTGCAGAAGGAAGGAAGGACAGTCAGTGGCGCCGCGGCTCGGACCCCAACTCCTGGGGACGCGCCTGGCCGCCTGCCCTGCAGCCCATAACCCAGCTGAGTGCTTGTCCCAGGTGGGGCAGGTCCAGATGCCCAGACCCACGATCACCAGGGAGACGTCCTCCCAGGCAGGGGCCGCCAGGGCTGAGGCCTTGGGGGGGGAGGACAGAGCTGGGCGGCGTGGCGGGGTCCTCCCTAGGAGCTGCTGTCCTCCTGGCCCAGTCAGTGGGAGGCTCCCCTGCTCCGGGGTCCAAACCCGAGGAGGCTCCCATGGAGACACCCTTGGCCAGTTCCTTGCCCCCAAGAGGGAAGGCCCTGCCAGAAACGCTCCTCAGAGGAGGCAGGAAACCCTGCGGGAGGCCAGCCTGGGGCCCCAGCTTCTGCTGACCTCCTTCCATGCCCACCCACCAGAGGGGTCTGCAACTGCAGGACTTCAGGGAGGGCGTCCTGGCTGGTCAGGGAAGGCTTCCTGGAGGAGGTACCAGGTGGACCCCTCCAAGGAGGGTTCACCACAGGGGCCTGACCTGACGGGGAGCGGGTATGGCAGCCGGGGGCCCCTCAGACAGCAGGAACGCTTTGGTCTGGAGGGCTGCTGGAGGACCCCAATAACCCTTGGTGGGGCTCCCTCTGTTTCGAGCAGGTATTGTGAGGCCTTCAGGATAGAGCTGTGGGTCACATCAGCTCCACACCAGGGTCTCCCTCAGCAGGAGGGTGGGGAAGCAGGCTCAGAGCTGCTGCAGTGGATGGGGCGGCTCACGGAGCTGGGCAGGGTGGGGCTGAGGACTTGGCATGGCTGGGGCACACAGAGAGGGTCCAGAGCAGCCTGGGGAATGGGGGGCAGGTGTAAAGATCCAACACCCCCTCTGAGGGGCAGGGGCAGAGGAGGAAAATGGGGTTCTGGGGCCAGCTGAGGGCAGCCCCCCACTCTCCCGAATGGATCCATGACCCCCACTGCAGTCAGAGAAGACATCCCCTCCCCTTCCCCAGACAGCTCGAGGGGCCCCGGGTGTCAGAGGACAGAGCCCAAGGCCCTGGGTCCTGATGGCCCACCTGCCAGTTCCTGGCTGCCAGAGGGTGGGGGGGCCTTGGTCGCCCTGAGTTTCCAGCTCAGCCCCAGCTGCTGTGTCGTGCTCAGAATGTGACCTCGTTCACCCGGGGCAGCGACGGCCCAGATAGTTCTCGGCCTGTGTCCTATCTCGTGGCGACAAGCCAGGAGGCTGGGCAGTGAGGCCTCGGCTTAAATGATACCGAGACACCTTGGGTTCCACTCAGGCCCACAGGAAACCCGTCCACTGCCCCTCACCTGCAGGAGCTGGGAAAGGGGTGCCAATGGCCTCCTCCTGGGGTGGGCTGCTCCAGCTTCACCACAGCCACGGCCCGATGCTCCCACGGCCACGCTCTCAGGGGAGAGCTCCGTGACTGGCCAAATCCTGCCTGTGACCCCACGTGTGGGGGTCCCGGACCCCTGGGGACCTGGTGCCCAGAGACTTCTCTCAGGGACACGGAAGGTGTGTCTTCTTGACCCTGGTCAGCGTGTACCCTGCCTGGCACAGGCACACCGACAGCCAGGCTGGATGCTCGGCCCAGACTCGCTCGGGGTGAGAGAAGCACCTTCCACTGACGTGGAACAAACCCCGGCTCCTGCCGCCCGCCACACTCCGCCCGTCTCCTGTCCCAGCCCACGAGGTGAGTGGGTGTCCCCGGCAGCAGGACAGGAGCCACTGCGACCCAGGCAACCCCAGTGGCAGCCCGGGGATGCCTGTTTCGAGGAGCAGCCACCATCTGCCTGCCCTCCAGCCCCAGGGCCAGCTCATCGTGTTCCTCATTTAAATCCCTCCTAACAGGGAAAGTCCTAATGAGTCGAAGATGCTGCTTTAACGAAGGCAAGATGCTAACGGCTAAAACACAGCCTCCATGGGAAATCAGGCCCCCGACCAGGGGCTTCTGGACAGGTGACCCAGGCTAAGGCAGCTCCGAGCACGGGCAGCTGGGTACTCACATCGCTGAGTGGGTCTCGGGAGCTGCTCCACCGGGAGCTGGTGGCTTCGAGGACGCTGTCATCATCACTGTCCCGGTCGCCCCCTTTGGACACGGTGACCTTCATCTGGGACAGAGAGAGACACCGTCTCAGACAAACCCCCACTTCACCACATCCGCATTGAGGCCCCTGGCACAGAGCCCCGAGCCCCGACAGCCACTTGGCGCTCTGGGACAGGACGCGTTGCAGAGGGTGAGCCGGGTCCTGGTCTGGGGGCGGGGACAGTGGCAGGGCAGAGCTCTGCAGAGCCAGGAAAGCCAACCAGGATGCAGACGACCCGCCCAGGAAGCACCCCGTGCTCAGAGCACCCCCTTCTGCAAGCCGCTGACTCTGAAGACATCCTGGGGGTGCTGGGGACCACGGGCAGGGCCTCCACCACACCTGGGCCTCTTCTCAGCCCCAGTGGCCAGGCCACTCCCCGGTTGGGTGGCACCACCACCTCATCCAGCTGCACAGGGCTTGAGGCCTCCAGGCTGAGCCTCGGTGCCACCCCCTGCCTCTGGCTGTGCCCACACCACCTCCTTTGGGCAGCGCCATCCCAGGGCAAGCAGCAAGGTGGGTGGTGGGACCTGCCCATCCCTGGCTGCGTGAGCCTTGAGCCACTGGTTTGCTCACCTGCAGAGGAAGTGGCCACACTCCCTGACCCCCGCCACCACCTCTGGTGCCAGCCAGCACCGCCGCTGCTGCATGCCAGGCTCCGGCCACGGCGCTTTGCACGCACTCACACACATTTGCTCACACGGCAGCCCCGAGCAGAAACTATTTTCCTTTACATTTCACAGATGAGAAGCCCGAGGCACAGGCAGGTTCAGTGGCCAGGCAGGAACCAGACCCAGAGTCCTGCATGTATTTCATTTTTTTACTTGGAAATAAATTCAGACCTGCACAAAGCTGAGGGAGGGTGAGAGGCCAGAGGTCCTGCTGACCAGCGTGCCTTAGGGACGCCCTGCACGGCCGCTTCCAGCCTCCCTTGGAGGCCCCCCCATCTCCCTCTCTGGCCACCTTGACCTGGAACAATTCTGCACCTGGTGGTGACCTGCCCCAACGCATCTGGGCCCCCAGACCTTGCATCTGGGGCCTCTGGTGAGCCCCTTCACATTGAGTCATCCAAGTCAGAGCACACCCGGCCCCGGGCACCTGTCCAAGTCAGGAGTGTCCCCTGAAAGCACCCCGGCCCAGGGGCGCTCATTGGACTGGCTGGTGTGGCTGGGTGCAGCCACGAGCCTGGGGTCAGCCAGGCCCACCCCTCGCGCCCCCGATGCCGCCGGCCTGAGTCCTGCACCACCTTCCCTTTGTGGCTGGCAGGGTGCACACAAGGCAGACGGTGCTGGTGACGATGAAGGATGTCGCCCAGGCCCCTGGGGTCAAATGCATGCGGCCCATGAGGTCAGTCCAGCCTCAAGGAGCAGAAGCCCAGACCAGAGGAGGAGGAGGCCCCGGCAGGGCAGGGTGGCAGCCCCCAGGGAGTCTGGGCCTTACCGTGCAGGTGCCAGTGGCAGACAGTGGGCTAGTGGCCAGCTCAGTGGCGCAGTGGCCCTCACAGGCCCTGGCCAGGCTGCCCGGCTCTTCCCAGCAGTGTGGCCTCAGGCACGTGACTGCCCCCTCCCCCCGCCCACCCCAGTTTCCGCATCTGTAAACGGCCCCTCCGCGCAATGAGGCTGCTGTGCTCTGGGCCCGGGGCTGGCACCTTCCAGGCCACCAGGTGTCACTGTTGTCACCGGCTGGACTCTTGCCGCCCCTCCTTCCTCAGCCCCAGACCTGGCACTGTGGTCTCAGTCTGGCCGCCATGCCCACTGGGCCCCACACCTGCTGCCCTGCTGGGGCTGTCAAGGGTTCCGTCCACCCCCAAAAGCAGCGAAGGTTCTCGATCCTGAGCCAGTTTCTCCACACAGGGTCTGTCCCCCAGAGCCCGTCAGGAATGAATTTCCAGGCTGGCTCCTGGAACCATGTGTCACCGGCCCCCTGGGGAGTCCAACCATTGGGAACGGCCCCATGAGCCCCGCACGCGATGCAGGGGCAGCACCTGCCGTGATGGAAAGGCAGCCGCAGGGCCGCCGAGTACAGCGGTGCGGGAAGCTCACTGCCCAAGGACACCCAGCTGACGGGAGGAGGCACGGCTAAGATCCGCCCACAGCAGAGCCGTGAAAAGCAGGGCTCAGGGCACCTCTCTGCACTGCTCACAAAAGCTACCTCCGGTCAGGGCTGCGAGCAAAGGGAACACCTCGCCCCCAAGCCACAGAGTGACCCTGCGGGGTGCCTTGCGTCTGCTCCTCCCAAACCCGGAGGCCCTGTGAGGCGGCCAGGCAGGCCATGGGGAAGGGTCTCTCCCCTTCCTTGGGTGGCCAGATTTAGCTCTGAAAGCCTCCTGCCTTGAAAAACCCTGCAGAACTGGGTCCTGGACCCACAACCCGCTGTGTGGCCAGCAAGACCCCAGACAGCCAAGGTGGCCGCCCTCAGCCCTGCGCTTCACAGCAGCTTCTCGGAGCTGCCCGCCAGCCAAGCAAGGGGCTGGGGAGGCCACACGTCCACTCCCAGCAGGAACTCGGAGACAAGATCACAGTCCCTGGACTCCCAAGCCCACATCTGGGGCCAAAGGGTGCCCCGCACATCCAGGAGAGTGGGTGGGAGCTACCGTGTGGGTAGAAAGTCTCCTAAGTGCTGAGGCAGGAGACTGAGGCCTCAGCCAGTTCCTGTTTAATAAACAGAATATAGAAAGAAGAATCTGGTTAGGAGTAAGTGTCCTGAGTGATTAGACCACGGTCTTATTGAATATTAAGCCTTGACTGAAGCCTTCTTATACTTTATGCGCAATCATCTATGAACTCCGGGTTGCTGTGGTCAGAGACTGATAAGGGACACTATAAAATGTGGCCACAAGGCAAGGGCAGGAATACCTGCCGGGCATCACCGGCCGGTGCGCCCAGCAGAGGCGACCTGCTCAACGCCGAAGCCCAGCCCTCCGTCACGGCCGCAGCACCGCTGCTGGAGGGCATCTCAATCTCTGCGGCAGCACCAGTGCTGGGGAAGCACCCGAGACTCAGCAGGCCTGGGAAGGGCACAGCCCCTGTCCCTGGGTGAGCCGGAGAGCACGCCACTCCCCACCAGCTTGAGGAGGGACTGAGACCGGCCAGCCCGACGCAGCTACCCGGGGCCTCGCTGTCTCTGCGTGGCGCTGTGCTATGCCGGGTGCAGTGTGTCTGCTTTCCCTCCCTACTTCTGCACCTGGTTCTTTAAGAAGCAGCATCGTCCTTGGAGCTTTTGTTCTTACTTGGCAGGTATACCACAAGGTGCTGAGGCGTCTCACTGCCCCCCGCTTCGGATACTTGCAAGCCCGGGGCCCCTGGTTCCTTAGACACGTGAGCTGTCTGAAATTCACCCCACTCACCCTGCCGCCGTTTTGTACCTAATAAAAGCCAGAGTGTCCAGGCACTCGGGGCCATGCCGGCCTCCCTGAGCACTGGTGGCGGCGGACCCCTGCGCCCAAACTCTTTCTCCTCCATCTCAGCGTCCCACGTCTTTATTTCTACAGGCTCTCATCGTCGCACCGTGGAGAACACCCTCCAGACCCAGCAGGGCTGGACCCCGCTCTACCGCACCTGTGCCCACCGGGCTGTGGTTGGTCCACCCGTCCGTCCACCCATCCAACCAACGCTTATGAAAGCCCCACCAGCTGGGCACCATGCTGAGCAGTGAACAGAGCAGACCCAAGCCCCTGCCCTCCCGGGGTGACGAAGGAGCGGCCGTTCCCGGTGCACACAGAAGGCGACTCCGGCTGCCAGGCGGCAGGTGCTGGGGGAAGGCGCACTCGCCAGGATGCAGTGGTGTGATCTCGACTCACTGCAGCCTCCACCTCCAGGGTTCAAGCCGTGAGTCTTCTGCCTCAGCCTCCCAAGCAGCTGGGATTACAGGCGCGCACCACCACGCTCGGCCACTTTTTTGTATTTTTAGTAGAGACAGGGTTTTATCATGTTGGCCAGGCTGGTCTTGAACTCCTGACCTCAAGTGATCCGCCCACCTTGGTGTCCCAAAGTGCTGAGATTACAGGTGTGAGCCGCCTCGCCTGGCCTGCCTCATTCATTTCTGTTCTTGTCTATACTACGGCCTTCCTTTAGAGGGTTCCTTGCTTTTTTTGTTTGTTTGTTTCTTAAGGTAAAAACCTCAGGTTTTAAACCCTTCTTTTCTAATACAAGCATTCAAGCTGGTTTTCCTCTAAGCATTGCTTCAGCTGCGTCCCATCAATTCCGACTCCAGATTCCTGATTTTCTAATGAAGTTCAGTTCAGAGGGAGATTTAGGAGGTGGAGCTGAGGGCCTGCCTGGCTGGGTGTGCTGGGTGTGCTAGGTGGGAGGGTAGGAGAATGACTGTCAACTTCTAGCTCAGTCACCTGGGTGGATGCTAGGTTCACCCACCGAAATGGGGCAAAGGCAGAAGCTGCGTGTCTGGTTTGTCTGTGCCAATTGAGAGGGGCATCCTGTGTCCCGGCTGGACTCTGAGAGGAGGCAAGACGGTGCTCAAACCGCAGAGCCAGCGAGGTGGAGGACGAGGAGACAGACGCAGACACCGGGAACAGCACGGGCATGGGACAAGAACGCACGAAGGGCACACTGCTCTGCCCTCCCCCACCCCCCCACTCCCCCACCCCCCCGCCGTCAGCCCTGTGGTCACTGGGCACGTCAGCCAACAGTCTGAACTCAGAAGTGCTGTAAATAAATGTAAGGCACCTACAGCTTTCCTAGACTCACTACAAAAAATAAAGTAAAAAATAACTGATAGTTTCTACATTCGCTACATTATTGAGATACTATTTTCAAAGTACATGCAGTGAAATGCAATATTTTATTAAGATGAATTTTACTTATTTCTCCCTACTTTTTAAATACGCAGCTCACACACTATTCCTACCGAACAGCGCTGGCCTAGGAGAGTCCAAGGCCCTACCCACCCCTGCTGGATGAGAAGCCACACTCCACCGGGTCCCAGGGTGTCTGTCCCCAGGGAGCCCTGCAGGGTGTGTGCCGGCCCTAGGAGAGGCTTCCTGCCAAATCCTCGCACGCAGGCAGACCCTGTGGCTCAGCATGGAAACCGCTCTCCCTCAGACTCCCCACAGCTTGGACAACTGCTAAGGATGCCCCTACCACTGCAGCTTCTGGCTGAAGGACAGCCAGTGGCCTCTGCCCAGTGAATGCCAGTCCAGCTCACTCTGGCACTGCAGAACTGGGCCACCTGGAAAGGTGCCAGGGTGGCTCGAGATCCTGGACCACACCACAGCCCTCCTGAGATCCCTCTGAGGCCCCAGGCCTCCCCCGGGACCTCTGGGCAGCCCTGGGTCTCCCCTGGCACCTGTGGGTGGTCCTGCCTCCCAGCCTCCACACTTCCAGGTGCCCCCCACCCGCCCCTCCCTTGTGCCCTTTTCGTCTCTGCCACAGTGGCCGCACATGCTGTCACAGCCTGCCTACACATGGCAGAGCCGAGCCCTGTCACTAGAACAGAGACGGAGCTCATTGTCCCCGGTGCCCAGACAAGAGTCCGGAACAAGGAAACGGGGAAGGCCCAGAGGGCAGGGCCTGCAGATGGAACCATGGCTATTCACCTAAAGTGCGGGGCCCAGCCAGAGACACAGGGCCTCGGAGGCGGCTCGACTGGCAGAGGCACACACGCCACCCGTGGATGCTGCACCGGCTGCTGAGGCCACCCGCGCCCGCGCCCGCGCCCCTCCCTGGGGAAGCCACCCACACCACTCCTCCCCCAGGGGCTGCTTGCAGACTTGGCCAGACCTGGGGGGCCCTCTAGGGCTCTTAGGGCTCCAGGCCCCTGGTGGGGTTGTCCCTGCTGCCAGTCTCAGTGTCGTCCCTCTCCCAGGAATCCACCCGCTGCTCTGCCCCTAACAACCAACCATCCGCTGCCTTCATCTGCCACGGCGCCGCAGGAACAGGCCTGGCCTCGCCCAGAAGGCTCACGCCCTCCCGCGGCCCGTTCAGCAGACAGAAAGGGGCCAGCCTGCCTGTGCCAGCAACAGCAAGGGGGGCAGAGGATCACACAGACGTGACCCGCGGGCTGATGGTCACTAGGGCACTGCGCCCCGGACCCAGTCTCCAGAAGGGCCCCCAGGCAGCAACAGGGTCTCTGTGGTCAGGTAGGGGGCAGCTTCCCCCAGATCCCCAGTCACCCCCACTGTCACCCCCCCACCGTCACTCCATCCTCAACCTTCAGGCTGGGCTGTACCCACCCTCCCCACAGCCACAAGACCCAAGCCCACCTTCCTGGGCAGGCTCAGCTCCACTGAGCACCACTCCAGAAACAAGGGAACAGGCGGGTCCCACCCAGGCCTCAGGCTCTAATCTGCTGCCTATGACGGGAGCCGAATACCACTCGCAGGGCCCCGCAGGCCCATGGCGGTGTCTTCTGGTCAGTAAAGTGAGTCATAAACACTAGAGCTGACCACCAAATTTCAACATTGCCGAATCCAGAAAAACCAGGATTTCCAGCTCTTCAGAAACATCCAAGATCCGGCCACACAGAATCTGCACTTCCCAGGGCAGTGCCTGGCAGCGGCCCCAACAGGCTGTGGGCCCAGGACACAGGGCACATGTCCACCCCACAGGGTCCCACAGCTCCGCCCTCCCCACAGGACACAGGGCACATGTCCACCCCACAGCTCTGCCCTCCCCACAGGACACAGGGCACATGTCCACCCCACAGGGTCCCACAGCTCCGCCCTCCCCACAGGACACAGGGCACATGTCCACCCCACAGCTCTGCCCTCCCCACAGGACACAGGGCACATGTCCACCCCACAGGGTCCCACAGCTCTGCCCTCCCCACAGCAGCCCCCACCAGGCCATGCAGACACTGGGTTCCAACGGAGGCTACAGGGTCATGGCCAGGACTTGTGAGGCCCCTCTGGGTCCCGAGGGTTTCCTCCGCTGGTGTCCTCTGCATCCTCAGCTGCTGGCCACGTGGACCCAGGCTGCAGTACCCCCTCCTCAGGCCTCCCCACCAGCCTGGACTTCCCCATTATGGGGCAGCCGCTGCTCAGCTCAGAGGCTCCGGCACAGACGGCCCCTCCCCACTCCCTCAGGCCACTGAGGTCAGACCCCGACACAGCTCTGTACTCACGGCCCCCTCAGTAACCGCGGTTCGGGGGAGGAGGGGGGCTGAATGTGGAAGTGGGCAGGAGCCTATTTACATCATTACCGTCCCCCACGCATGACAGCGGAGATGTCTGAAGGCAATTCAGCCAGGTGCTGCAGCCAGGACTCAGCTGCTCGATGCCCTGGCCTCCCATGAGCAGAACACAAGCACCTGACAGCCACGCGGAGGACTCTGGGCTGACCCACGCTCCCTCACGGGTCCCCAGGCCACGCAGAGAACCCTGGGCTGACCCACGCTCCCTCGCGGGTCCCCAGGCCACGCTGAGAACCCTGGGCTGACCCACGCTCCCTTACGGGTCCCCAGGCCACGCAGAGAACCCTGGGCTGACCCACGCTCCCTCATGGGTCCCCAGGCTGTGCAGAGGACGCTGGGCTGAACCACTCAGCCTCACAGGTCCCCAGGCCACACAGAAGACGCTGGGCTGATCCAGGCTCCCTCATGGGTCCCCAGGATGCCTATCCTGAGGATGGGTGCCCCCCAGGAATGAGCCGAGGGAGGTCTTGACCCCTCCCGCGCTGGCCCACACAGTAGCCTTGTGTGGGGGGATCTGGAGGCCAGCACCCCCCATGCTGAGCACAGGCAGGCCCCTCCGTCCAGGCCTCAGACGGGTGGACAGGAAGCTCAGGAACAGACGCCCGGGTCTCCCGTCAGGTCAGAGAGCAACAAATCCTGAGCGGAGCCTAGCACAAACCCCGTTTGCAGAATAAATCACGTAAGACACACGCTCATCTGTTTAAATTACCAAGGCTGATACTGTTATAAAAAATAGTGGCATGGCACTTTTTATTTTCTTTAATCATAAAAATAAACCCTGTGCTTCTGGGATGGAGGCCCCAGGTGAGCACCGGAGGAAGGGGCCTGGGTGGGCGGGGAGTGAGGGGCCTTGGGACCAGAGCGGGTGCTGCCCCAGAGCCTGGCCGGGACCCAGGAGGGCCTGTGGGGGACGCATCCTCGTGAGCAAGCGCGGGGGCCAGAGGTCCGCAGCTGCCTGCTGGAAGCCAGGGACTCCCACCCGCCTTCCTGACACCTGCAGCTGCCCAGCTGGGAGTGACCAGGCCTTCAGGACCAGGGCCTCCCGTCACTTGGCGCAGGGGTGCATAGGGCCAACACTGCTCTCTGGAAGGCCCCTGGCTGCAGCCGCCCAGCTCCCCTGTGGTCTGGAGAAAGTCAGAGGCCCCTCCAAACGCCCCTTTCCTTTTGGGCCAGTGGCGTGCCTCGGGCTCCAGAAGACTCGAGTGGGGCTGCCTTGAGACCAAGACCAGGGGGTGGCAGCCCCTGACCACTGGTGGGGGCTGTGGAAGGGCGGGGATGGGCCAGGAAGAGCCTTGTAGTGTGAGGTCTGCTGACTGCACACAGGTCAGCAGCTGGACAGGACGCTGCAGGGCACTCTGGGAAGCCGGGAGAAGGGGCTGCCTCCCCTTTGGACTCCCCCTCGCCTGGAGACCCCGCAAGCACCCCTTCAGTGTGCACCCACGGGGCAGGGAAGGCAGAGTCCTGAGAGGTGGGGGTGGGAGCCTCCGGGCCCCCTGCAGCTCCTGACCCATCCGATGGGTCCGTGCGGCCCCTGCCGCCTGGGGACCCTGGAGGTGGGCAGCAGCACCACCTGACTGCAGGGGAAGGGGCTAGACTGAAACCCACAACTTCAGCATTCATCACCGGGATTCGCCTGAGGGCTGATGAACTGCACTCTGGCCGATGGGGTGCGGCCCATGAAGAGCCTGCAGCCAGCACTCCACATCCTCCCGCCCAGCACAGCACTCGGGCTGGCACCCACTCCACGCACACACCACGCTCACGCTCTGCACGCTGGCACACCCGGGACAAGCGTGCAGGCAAGGACAGTACTGGCATGGAGAGGCACAGAAAGACACTGAGGGGCCCCAGCAAGCTCCCGGCCCTCCCAGGGCACACAGCACAGGCAGCACACGCGGGTGGGGGCTCTGTGACACCAGTGGGGGGACGTGGCGGGGCGGCAGGAAGACGCCAGGTCCCTCTCTCCTCCCGGCGTGGCGGGCCTCGGCCTGATCACAGCACTGCAGGGCTCCCACTTCCAGCTGAGCCTCAACTTCCAACAGCAAACAGCCCGGCCCTGTCTGAAGGCCTAGGGCTAATCCAGCAAAGCATCTCTGGCCCGAAGGGCGAGGCGGCCTTGGCCCCGGGGGCCCTGCCAGGGTGCAGCTCACACGGGGGTGGCCTGGAAAATTCATCCGGGGAGGTGCCCACAGGCATCAGGCTCCAGGGCTCACAGATGGGGCCTGGCGGGCCACCCCGGGGGCACAGGATCGGGTCCACCGTGACCTCAGGGGCCGGCAGGGATGGCCCAGGGCCAGGAGTGAGAGCCGGGGCTGCCAGGCTGGCACCAGATCCAACAGGGAGCGCCGCGGCTGGCACAGGGGCCCCAGGAGAGGCCGGCAGGGTGGGCCTGGCTGCCCCAGGAGTGGAGGGCGGTCGGGAATGGGGAGCAGCGGCTGGGGCTTGCAGGGCTTGCTGGGGCCCATGAGCGGCCGCGGGGGCTGGCAGGGCTGCTCCGGGCCCATGAGCGGTCGCTTGGGTGGGCAGGGCTGCTCCAGGCCCATGAGCGGCTGCTTCTGCTGCCTCGGCCGTCTGGGGCCCAGGAGCGAAGGCGTGAGTGGGCCGGGCTGCTCTGGGGCTTCCACTAACTGCTGGGGCTGCCTGAGGCGTGGCAGTAACCGCCGCGGGCGACCGGGCTGGCCCAGCAGGGACCTTCGGGGTTGGCCGTACTGACACGGCACTAGGAAGGCCCGCCGGGGGCGGCAGCACTGTCCCGGTAGGAAGCCGGAGGGCCGGCGACGAGGTCGGAGGGTGAGGAGCGGCCGTGGGGGCTGGTACCGCTGGCACTGGGCCAGCAGGGAGCGCAGGCGCCGGCAGCGGTGCCGCGGGGCCAGGAGGAAGCGCAGGCGCCGGCAGTAGAGGCAGGGGACCAGCAGGGAGCGCGGGGCCAGCAGGGAGCGCGGGCGCCGGCGGTGCTGGCACGGGGCCAGCAGGGAGCGCGGGCGCCGGCAGCACGGCCTGGGGCCTGGCAGTGCCCAATGCGGCCGGCAGGGCGGAGCCAGGCAGGACCGCTGGGGCTGGCAGAGCTGATCTGGGGCTGGAAGGAGCCGCTGGGGCCGGCAGGGCTGCCCGGGGCCCAGAAGTGACCGCCGGGGATGGCCGGGCTGTTTCGGGCCCAGAAGTGACCGCTGGGGCCAGCTGCGCTGACCCAGGAGTGGCCGCTGGGAGGGCTGGCAGGGCTGCCCGGGGTCCGGGAGTGCCGACAGGGCTGGGAGGGACCCCTGGGGCTGGCTGGGCTGGCTGGGCTGGAGCTGTTGCTGGCGCTGGGCCGGGCCGTTCTGGTCCCAGTGGCTGGCTGGGAGCGGCCCCCCTTCTGGGGAGCACACCTGCATGGAAGAAAGAGCACGTGTCCACCTGGGCAGGTGTGCCCACAACCCCGTCCAGCCCAGGCCCAGGAGGCATGCTGCCCTTCTCCAGCAGCCCTATTCCCAAGGGGGTCGAGGGGAGCCTAGGACACCGCACCGAGCCCACCCCAGAAGGAAGGCGCACACCAGCGGACCCCTGCGGAGGAAGCAGCTGCAGGCTGAGCCGCACCCAGGACAGAGCCCCACTTGCTGGGGAGGCCCCAGGCCAGCACCCACCTGCTCTGACAGCCCCTCCTGGGCAGGAAGGCCCCCGGGCAGGGCAGGTAGGGCCCTGTTCCCAGCTGGGCCACGCACCTGACCACTGACCACAGTCATGTGCCTGCGGCCACCGCCGGAACCAAGCATTGCCCTCCCCATGCCACACGCGTTAGCGGATGGCGCTACGTGTGAGCAGAACAGCCTCGGCAATGAGTCTGGACCCCTCCTGAGAGACACGCTGGACACCTGTAGTCGGCGGAGCCTGATGGACACAGCAGGGAAACGGGGCCGGCCTATCAGCTTGGCGCCCCAGCCCCGCACGCGCGCCTCGATGCCCCCAGACAGGCACCTCTCCCACTGTGGCCCTGGGCCAGTCACGGCCCCTCAGCGGCCTGGCCGGCTCCTCTGCTCGGCCCCAGCCCCATCCACGAGACCCGAGCCCCAGGCCTGACAATGACGGGGCGCTGCCAGGCAGGCCCAGGGGCTACGTGGGGGGTGCCCAGGTGCTGGGGTGACCCCGGGGCGGTGAGCACTGACCCAGTGAGAAGCTCCCGGTGGAGGAGGGGCCTGCTCACCTGCTTGGAGGCCTGCAGCAGGACCTTCCTGGCTCCATCGCAGGCGGGCTCCAGGTCCTGCCCGGGGCTGCCGGCCTCCAGGGGTCGCCTGTTCTCACTGGGCTCCGCCGCGGGGCAGTTCTCCGACTCCCGGGGCTTCTTGACCAGGCGACGTTCCCACTTCTCCTTCCGCTCATGTGGCTTCAGGGCCATATCCTTCTGCACGGAAACATGGAGAGGCCGGTTAATTGGCTAGACCCCAGGACCCCGGGCCCAGGACAGCCCCGGGCCGCACCCCACCTGAGCAGCTCTCAGGGGAAGGCGCCTCCAGCCTGGGGAGAAGCACCTCAGAGGGAAAGGACGACAAACAGGTGGGACGGCTGCTGCGGGTGGGAGGACGGGAGCGTTTCTCAGGACTCAGCCAGCAAAGGACCAGACAAAAAGTTCAGCCCAGCAGAGAATCTCCAGCAAGCTCCAAAGAAGGCTGGCCTGGGGCTACCCAGGACTATGTCTCTGAGCGCACTGACTCCAGGGCTGCCTTTCAACACTGCGAGCACACTCTATAGCAGGGGCCAGTTACCACAGGAGCCTCTCCAGGTGACACCCACGCCCCACAAGAAGTGCTCCCACAGGCAACACCCCACAGGAAAAGCTCCCCTAGGAGACTCCCCTCGGGAAATGCTGCCCCAAGAGACTCCCCACGGGAAAGGCTGCCCCAGGAGACTCCCCACGGGAAAGGCTGCCCCAGGAGACTCCCCACGGGAAATGCTGAACCAGGAGACTCCCCACAGGAAATGCTGAACCAGGAGACTCCCCTCGGGAAATGCTGAAGCAGGAGACTCCCCACGGGAAATGCTGAACCAGGCAACGCTGTATTCCAGACGGCCTGAGGGGATGCAGCCAGTGCTCCAGGATAGGTCTGTGGATTTGGGCCAGAGATGCTTCCTCATGCTCACCTTTGGGCTATGAGACCCTGGGGACACCCCCAGGCCCCCCGTAAACCTGCTGGCTTCCCCTGGTTCCCTAGTCACCCTCTCAGCCCATCTGGACTCCTTCAGAGCACCAGACTGTATAGTCTTCAAGCAGCCTCCAGGACATTGCAGGCCCCTGCCCTGCTGGTGGGCATCGGGCAGCCCCAGGTTCTGGGGTCCCTACCTCTGCACTCAATAAACCAGTAATAAGCACCTTCAGGATGCTGGCTTGGCTCCTGGCACCAGGGCTGGCACAGACTGATATAGCACATCAAATTTAGGGTCCAGAGGAGCCAGCTGGCTAGACAGAAGTGTCCACAAAAGGACAGAATCCTCTCGGGGAGGGCGCAGCTGTGAGGAAAACAGCAGCAGCAATGCCCAGGGACAGGACCCACGTCAGAGCTGCTGGCAAGGACCAGGGGACACCACTAGGGAGGACCTGTACTGGCACAGGGCCATGGGTGTCCCTGGGGAGGAGGATCCGCCCCCACATAGAGACACAGGCGTCCCTGGGGAGGAGGACCCGCCCCCGAGTAGAGACACGGGTGTCCCTGGGGAGGAGGACCCGCCCCCGAGTAGAGACACAGGCGTCCCTGGGGAGGAGGACCCGCCCCCGAGTAGAGACACGGGTGTTCCTGGGGGGAAGGACCCGCCCCCACATAGAGACACAGGCGTCCCTGGGGAGGAGGACCCGCCCCCGAGTAGAGACACGGGTGTCCCTGGGGAGGAGGACCCGCCCCCGAGTAGAGACACGGGTGTCCCTGGGGGGAAGGACCTGCCCCCACATAGACACAGGCGTCCCTGGGGAGGAGGACCCGCCCCCAAGTAGAGACACAGGTGTCCCTGGGGGGAAGGACCTGCCCCCACATAGAGACACAGGCGTCCCTGGGGAGGAGGACCCGCCCCCGAGTAGAGACACGGGTGTTCCTGGGGGGAAGGACCCGCCCCCACACAGAGACACGGGCGTCCCTGGGGAGGAGGACCCGCCCCCGAGTAGAGACACGGGTGTCCCTGGGGGGAAGGACCCGCCCCCACACAGAGACACAGGCGTCCCTGGGGAGAATGACATACCCCTGCATAGGACCACAGGCGTCCCTGGGGGGGAGGATCCACCCCCCGAGTAGAGACACAGGTGTCCCTGGGGAGGACGACCTTGGCTGACCCTCCAGTAAGAACAGAGGACAGTGACAAGGACCATGGTGGTACTGGCCGCCCCCTCCCCAGCCACACCCTCCCCTGCTGGGTGCCCTCTCCGCGACCCAAGTGCCATCCCCACCAGTCAGAGCTGGAGGCCCTGAGAGGCCCAGCAGCGTTCCCGGGCCCTGCCTACAACGCTTGGTCCTGGTGCTCCAGCTCCAGGCAGCCTCGTGGGCTGAGCCAAGGCCTCCCTGACTTCCGGAGGGCCAGCTCCCCCAGTGCTCTGCACAGAGCTGCCACTCAAGGCCCGGGGTCCTGCTGCAAGCAGCCTGTTCCGGCACAAGCCTGAGAGCCCAAGGCCGCCAGAGCTCCTGCCTGTTCACCCGGGGTCTCTCAGGGTCTCTGGTCCCAGGCGCTGTGCACCCAACAGTTCCCAGTCCTGCTGGGCTCTGAGAGTCTGATCCTGGCTCAGACTGCAGCTGAGAGAACAGCTGTTTGCAGCACTGGATCAAAAGTAGGAACAAATCAAGGAGTGACCTCTCACAGCAACTACGAAACGTGCAAGGGTGGTGTGCCACATGGAGACCACGGAGCTGGAATCTGCCTTTCTGGTGGGGGGAAGAGTCAGAGGGGATGGGCGAGGGCAGCTCTGAGGGCCACAGCAGCAACCTCAGTGCCGGGCACTTTGCTAAGAGGAAGGTCAGGCCCCGATTCTCTCCCTTTTTTTTTTTTTTTTTTTTTGAGATAGAGTCTCACTGTGGTTCCCAGGCTGGAGTGCACTGGCATGATCTTGGCTCACCGCAACCTCCACCTCCCAGGTTCAAGCAATTCTCCTGCCTCAGCCTCCCGAGTAACTGGGACTACAGGCACACACCACCACACCCAGTTAATTTTTTGTACTTTTAGTACAGATGGGGTTTCACCATGTTGGCCAGGCTGGTCTCGAACTCCTGACCTCATGTGATCCACCCACCTCGACCTCCCAAGTGCTGGAATTACAGGCATGAGCCACTGCGCCCGGCCTGGGCCTTGCTTATCTGATCCACACACACAGGACCCCACGAGTTGGTCGCAGAGACCACCCCAGTGTCAAATGACACACAGAAACGGAGAGGTCTGGAAAGGCTCCAAGAGCTGTGTCCCCAGCACCACCACCACGCAGCTCAGCCCCTGGGCGCCAGCCAAGGCCTCCTCAGGCCACGCCCCAACTGCAGGAAGCCCGCTGGGCTGAGGCAGTGGAGGCCTGAACCCCCCCGGACGGGTCTTCGGTGCACGCCTGGGTCAGCACACATGGCACCAAGTCTGCACACTCAGGGGCCCTCCCTGAAGGCGCCTCTACCCTGCGGGGGCGCCAGCACCCCCAGGAGTGGCCAGGCCCCCAGACCTCCGCACTCCCCTCCCGGGAGGACCACCAGGGCTGGGAGCAGGTTGTCATGACATGGCTGGTTAGACAGATTTTCCTGACTCATTTTTATGTGCCTGCTTTTGGCTCTCAGTATCATCACTACACAGCAACGCTAACGTTTCTAACTGCACTACAGCAAACCAGCCTCGGAGAGAGAAAGTGATTCCACCTCAGCACACAGAGCCCTGCAGCCAGGGGCCGCCTCCTGCTCCTGGAACCACACCTGGGGCCTCTCCTCTCCTTGTCCCCAGGCAGGAGGCTCTAGAGAACCGCTCACCCAAGACCTCACCCCTGGCAAGCCCCTCTGCTTCCTTCCCACCCTGACTGATGACCACATCCCCTGGGCAAAGCCAGGCCTGCAGTCCGCCCCGGGAGGGGGGGGGGGGCGCGGTTTCTGGGATAGGACAAAAGCCGCTCTCCTTCGAGGGAGGAGGCCATGGGAGCCCCCCAGGATCTTCTGGGATGAGATGGAAGCCGCTCTCCATTAGGAGAGGAGGCTGTGGGGGCCTCCGCAAGGGTCTTCTGGGATGGGATGGAAGCCGCTCTCCATCGGGGGAGGAGGCTGTGGGGGCCCCCACAAGCATCTTCTGGGATGGGATGGAAGCCGCTCTCCATCGGGGGAGGAGGCTGTGGGGGCAGCCCCAAGAGTCTTCTGGGATTAAATGGAAGCCACTCTCCATTAGGGGAGGAGGCTGTGGGGGCTGCAGCTGCTCGGCTCCCAGAAGCTTGCTGGCTCCACCTTCATTAGGACTGTCTCTGTCATTCCAAGAGCCCAGGCCCAAACCTCAGAGTCTCTGCCTCTCAACCGTGTCCAGTCTGGGTGTGAACCCCACAGCTGTCCCTGCAGAACACCTGAGCATCTAGCACCCAGCTGGGACAGCTGCCTCCCATACCTGGGGCCCACAGTGGCCTGTACCCCGCCATCCCCTCTGCCGTGGGTTAAAAGCTAAACAGAAGCCGGTGCATGAGGCCCTACAGGCAGCCCCACCGACGGCCCCGTGTTGGGACTGTGTCTATTTGTCCCTCCAGCTGAGAAGGTGGGAAGGGGCTTCTCCCACCATGACCCGTCTGCCCCTTGGCTCACACCCACCTGGTGAGCAACAGCCCCCACGTCTGCCCCTTAGTCCAGGGCATCCCACATCCAATGTCACCTTGGCCAGTTTTTTCTCATGGGGACCCCATGTCATGCACCTGAGCGACGGCCCTGGCAAGCCTTGCTGACACCTCGCTTGTTCCAGAGGCCTCCGGACCCTGCCTGGCTGCTCCCATGGCCTCCAGGCAGGATGTGGTCCCACAGGCTTTCGGGATGTGGTCCTGCAGTGACCAGGAGCCGGGCTGCCCCTGCAGGGCCCCCACCAGCACGATGGCTGCCACCGCCTCTCAGTGGCAGCTGAGATTGCCAACCACCCGGTGACAGCTGGTGGCTGCACTCCAGAGGCAGGGAGGCACGGTCAGGACCCCCGGGGTGGGGTGAGAGGCAGGGCAGTGTGAAGCCACCCCGGGGAGCTGTGGAGGCTGTGACCTGGCCCTGGAGACAAGTCAGAGACCAAGGCCACCGGTGACGGTGCCATAGAGAACAGCAGGGCTGCTCAGGAAGAAGCGGTGAATACAGGGGGGCGAGGCAGGTGGACAAGAGGAGGTGGGGACGGGGGGGCAGGCGGGAACAGCAGGGTCCTGCACATCGAGCCCCTCAGGGCCCTGCTGTATGGCCACTGCTGCTAGGACAAGGAGTCCACTGCTGAGCCACCCTCTCCAGAGGCCCGTCCCTGCCCATCCTCTCACTGGCCCCTGCACAGAGGTGAGCCAGAGTCTCTCTGCCCACAGCAGTGCCTCTCGCTCCCGACCAAGGCCCTGGGCCCCAAGGGGAAGGCAGGCTCGGGCCTCACCTCCAGCCCCGCTCCAGCCCCCATGAACTCAACGACTGGGAGGATGCCCGGCGCACCAATCCCCGGGACCGGGCTTTGTCAGCCCACGCTGGCCTCGAAGGCTCCCAGCCCCAGTCACCCACTCCCGCTGACAGCTGCCACGGGCGATCCCACGCAGCGCCTGCGACACACAGAGCCTCTTCCACAGCCACGGGGAGGGCGGCCCCAGGAGGCTCCACATCAGCCAGGTGTCACTAAAGCCGCAGGCCTGGGGCCCAAAGACCACAGTGGCAGTGGGCCCTAACCCACTTCTGACCTTGGGACCTCAGGGAGGAGAGTCACAAGGGGACCAAGGTAGCCCTACCCGTCCAGCCCAGTCCCCGTTGGAGGGCCCGGTCCACATCAGGGTCCCCCCTCCCTGGGAAGTCACTGCAGGCTCCCTGGGCTCCTTCCACCACGTGGTCCTTGGGTAGAGGCACGCAGCCATGCTGGCCACAGGACGGGGTGCAGGGCAGGCAAGGGGGGCATGGGATGAGGGTCTGGCTGAGGACAGCCAGAGGCCCGCTGGGGTATGAGCAGTAGCGCCGGGGCCGGGGCCGGGGAGGACAGTGCGGCCGGAGGCTAGCGAGGCAGGGGCCTGCAGCAGGCCCGGGCTCCCTGTGAGGGCATGAACAGGCTGTCCGGGTGGACGGAGGGACCAGAACTCCCCGGAGGCTAGTCTAGACGCGCAGTAGGACCAGGTGGCCCTACAGGGGACAGAGGACAGGGAGCAGAGAGGCGGGCCCCATGAGCCCAGGCCAGAGAGGGGGATCCCCAGCCCCCAGCCTGTGACTGAGTTCTGACCCCGCTGGGCCATTCGCCGGGAGTGTAGACGTGAGATGAGCCTGCACGGCTCTGAGCCTCAGGCTCCTCCTCTGTAGCAAGGGGACAGCGCAGCACCCACAGGTGCTGACAGGAAGAGAGGGCACAACGCACAGAAGCCACGCCTGGGCCTGGAGCTGAGCCCGCTCCTGGAGCGGGGCACCTCGGCCCTTTCTGTCCCTGTCCTGGCCGCTCGGCAGCAAGGCTTGGGGGTGAGGCTGGGGCTCCTGGAGGCGGCTGCTGGGGGGCCCTGAGTAAGTCCCCGGGAGGACACACTCGGCTGCTCTGCTTCCTCCAGCTTCCGAGCCAGGACCAAGTTCTCCCAGAGGGAATGTGGCCGTCACAGACCAGGCAGGCGCCCCTCTGGCCTCGGGGGGGCAGGGTCACGGCGAGCAGGTCCCAGCCCCGGACCCTTGACGGCGTCCTGCAGAGTCCAGAGGGCAGCGCCAGCCGCTCCTGAGCCAGACACCATGGAGTCCAGCCAGGGAGTCCCCGGCGCATCACGTAGTACACACGTGGGCTGGGCAGACGGACATGGAGACCACAGCGGCCCAGCCGCCCACCCAGCCGCCTCCCTGATGCCAGCCCCATCCGCCCTTGCCCCCCAGGCCAGCTTTCCACAGAAACCAGATGGGCACAGCTCTGCTGCACCAACGGAGCTGGGGCTCGGCGGTCGCTCTGCGCCTCAGCCTCCTCAGGGCGTCTGCTGTCCTTCACAGGCTCGTGGAACCAAGTCCCCAGAGCCCCTGACCTCACGGAGTTCACACCCTGCTCAGCGCCCCACCCCCAGCCCTGCAGCCCCCAGCCACAGCCCCCATCCGTCTCCAGAAAGACCCCAACCCGGCACCCCAAACCCGTAACACCTGCTCCACACAGCCTTCCTGACGGGCTCTCGGGAACCGTCACACCACCATGCGGCCCCACTCAGAGCCTGCACTCTTTCCCCAGAAGCCCTCCTGGCCTCCTCCATGACCCCTCGCCTCCAACGACAGCCCCTTTACTGCTGTCACAACACTCGCTAGCAACACAGCCCATGGGTGCATCTTGGGGGCTGGCACGGGGCCTGGCACACAGCTTGTGCTTGATAAATACTTGTAGAAGCTCAGAGCCCTTCCCTGCTGGCCGGCAGCACACCCGGCTTCTCCCAGGGGCCTGGCTGCCCCAGAGAGGTGTGGCTGCTGAGGCCCTATGAGGTCCCCCAGTCCCAGGAACCAGTCTGAACACCCAGGTTCCTAGAGGCCTCACAGAGTGCTGCCCCAGGGGACAGCAAAGGTGGCAGGTACTCTCGGTCACATACACAGACAGGAGGAGCCCAGCCTTCCAGGGTGGGGGCAGAGGAAGCCCTCTGAGCCGAGGGGAGCGTGGGCAGGTGGCCATGGAGCCTGGCTGCAGTCACCAGCCTCTCTGCCCAGCCCTCAGTGGGCTCAGTACCTCAGCCAAACCTCCGTTTCCAGCTACCAGGCAGGGCAGCCGCGACTGTGCCTGCAGCTGTCTCAGCCCATGGGGACACCAGCACCTGATGGTTCTTCAGCCTCCACCTCCCTCCTCCAGAACGCCCACTCAGCTCTGCAAGGCCCACCAGGGAGGGGCACCCAGGGGACCTGGAAGTTCCAGGCTGTAGAGCAGGAGACTCCAGACTTCCACGAGCCACATCCCCACGTGGGTGCGGTGGGGCAGCCCAGGACATGTGTGTGGGGACAGCCCATCCTCCCCCTTCCCCTGGAGGGGCTGTGGAAGGATGAGAGTGAAGGGCTAGGGGCCAGGAGGGGTGGGCAGCCACAGAGCCACTCTGCTCTGGCCCTCAACAGCCTGCAGGCCCTGGAGCAGGGACCTCCAGAGATTAGCAGAAAGGTGTTTGACAGGCAGGCAGGTGCGGTGGCACCTCTGTGAAGGTGGCTGGGGTCCTGTGGTGGGGGGGGTAGTGCCGTTGGTCGCTGTGGCATCTATGTGAAGGTGGCTGAGGGCCCGTGAGCAGGGGTCCCGTGAGGAGTCCTGGGGCGGGGGTCCTATGGGTGGGGGTTGTGCAAGTGGCCACTGTGGAGCCCGTGTGAGGGCGGCTGGGATCCTGTAGGCCTCCCCACTGGAATATTCCGGCTGCCGTCACATCCCAACACAGCTCCCGACCCCATGTCCCCTGCACAGGCCTTACTGTGAGGCTTGACAGATCTGTGCGGCTGGCTCTCCCCCATGCTACCTCCCCAGGTTCCCAAACAGCAGGCACCCTCCCTGAGGCCCTGCAGGCCAGCTCTCCCCAGGGTACAGGCCAGGCTCAGTGACGGCCTCCCCCGGCCGCTGCCACACAACCACCTCAGATGTCACATGCTCCTGGGGTGGGGCCAGGGAGGATATCAAGGCTCGAGGGGTCTCTGGGGGAGGCACAGGAGGGGCACCAACACGCACATCGCACACCACAAGCCCTGGCCCTCCCTCAGGGACCTGGGGGCTGCCTACGCGCTGGCCTTTGTTTAGGGACAATGACTTTGTTGTGGTGGACCACATGGGCGAGTCAGGGCCTGATTCCGGGCTGCTGAAAAGGTGAGATTCCCCAGGCCAGGGCTGCCTCAGCAGGTGGGAGGCGCCCTAGGGGTCCCGAGGGCCAGAGCCTGGATTCTAGCCTGGGGCCACCCACTCAGCTCACTTCAGCAAGAAGAGGGGGGGCCTGGGGGCCCTGAAGGGTGCTCAGGCTGGGGGCTCCTGAAAGAATACAGGAGCTGAGACCAGAGGAGGTCCTGGCACCATCTGGGTAGAGGGGCATGGAGGGGGATCCCGGAGCGAGGGGGCGGCCTGGAACTCCTGGGGACTCAGGTAGGCTGGGTTCCTCCTGCGGCTGCCTGTGACTCAGGGCAGCCGGGCTGGGTCTGCCCCACGACCTTGGCTCAGCTCCATGGTCCTCCTCCTGAGAGGCCACCTGACCTGGCCGGACCACCCCGGGCCACTCTCCTCCAGCCTCCACTCGTAGCCACGGCCCCTCCCTCATGACCGGTGTCCCCACCCCAAACCACGCGGACCTGTGGTCTCTAACTGGTCACCAGTAAATGGGCTGGAGTGCTGGGACCTGAGTGTTGTGTCCAGGTGCCGAAAATGGGTAATCCCTACGCCGTTTTGATGTTACAGAAAAAGATGGAGACGTTCCCAACCAAAACGCAGCAGTACCAGCTGAAGCAAAACGACCAAACTTTACAGTGGCAGAAATACAGTGGCAAAAACCCCAACCATCGGCAAAGCAACCTGAAACGAAGACTCCACCAACACGGCCAAGCCAGGCCGTTCCCGGAGTGTAAGAGCCCGCCAGCAACAGCAGGAATGCCGCCAGGCCTGGGCAGGAAACGCGGGGCGGCGGCACGCGCTGGGTAAGGGCTACCCTCCCTGACGCCAGACCAGGAGCGCGCCCTGTGCAGCACAGGGCGTCTGTGTGAAACCCTGTGCCCACCAGAGTGTGGGGAAACGGAAAAGGAGGGAGGGACACGGATGTCCACAAGCAGCGCCACCCGTCCTCACGCTCCTGACGTGCTCACAGCGCAGCGTGGCGCGGGAAGAGCACCACAGCACAGCAGCGGGGAAGCAGCCACACGCGGATGCCAGCAGCCCCGACAGGAACCCCCCCGTCCACTGGAAACAAAGTGCGCAGGTAGAGGCATCAGGCGGGAAGATGGAGACGGCTTTCTCAGACACACAGCAGAACGAGGGCTCCAGAGGAACAAAGCACAGTGGGTAAACACGCAGGGTGGCCCTGTGGCCCTGTGGCAGGAACAGACCCTCACAACCATCAGGATCCTTGACCTGCCACCCGCAGACAGCAAGGCCAGTTCCAGGGATTTCTCTTTCTCTACAGAAGCAACCACAGGAAGGCGGGAGGGGGGAGACAGGGAGTCGTCTGCTGACAGACCCCCCGTGAGGACAGCTGGGGCACGAGAGCCCAGAAGGAATGAGAGGGTGGGGCCGGGCTGCAGGGGGTCTGGTGTGGGTACGGGGACCCCTGGGGAGACCCCTCCAGGCAGAGGACCAGCCAGCACCAAGGCCGCAGCTCGAACTGCAGGCAGGCGGCGTAGCCCCAGCAAGGACAGTAAGGCCTTGGAAACCTGAGCCCAGACGCGACAGCCCCAGCAGCCGAGAGAGGGCCGGGATGGGAAATAGGGCGGGTGCCGGGCCTGCAGTGACAGTCCCAACCCCAAGGCCAGCAAACCACTATGCAGGGCAGGGGCCGTGCGGGGCAGCCCCACAGGCGGAGGCAGGGCCCTTCCCAGTGCCAAAGCGGCCCAGATGCAGGCCCTCTCCAGCCACAGAACAGGGCAGGACCCCAGGAGCTGCTGGCCCCAGACAGGGCCTGGACAGGTGGGCGGGCACCCACGTGGACGGAGAGGGGCCAGTGACTGCTCTCACAGCTTCTGCATCCACCTTTCCTGAGGGAGCAGCCCCCTGCCCACCACCGTGGGACCCTCTGGGAGGAATTCGCATCCCACAGCTTCCAGGCAGCCCACATTGTCACAGGGTGGCCTCTGGCTCAGCTCCACACCCCTGCCCCATGACTGTGGGTAAAGCACTTCCCCTCTCTGGGTCTCAGTTTCCCCATGTGGAGACCAGGAAGCAGCCACAAGGAGTTCTCTGGGCTGGAGCCTCCCCTCTCCCTGGCTCTTTTCACTGAACCCAAATGTCTGTGGTCTCAGTCCCTGTCCCCATCTGTCTGAGAAATGGGCCAGGCAGAGACACACAGTGTCCCTGGCACAAACTCAGCCCCCACTGGCACCACCAACAGTGTGGCCTCGGCGGCCCCCAGAGGTCCAAGTGACACTGTCAGGCCCTACACGTAGTACTTGGTGGGCAGGGCTCACCCCACGTGGCCGGGTCACACTTGCAGCCCGGATCTGAGGCTGGGCCCTTGGTCCTGGAACCCTGGCTATGCTGTGAAGCCCACCAGGCCCACTAGGGGCTCACAGAGAGACCACCTGGCTCAGCCTCCAGGATGCAGGGCAGCCCCCCACCCCCTCCCACTCCCCACCAAGGGCTGTGTCCAAAACCCTGCACCCTCCCCTTGGCCAAGGCCCCCCAGCGCTCTGGGCCATTTCCAGCAGGGGTCACAGCTCACCCCTGGACAGCCCTGGAAGGCCGGGGTCTGCACACCACCGGTAGCCTGGGGTTTCTCCAGCACCACCTGCTGCAGGACAGGTGAAGCTGAGTTTGCGTGCTCATCCTGTGCTTTATGCTCGGCAGAGAATGCGGAAGCACAGGCGTTAGAGGAGGCCGCAGGCCACGGAACCGGGATGCCGGCTGCTTTCCTTCCACCTGTATTCCCGGAACACACGGGGACCTTCTGAGGGGCCTGTGTGCCGGTCAGGGCACAACTCAAGCTTCAGCACACACCTCACAAAGCTAGAGGTGTGAACCAGGTGAAAGTGACTTGCTGTTTGAAAAATGCAAATTAACCAAAAATTACAGACACCAAACCAGGTGGGGTCCGCCTGGAGCTGGTGGCCGGTGTGCTCCCGGGTACTCTGCCACCTCCCTGAGGCCCAGGCTACAGTACCGTGGCCAGCACTGCTGGGGGTCACGGGGCCAGCGCGTAGGAGGGGTGGCACAGCCCACTGGGCTGAGCAGGCCTGGCCTATCTCCTGGGATATACAGGGACCGGCACAACCTGTTCTGTGGCCTGAGGTCAGATAAGGATGTCCCGTGCTATCTGGGAAGATGAGGTCTGCCACGGCCCTGACAGGCCTCTCAGACCTCAGCCTTCTTGGGAGGACCCCAGGCAGAGAACAGCAGCACAGACAGGAAGGTCTGGCCACAGCACTGCCCCAAGGGCAGATGGCATTTTATGTCTTCTGATCAGTACGACCAGGGGTCAGAGCCGTCACAGGAAACAAGAGGGACAGCAAGAGCCACGTTCCCAATCACCCAGCGTCCCCAGTCAGAGCAAGAGCAGGGGAGAGGCCAGCGGGGCTTCCTCAGGTCCCCTGTCCCCACAAACCACTGCCCCTGGCTAGAGATCAGAGAGTCAAGAGGGCTGGCTCGGACCTGCCACGCCGCCCCACCCACCCCGGCACACCTGGTCCAGAACACCCCTTCGCGGGTCCTCAGCCCTGCTACAGGACTCGCGTCTCCATCTGCGGTTAATCATTGACGCTGTCTTCAGGGCTGTAGACACACCCTGAGCCAGACCAACCCCTGGGCCTCCTCAGCTAACAACCACCACCGCCAACATTTAGGGAGTGCCTGCTGTGTTCACAGCACACACAGACACAGACACAGGACAAGCAGGGACTCCTCTTCCCCACAGGAACACGTACAGATGTGCGGGTGAAGGGGTGAAGGGGGCCTGTCCTGGGCACAGAACAGCCAGGACACAGCCCCACCCAGGACACAGAAAGGGGGTGGGGACCTGCCTGGTGCACAGAAGAGGTAGAGACCTGCCCCAGGCATGGGGTGAGGGGAGCCTGCCGGGGCACAGAGGGTGAAAAAGGCCTGTTGGGACGGGTAGGCAGGGTGGCCTGCCTGGGGCAGAAGAGACTGTGAGTGGGGGGCCTGCCGCAGGGGATGGGGCAGGGGCTGGGCGTTGGTCCGGCACACGTGGGGTCTTGCGGGGGCTTGCTCAGACACCCTCAGGACCGGGTAACAGGACATCAGCAGGCAGCTACACCCCCCTGGCAAGTCTACACCTGCGTTTGGCTGTTTACACCACTGCAGTGTCCCGAGGGCATGAGCCAGCCTCGGGGGTTCCAGGGGCTTCCTCTGACTCCTGAGTGTCTCGTCCTCCAGCATCCCAGAGTAGGAAGGGCCCCCAAGACTTGGGTGGGGGCAGAGGGACTGTGGGCAGAGGCGGCAGAGTCGAGGGCAGGCTGCGCCGCTGAGTGGGTCCTGGTGGCCACATCTCCCTCGGTGCCCAGTGTGGGCGGCCTGGCAGGGCAGCACCCGCGCTCTCCAAGGCCGGACGGGCATGTCGATCAGTGCTCCTTACGGTGCCTCCTCGTCCCCATCTGTGGAATGGGGGCATCCACCCTCCTGAGGGGTCATTTGAGGAGTAAACCAGAACACTACCAGGTGGAATGAACGCTCACCTCCTCAGTCACTACTGCTGGTATGATTACGAATGACCTGAACTTTGGGGAAAAACCACGACACTTGAGCAAAAAATGTGGCCAAGAAACGCGCCTGGGACAATGGTGAGGTTGCGACTCGTGCAGAAGCCCTGTACTTTCCCAGGCAAGCTCCAAAGGGCAAAGGAAGGTACATGAACACCCCCCCACACCCGGGGACCGTGGCTATGTGAACACCGCACAGAAGCAGGCTCGTCTCACTGTGACTGGAGGGCCGGCTGGCCTGAGCTGAAGTTCCCAAAACCCACTGACCACTGCCTGCAGGCTGGGAGCCCACGACCCTGCTGAGGTGGACAGCCAGTCCGCGCCACTGCAGGCAAAGCCCGTGGGTCCAGACAGGCTTGGATCAGCACGTGCCGTGACCCAGGCCCAAGACCTGGCTTTCCTGAACATGGTTCCTCTCTTCACTCACTCACTCATTCCTGACAGACACGTCTGAAGCACTTTCCACACACCGACCTCCTCCGAGCACCAGACCCTGTTGAAGACACACAGGACAGTGTCTGCTGTCCTCCAGTTTATAAGTTCTCATGAGAGAGATGAAAATGGAGAGCTAAGACATTCTGAAACAGCTTCGAAGAGTAGGGATGACAGGAAGGAGGGTGGCTCCCATCGACGGGGTGGGGATGGGGGCACCACTTCAGAGGGGGTCGGAGCTGGCATTCTTGCTGGGACACTAAGGCACCAAACATCAACAAAGCAGAGACCAGCAGGCTACTAGGACTGACTCGCTCGGAGCAGCGAGGAGGCTGCAGTGAGGGACCCAGGAGGGGCCAGTGAGGTGGTGACAGCTCAGGAAGGTGGGCATCCTCATGGGTCTCACAGCTGCAGTGCAGGAGCCGGGCGAAGGGCCTGGCTTGCACCAGGCTTGTGGTAAGTGGTCAGGAAACGTGCAGTCCATGTCATTATCCCCTGGGGCCATCCTGTCCCAGCACAGAGCAAAGGCGTGTGCCAGCCCTGGAGCCATCCCACGTGCACAGCAGAGGATGGCCAGGCTGTGTGGCAAGCCCAGCCACCACTCCCATGTCCTGGGCCCATGGCAGCCCCAGCTCTGTCCATGCACTCCAGACCCACAGCGGTGCGCCTGTTCTGAGGCTGCCCGCCCTAACCCGAGGCTCTCCCAGCAGCGCCCAGAGCTTGGACTTGCTTCAAGGACCTGCAGTGGGCATCTCCCCTCTCCCCAAAGCTCAGTTTCTCAGACTGGGGGATCCCAGGCCATGGGCTCCCAAGACTCAAGAAAAGTGAGAGGGGCCGGAAATGGAGTGATCCTTGGGAATCAAGGTCCAGCAGATGAGGGTCCCCCAAAGTAAGTGCTGCAGAGCCACACCTCGATGGGGGTCTCTACCCTGTGGAGGGCGCCTGGCTGGCACTCCTGGCCATACCAGGCCGGGGAGACAGTGCCTGCCCCAACTCTCTGACAGCATTTCATTTCCTTCTCTGTTCAGCTGGCTTCAGGCAAGAGGGGCGATATTTGCTCAGCAAATATTGTCTATCAGGCAGACAAGCAATATTTTTTGCCAACCTATTAAGCGTGCAGCAGGCAGCGGTCACCCAGAGGGGTCTCGGGATTAACCTTCCTTCTCCCCGTCTGAGCACAGCCCTCGAGCAGACGGGGAAAGGGCTGGTCCGCAGAGTATCCATCTTATCGCCACCTCCCTGAGATCCAGCAGTGCCCAGCTCCCTAGCACGTCCTGAACCAAACAGAGCGATATTTTGGCAACAGAAACACAACTGATAAGAGGCCGGCGGTGCTTCCAGACAGCCCCGATTTCCAAGCGTGGATTTCTTTTGGCCCCTGCAGCTCAAATCGTCCCTAAACCCACCCGACACCGCTGGGCCTTCCGGACACGACGGTCTGGGCGCGCGGGGGGCACCCAGGGTCCCTAGGACAGGGCCCGAGTGGCCGGGGCTTCCCTCGGGGGGGCCCACGCGCGGGCGGCCCCTCCAGGAAGCCATGGGCGGTCGCAAGTCCAGGAGTCCCGGGGACCGCCCCCCCCGCGGGTCACCCCGGGCCGCGTCCTCGCCCGACGCTGGCGAAGCCGTGCCCGCCCACCTACCTCCAGGGCCTCCAGGGTGCTGAAGCTGGCGATGGCGAAGCCGTCGATGACCTCCTCCTCCTGCGAGCTGGACTCGCGGCGGCGGCGACGCGGGGGACGCGCGGCGCGGGGCGCGGGGGCGGCGCCTCGGGGGGGCGCGCCGCGGAGGCCCGCGTTCTCCTTGCCGGGGCTGGGCTCGGGCTCGTCGCCCGACGACGGGCTCTGGGCGCGGGCGTCGCGGGAGGCCTCCCGGCGCCGGCCACGGTCCCGCTGCGCGCGCGAGCGCCGACTCGGGCGGACCTTGGCCTCCATGGCGGTGCGTGCGCCCCGTCGGGCCGGTGACCTTGACGCCCCGCGCCTGGCTCGCGGCGGCCGGGCTCCCTCGGCTACGCGGCGCCGCCGGCCTGAGTGTGCGCCGCGCGGGCTCGGGCCCTGGGCGGCGGCGGGCGGCGGGCCGGGCCGGGCATGCCTGGCGAAGGGGGCGGCTCAGCCCCGGGCCCGGCGCGGCCTGGGACCCCCGGCGCGGGCGGCAGGGAGCATCGGCGGAGGCGGGCCCGGCGCTCAGCGGCCCTCGGCCGCCCCCCCGGGGGCGCGCCCCATGCGCGCAGCGCTGCGATCGGGCCGGGCGAGCAGGGCGGGCGGCGGGCGGCGGGCGGCGGGCGGACGGGCTCCTGGGCACCGGGCTCGTGAGGCGGCGGCGGCGGCGCCCCGAACAGATAACAACTGACGCACTTCCGCCCGGCTGCGCTCGCCAGAGGAAGTGAGCTCCGCCGCGGCGCCCGCGCGCCCCGCCCCGGCCCCGCCCCGGCCCCGCCCCTCTCGTGTAGGCCCCGCCCCCACACCGCCCCGCTCATGTGGGCCCCGCCCCCGCCGGCCGTCTTCGCGCCTTCAGGCCCCGCCCCGCCCGCAGGTGCCCGCCCTCGGCCCCGCCCCTCGGCCGCGCCCCGCCCCGGCGCCCCCCACCCCCCGATCCCCGCTGCAGCCCGCGGCGGTCGGCGCGGCCCCTCCTGCCCGTTCGCGGGCACCTGCGGGCAGCGCTCTCCTCTGCGGGGCGGGGGTCCCCGGCCAAAGGCGGCTTCCGAGGAGGACGAGGGGGCTCCGGTCCTGCGGAGCCGAAGGGGCGCGGTGGGACCCGAGAACCCTGGGCCAGGCGGTGCCCGCGTCCCCTCCCTGCGCCACGTGCCCCCAGGTCCCACGAGAGGGCGGCTCCAGCCACTGAGACCCCGGGCACGCTCCCGGCGGGGCGGGGCTGCTGCTGGCGCGGAGCGCGGCCGGAAGCGGACGGGGGCGCTGCGGTGCGAGCGGGGCGCGGGCGGGCTCCCTCCTTTTCCCCAGAGGGGGCCGCGCTCCGGGGACCGCCCGGCGGGGCTTCCCGCGTGGGCACTGAGGTCACCGGTCTGTGCAGCGTCCGGGCGGGGGCTGAGGCCGGAGACCCCCTGAGGAGCGGGGGAGACCCCGGACACAGGGCCCGGTAGAGTCACCGCGGAGAGAACACTGAATGGGGGTATCGGAGAGCGGGCACTGCGTGGTCCGGAGAGCGGGCACTGCGTGGTCCGGAGGGCCTCCCCGAGGCGTGGCGACGCCGGGCCCCACGCAGTCACGGGACCCTGCTTCAGGCTGGGGCCCCGCGGGGGGAGTCGTGCTTCGCTGGAGGGCGGAGGGGAGGGCGCGGGAGGCAGCAGTGGGACCCTGCCCTGGGCTGCGCTCAGTGGGTCTGCGGGGTCCACATCACCCTGCTTCTGGGAGAGCCCACTGCGGCCTGCAGCGCAGGACAGGAAGGGTGCGGTCGGGCACCGGGGGCTGTTGGCTGGGCCCGTTGGGAAAGTGGCTCACTGGGGTGCGGGGACTTCCTGTTAGCTCAGCTTCCTCCCGCGCACGCTGGATCCCCGTTGGAGCCTTCCCCGTGGGGGCGGGGAGGGGACAGGAACCCCTCCCCCTCTTCCCATTCCGGGTTCGCTTAGCCAAGCTTTCACTAGTTAAGCCGCACTTTCACCCTGTAGCATCCTCCCTTTGGATTTTTAAAAACCTCGTTAGGAGCGGGAGCCCCAATGCACCTGCTCCCGAATTCCCCTCCAAGGACTGAAGGCCAGGAAGTGCGGACGAGGGTCACAGGGCTGGCATTTCAGGCCCCTTCTTGAGCAACCTGGGAGTCCTCACCTGCTCCCGACGCCCCCAGAGGCCGGCCCACCCCAGGCTGGGCCGAGAGGTCAGTCAGACTGCAGGAGACATCCTGTGGGCACCCCCCACCCCTCCAAGAACACTTGTTTCGGAAGGTCTTGAGTTTCTGGTTTTGAAATTTTTTTTTCTTTTTCTTTTCTTTCTCTTGTTCTTTCCTTTTTTTTTGAGACAGGGTCTCACTCTGTTGCCTAGACTGGAGTTCAATGGCATGATCTTGGCTCATTGCAACCTCTGCCTTCCGGGTTCAAGCGATTTTCGTGCCTCAGCCTCCCGAGTACCTGGGACTACAGGCCCGCCCCACCACACCTGGCTAATTTTTTTGTATTTTTAGTAGAGTCTGGGTTTCACCACATTGGCCAGGCTGCTCCCAAACTCCTGACCCCAAGGGATCCACCCGCCTCAGCCTCCCAAAGTGCTGGGGTGACCGGTGTGAGCCGCTGTGCCCAACCTGAAGTTTCTGTAACTAGGAATACACTTTCTCCTTCTGGTCTCAGAAGACGCTCAGATGGGTGACCCCAGTGAAGGGTGGGAGCTCTGCAGACCCCTCAGGGGCTGCTTATTTTGGGGCTCCCACCTGGTTTCCCTGGCTGTCCTGGAGGACGCGTCCCCTGGTGCCTTCTCTCCTTTGATCCATTTCCACGTGTCCAGGTGGCCGACCAGGGACCAGCCGGCATCTCTGGAGTTCTGGGCTCAGGAGGGCTTGCTTTGGGAACCTTCTCTGCCAGGAGAAGCAGCTGGGCTGATGTGCTGGATGGGAAGCCCTTGGAAGGGAGGCCAGCGGGGGCAGGGTTCCTCATAGACCCGGCTGTGTGTCTCCAGGAGCACGGATCGTAGTGACCACACGCCCCACCCAGGGCTCTGAACCTCCCCGGGGCTTGCCGGGGCCCTGCCGGAGCCTGCGCCACAAACCCCGGCACTCAGGCTGACTTCTCTGTGCAGAGCAGGGCAGACCTCCTGGCTTGTTTGGTGATTCCATTCGTGTGCTCACTCCGCTGCCCTCCCCTGCCCCAGGGAGGGTGGGGTGCTTGGAAGGTGGAGACGTCGGGGGCCAGCAGCCCGCAGAGCGCAGAAGTGGCGGGAACGGCCGGGCCGTGGACAGTGGCCGCCAGCCACAGGAGGCTCTAGCTTTGCCGTGTGGCCAGTCAGCTGCAGAACTGGATTGTGTGTTTGATGTACAGACTTTGATCTAGAATGTAATAGCCCCATGGGGTGGGTGGCTTCCACAGTGGACAGGGAGGTTCTAAAGCTGGCCCACCGGGCCCCGGCCTGAGCACTGCCACCCACTCAGTACCTCGGGGAAATGATTTACCGTCTGCGTGCTTCAGTCGTCCATCTATAAAGCGGGAGTGGACTGGGACAAGGCGACCCGCCCCAGGGTGTCTAAAGGCCCCTGAGCCAGCGCGAGTGAGTCAGTGGAGGCCTGGGACCCCAGGCAGGAGGGATGTGTGAACACATGAAGCCGAGTCCACCCCAGGGTTCCCCACCCCTCACGTCTGAGGTTCTCTGAGGCTGTCGGTCTGGGACTGCACTTGGGGAGCCATGGATGGTTTAAGCATGGGTTTAAGTGCACCATAGTGCCATAGGTGAGTGCCAGGGAGGCCCCCGCCACACCATCACCCATCAAGGCCTCCAGCCTCCTCCTCACCCTCCCTTCCCCAGCTCTTGCCAGCAAAGCCCCTTCTCTCTGCCTCTGCTGGAGGCCCACAGCCCCATCCCGGCCCTCGGGGCACCCCAGGTCCCTTTCCTGCTCACGTCATACCCCTTGGCACTCATCCTTCCAGTCACCAGAAAGAAGGGGGTTCATCCTCCACACACAGGGACCGGCAGGCAGGGAGTCTGCAGAGCAGAGCCTTGCGTCCCACCGCGGCCGCCAGGAAGCACAGACTCACTCAGGCACGGCCCTGGCCCCCAGCCTGGGCCCTCGCCCAGCCACGGCCACAGCCCCCAGCCCAGGCTATGCCACGGCCATGGCCCCCAGCCCAGACCCTCACCCCGGCCCAGGCCTCACACAGCCACAGCCACAGCCCCCAGCCCAGGCTCTGCCACGGCCACGGCCTCCAGCCCGGACCCTCACGCCAGCCCAGGCCTCACCCAACCACGGCTCTGCCATGGCCATGGCCCCCAGCCCAGACCCTCACCCAGTCCAGGCCCCACCCGGCCACAGCCCCCAGCCCAGGCTTGGCCATGGCCACATCCCCCAGCCTGGACCCTCACTGCAGCCCAGGCCTCACCCAGCCATGGCCACGGCCCCCAGCCCAGACCTTCACCCCAGCCTAGGCCTCACCCAGCCACAGCCACAGCCCCCAGCCAGGACCCACACCCCAGCCCAGGCCCTCGCCCATCCATGGCCCCTGCTTCCTGGCACAGCATCCTCTGGCCGAGCCCCAGGTGGTGCTGTGAGTATTGGTGGGCTCTGGGATGACGCATCAGCTCCTCCGCCCTAGCCACTGGTCTTTGCTTTAGAGAGTACTTCACTGTGCTTTGTAAGGCTTTGTGCAAAGTTAATTGACATGAACTTGTATTCAAAATTCAGTTTGCTCCAAGAGATCCAAATTAGGCCCTATAAATCAGCTAAGCCATTTTTTCTTTGGGGTTCAAACTTGCTTGTGGGGTGACGGCCAGAAAGTAGGTTCCATTGCTCACAGCCCCCAGCTCCAGCGCCCCATCTATGAGCCAGCTGTCGCCTCCAGCCCTCGGCATCTGCCCTCGTCCTTCCCATAATGGCACCTCAGTGTATTTTGGATACGTAGCCGGCTCTCGTGGGTGCCGCCTGGTGAGACAGCAGGTCCCAAGGCCCCACGTTTCCCTAGAAAAGGAACGAAGGAACGTCAGTCAGCTCCTGCTTCGAGAACGCTGTGTAACAAACAGCCCTGGCCCTCCATGACACTGCCTTGGTCAGAGGGCTGCAGGGTGACAGGAGGGCCTTTGCTTCTTCCTTCCGACTTTTGTCCGGCCCAGCTGTCATCCACAGGTCTCTCTCTCTGTGGGACGCAGGTGTTCCTTCTCCCTCCATGGCTCGGGAGGCCAAACAGAACAAGGAGACTGGCAGAAGCCCCTGCTTCAAGGCTCACTTGTGTCTGCCAGGATGTCTTGAGGCTGGGACCGGCCTCCATTGGCAGAGGAGCCCCTCCCGCTTTGGTGGGGCTTGGTGGCCCAGTTTGTCACACAGGTGACCCGGGTGACACCAGATCAGGTGGACTCTTTCTAGAATTGCAGTTAGAATGTGCCTTGAACCAAGAGTCACGGCAATTGAGAATCTGGGGTCCCCAGTGTGGCCCCTTCCAGTCCCCCCGCTCCTGAAGATGTGCCATCGCCTGGTTCTGAGCCTGCTGCCACCCCGCGGGCCGCCCCTCCCTGTTCACCCAGCACAGAGTCTCCCTGAGGAAGTCGGTTCCACAGGACGTGGGGTCACCACCATCTCCGTGAGTTCCCGCGAGTCTGGCTGTCCCCATCAGCATACCCGCCGTCCCCCCCCGCCCCCCCCAGTCCTGCCTCGCGCCCTCCCTGGCTCTCTTCCGAGAGTGTTTCAGCTGGCCACGCCCCGTGTGCAGTGTGAGAGCGTGCATGGCTTGCGCAACCTCACACCAGAAAGGGACGTCACAGGTGGGGAGGAGGGTCCCCGTGCCAGGCCTTGGCCCCTGAGTCTGCCCCTTGGGGTTGGGCACCCGGCCTGGGTGTGGGGTCAGGCTGCGGGAGGGGGGAGACGCCAGGACAAGCAGCTGGGATCGGCCGGGCTCTTTCCCTCCAAGGAGGCAGAAATGCAAACCCAGGCACGCCCCCCACCCCCGCCCGGGCTTCAGGCAGGGCTGGATTCCAGGACTGGGGTTCCAGTAGCCTCAGCTTTAAGTGGCGAGCTAAAGGGTTCAAGGTCGACAGGAAAGAGAGTTTTATGAATGCTCGGACCCTGGGCCTCTCTGCTCTGAATGGGCTCATCTCAGGCCGCTGAGCCAGGGGCTGGGGCTGTCACGCTGTGACCGGCAGGCCTGGGTCTACCCAGACCCCAGAGAGTGAGGAGGCAGAGGCAGGTGCTAACACTAACCGGGAACGGACACTGTGGGGGGTCAGGGCCCCACCCAGGCCTCACTGGGCCAGCGCCAGAGCTCCAGCCTGCACCCCCACCTGCCCACCTTCCCTGCAGGAGTCCTGGCCGCCCTGCGCTGGTCTCCACCCCGTGTCCCGGTCGCCCTGCAAAGGTCTCTGGGACCCGGGGAGCTCTCTGGACGCCTTTCTCCTGCTGGGGCTGCTCTCTTGGTCCCTGGGCCAGGCAACAGAACCAGGAAAGGGCTGCCGGGACGTCTCGTCTGAGAAGTGGCTCGTCTGTACCGCTGAGCGGCGCTTAGCTGGATGTTCTGTTACCTGCATCCTAATATCTACGTCCCATCACGGCGGGTTCGGCCTCTGGTGCAATCTGACAGCATCAGTTTGGGAAACCCTGTCTGTGTTCAGGCCGAGAGGCATTTAACATGGGGGTCAGGCGCACAAACGTCGGAAGGGCTGTGCGGCCGTGCTGGACGGGAGGGCGTGCGAGGCTCTGGGTGCCGGCAGTGTGCGTCGAGGTAAAGAGAGTCTGCCCTCAGTGTGGCCGGGTCCTGGAGAGAACAGAAACAGAAAAGGGGGATGTGTCTCTCCCTGTGGCCGCTGGGTGCATGCACCCCTCCTCTCCTGCCCTTGGACGAGAACTCCAGGCGCCTTTGGGCTCCAGGACCGATGCCGGCAGCCCCCAGGTCTCAAGGCCGTGGCCTCGGGCTGAGGTGCACCATCAGCTTCCCCGGTTCTGACGTGGACTGAGCCACGCTCCGGGCCTCCAGAGTCCTCCAGCCGGCAGACAGCCGTGGGACTGCCAGCCTCCACCATCTAGTTCCCCTAACAGACCCCGCTCGCATCTCTGTCTCTCTGGAGCTCCCCAACTCAGATGCACTGGGGGTGAAGGAAGTGGGGAGGCTGTGTTATGGGTCACCTTGTGTCCTCGGTATCATTCACTGAAGTCCCCACTAATGGCGGGCTTTCTCCCCTCCCTTCCCCTTCCTGTTCCCCTCCCCTCCCCCTTCCTCTTCCCCTCCCCTCCCCTCCTGTGGAATAACATTCCTGTGTGTGTGTCCACGTGTGTGCATGGTCTGTGTGTGTACCTGTGTGTATATGTGCCTGCGTGTGCGTGTCCATGTGTGTGTGCATGGCCTGTGTGTGCACGTGTGTGTGTATTTCTCACATATTTTCACCCATGCATCTGCTGGGGCACACCTGGGTTGATCCCGTATCCTGGCTGCCGGGACAGTGCCGTGATGGACACGAGGTGTGCTCACCTCTTCCACACGCTAATCTCAACCCAGTGGATAAACACCCAGCAGTGGGATTGCTGGATCATCTGGGAGGAGCCTCCCTGCTGTCTTCCATGGTGGCTGTCATAATGACATTCCCAGGAACAGACTGCAACAGCCCCCTTTCCTCCAGGTCCCGGCCGGCCACAGCCCCCTTTCCTCCAGGTCCCGGCCGGCCACAGCCCCCTTTCCTCCAGGTCCTTGCCAGCACTCGCTCGCTTTGCGTTTTGATGACAGTCATCCTAACAGGGCCTGCCGATACCTCATGTGGTTTTGATTTTCCGGAGGATTAGTGACGTTGGACATTTTTCATACACACGTCGGCCACTTACATGTTTGCCTTTGAGACACGCAGATTCAGGTCCCTTGCGCATTTTTTTTTTCCTTGCGCATTTTAAAATGGAGTTGTTTTCTTGTTACTGAGTTGTTTGACTTCCTTCTACAATTCGCAAATTAACTCCTCATTAGATACACGATTTGTAAGTACTGCTCCTCACCATGGATTGCCTTTTCACTCCGTGGATTCCCCCCCGTGTCGCCTTCTCACTCCGTGGATTCCCCCCCGTGTCGCCTTCTCACTCCGTGGATTCCCCCCGTGTCGCCTTTTCACTCCGTGGATTCCCCCCGTGTCGCCTTTTCACTCCGTGGATTCCCCCCGTGTCGCCTTTTCACTCCGTGGATTCACCCCGTGTCGCCTTTTCACTCCGTGGATGTTCCTCACTCCGTGGATGTTCCCCCTGAGGCTCACCTTTTCACTCCGTGGATTCCTCCCCATGTCTCCTTTTCACTCCGTAGATTCCCCCCCGTGTCGCCTTTTCACTCCGTGGATTCCCCCCCGTGTCGCCTTTTCACTCCGTGGATTCACCCCGTGTCGCCTTTTCACTCCGTGGATTCACCCCGTGTTGCCTTTTCACTCCGTGGATGTTCCTCACTCCGTGGATGTTCCCCCCGAGGCTCACCTTTTCACTCCGTGGATTCCCCCCCGTGTCGCCTTTTCACTCCGTGGATTCCCCCCCGTGTCGCCTTCTCACTCCGTGGATTCCCCCCCGTGTCACCTTCTCACTCCGTGGATTCCCCCCCGTGTCGCCTTTTCACTCCGTGGATGTTCCTCACTCCGTGGATGTTCCCCCTGAGGCTCACCTTTTCACTCCGTGGATTCCTCCCCATGTCGCCTTTTCACTCCGTAGATTCCCCCCCGTGTCGCCTTTTCACTCCGTGGATTCCCCCCCGTGTCGCCTTTTCACTCCGTGGATTCCCCCCCGTGTTGCCTTTTCACTCCGTGGATGTTCCTCACTCCGTGGATGTTCCCCCTGAGGGTCGCCTTTTCACTCCGTGGATTCCCCCCATGTCGCCTTTTCACTCCGTGGATTCACCCCGTGTCGCCTTTTCACTCCGTGGATTCACCCCGTGTCGCCTTTTCACTCCGTGGATTCACCCCGTGTCGCCTTTTCACTCCGTGGATTCCCCCCGTGTCGCCTTTTCACTCCGTGGATTCACCCCGTGTCGCCTTTTCACTCCGTGGATGTTCCTCACTCCGTGGATGTTCCCCCTGAGGCTCACCTTTTCACTCCGTGGATTCCCCCCATGTCGCCTTTTCACTCCGTAGATTCCCCCCCGTGTCGCCTTTTCACTCCGTGGATTCCCCCCCGTGTCGCCTTTTCACTCCGTGGATTCCCCCCCGTGTTGCCTTTTCACTCCGTGGATGTTCCTCACTCCGTGGATGTTCCCCCTGAGGGTCGCCTTTTCACTCCGTGGATTCCCCCCATGTCGCCTTTTCACTCCGTGGATTCACCCCGTGTCGCCTTTTCACTCCGTGGATTCACCCCGTGTCGCCTTTTCACTCTGTGGATTCACCCCGTGTCGCCTTTTCACTCCGTGGATTCACCCCGTGTCGCCTTTTCACTCCGTGGATTCACCCCGTGTCGCCTTTTCACTCCGTGGATGTTCCTCACTCCGTGGATGTTCCCCCTGAGGCTCACCTTTTCACTCCGTGGATTCCCCCCATGTCGCCTTTTCACTCCGTAGATTCCCCCCCGTGTCGCCTTTTCACTCCGTGGATTCCCCCCCGTGTCGCCTTTTCACTCCGTGGATTCCCCCCCGTGTTGCCTTTTCACTCCGTGGATGTTCCTCACTCCGTGGATGTTCCCCCTGAGGGTCGCCTTTTCACTCCGTGGATTCCCCCCATGTCGCCTTTTCACTCCGTGGATTCACCCCGTGTCGCCTTTTCACTCCGTGGATTCACCCCGTGTCGCCTTTTCACTCCGTGGATTCACCCCGTGTCGCCTTTTCACTCCGTGGATTCACCCCGTGTCGCCTTTTCACTCCGTAGATTCCCCCCCGTGTCGCCTTTTCACTCCGTGGATTCCCCCCCGTGTCGCCTTTTCACTCCATGGATGTTCCTCACTCCGTGGATGTTCCCCCTGAGGGTCGCCTTTTCACTCCGTGGATTCCCCCCATGTCGCCTTTTCACTCCGTGGATTCACCCCGTGTCGCCTTTTCACTCCGTGGATTCACCCCGTGTCGCCTTTTCACTCCGTGGATTCCCCCCCGTGTCGCCTTTTCACTCCGTGGATTCACCCCGTGTCGCCTTTTCACTCCGTGGATTCCCCCCGTGTCGCCTTTTCACTCCGTGGATTCCCCCCGTGTCGCCTTTTCACTCCGTGGATTCACCCCGTGTCGCCTTTTCACTCCGTAGATTCCCCCCGTGTCGCCTTTTTACTCCGTGGATGTTCCCCCCGTGTCGCCTTTTCACTCCGTGGATGTTTCGTCTGCTGCGCAGAAGCTTTCTGGTTTGCTGCACTCTCACCTGTCTCTGCTTTTGTTGCCTGTGCTTTTGGGGTCATGTTTTATTTTATTTTATTTTTTATTATTATTTTTTAAAGATGGGGTTTCACCATGAAGGGCCAGGCTGGTCTTGAACTCCTGACCTCAGGTGATCCACCCACCTCAGCCTCCTAATGTGCTAGGATTATGGGCGTGAGCCACCGCGTCCGGCCATGGGGTCATATTCTTTAAAAAATCACTGCCCAGACCAATGTCAAGAAGCCTTCCTCCTACGTTTTCTTCTAAGAGTTTTATGGTGTCGGATCTTACATTTAAGTCTTTAATCTGTTGAGTTGGTTTTTGTAGGTGGTGTGGGATGGGGGCCCTCTCATTCTCCTCCACGTTTCCCAGCGCCACCTGCTGAGGACCCCCTTCCCCGTCGTGTGTCCCTGGCACCTTTGCCGGAGGTCGCTTGGCTGTGACTGTACTCAGGGACCCTTCCTGCCCCACCTCTGTGCCCCACGCCTGCTTACCCACCCCCTCCTTACTGTGTCTCCATAGCATGAGTCACCCCGACTTACCGTATATATTGTATTTTATTTATTTAACTTTCTGAGATGGAGTTTCACTCTTGTTGCCCAGGCTGGAGTGCAACGGCACAATCTCAGCTCATCACAACCTCTGCCTCCCGGGTTCAAATGATTCTCCTGCCTCAACCTCCCAGGTAGCTGGGATTATAGGCGTGTGCCACTATGCCGGGTTAATTTTTGTATTTTTAGTAGAGACAGGGTTTCATCATGCTGCTCAGGCTGGTCTCGAACTCCTGACCTAGTGATGCTCCCGCCTCGGCCTCCCACAGTGCTGGGATTACAGGCGTGAGCCACCGGTCCTGGCCGTGGACATTTTAAATGTTCTCGTCTGTTGTCTGTTTTCCTCACTGCCCTGCACACTCCTGGGAGCAGGAGTCTGCCTTATTCTTTGAAGCTGGGTCCGTTGTGTCTGGGACAGTGTATGCACACAGCAGGTGCATAATCAGTGCTGACTGGAAGGGTGAGGGAGTCAACACACACTGCAGGCATCGGGCTATGATGTCTGAGAAGCACAGCTCGTTTACCCTTTTTCTTAACCCCACTGAGATCTAATTTACATACCATGAAGTTCACTTCTGGTTTCAAAGTGTGCAGCTTCGTGGCTTTTAGAATATTTACAAACATATTTACTCTGGGGGTTACACACCCCCCAGAGTTGTGTAACCATCACCTCCATCTAATTTTACATCATTTTCATCCTCCGACCCTCAGACCCCCGAAACCTCAGACCCTCAGACCCCCGACTCCTCCCACCAAGCCCCAGCCCCGGCCCCAGCCCTGGTCGCTCACCTGCGTCTCTCTGTGGCTCTGCCTGTTGTGGACATTTCACACACCCACGTGAGGGCTTCTGTGCCTGCTTTTTTCACTCAGTGTGATGTTGTCGTCTGTATCAGTTCTTCATTTTTATTTTTATTTTTGAGACGGAGTCTTGCTTCAATTGTCACCCAGACTGGAGTGCAGTGGCGTGATCTCGGCTCACCGCAACCTCTGCCTCCCAGATTCAAGCAATTCTCCTGCCTCAGCCTCCCAAGTAGCTGGGATTACAGGTTTGTGCTATCATGCCTGGCTAATTTTTTTTTTTTTTTTTTTTTTTTTTTTTTTTTTGTATTTTTAGTAGAGATGGAGTTTTGCTGTGTTGGCCAGGCTGGTCTTGAACTCCTGACCTCGGACGATCCACCAGCCTTGGCCTCCCCAAGCCTTGGCCTCCCTCTTGAGCCACTGTGCCCAGCCATTATTCCTTTTCATCACTGGATAATAGTCTGTTGTATGAATGCACCTCTAAAAAGCCCATTCATCAGTTGACGGTCATTTGGGTTGCTTCTGCTATTTGGTTATTACGAATAATGCCGGATAAATGTTCCTGTGCACTCTGGAGCATATGCCAAGGAGCGGAATTGTTGGGTCCACATGATGACTTTACGTTTAACTTGCTGCGGAGCCACCAGGCTGTTTAACACAGTGACTGCACCATTTCACATTCTTGCTAGCAATGTGCAAGAATTCCGATTTCTCTGCATCCTCACCAACACTTTCCTACAAAACGGAAATTGCAGGTGGATGCGGAGGGGCTCTCCCTCTCTCTCCCTCGGGTTTGGGTTTGCGCCGCTTTTATGGCTAACAATGTCTGCCTCTCCATGTGCTCACGGCTGTTTGCGTATCGACTTTGGGAAATGTTGATTCAAGTCCTTGCCCATATTTGGCTGGGTTGGTTGTCTTTTTATTTCATTGACTACGGTGACAGCCCCTGTGTGGAAGGATTTGTTTTGTAATCGCATTACTCCGAGGTGAGAATGAATTGCCAGCTGCTCAAGCCTTGCAGCTCTTAGGGAGGAGCCTGGGCCTGGAGCTGCTCTGGGCTCTGGCAAAGCTCCAATCCCAGCCTTGGTCCTGGGGCCTGGTCCCCACCCAGCTTTCTCCTTCCACTGTGCCATGGAGGAAGCCCCGACCTTCCTGCATGGCTGGCCTGGAGGTGCTCACGACTGGGTCAGGGTGTCCCCAGGCACAGGCAGCCCCAGGAAACCGACGCAGGGAGCAGAGAGGAACAGAGACACAAAGAAAAGAGAGTGAGAGACAGAAGAGATGGGAAAGAAAAATAAATGGTTGCAGAAAAGCATCCAGTAGCGATGGAGAGAGAGGAAGAGGAGGAGGCCGGGGTGGGCAGCAGAGACCCCGGGAGGCTGCGGTACTGGACCCCACACCACACTTTCCATCTGTCCTCCCTGGGGAGACTCCTAGAGGGGTGGGCAGATGAGGGGACGATGAGGACACAGAGGCCCAGGGGACAGAGGGCAGAGTGGGCGCCTGGAGGGGCTGTGGTGAGCTCAAAGCCTCGGGAGCTGGGGATGAGGCCCCTGACCTCCGACCTCCCTCTCCTTGGCTCCAGGCTCCCCACACAGCCTTCTATGACCAGATCCTACAGGAAGCTGGAGGGTGGCCCTCGAGGGTCTGTGAGTCACCGCCAGGGCATGGAACGGAGGTTGGCATGGGGAGGAAAGACCCCCGGGCGGCCCTCTGCCTCCGCCCTGCACACCAGGCCGTTGGTGGGGGTGTCAGTGCCCTTCACTCCCTGGCATCTGATCCAAGATGACGCCTGGCAGGGTCTCTCCTCCGGGCTCAGCTCCAAGAAAGCTCCCACCAGTGAAGGGAGGGTTCAGGCTCTATACACACAGGGGTGCCCCTGCCAGGGAGGGAGCAGCTCTCCCATACGACGGAACATGCATTTCCTGTCACAACACTCATCTCCTGAGCACGGAGCAGCCAGCTCCCCGGGGACCCGGAGGATGGGCCCTGCCCCTGCGAGCCAGGTGTGCAGGCTCTTCTGTGGGCTCCCTCTCCCTGGCCTGTCCCCAGAACAGCCTGCATTGTCCCTCCCCAACCGGCACCCAGACATGGCTGCTCCCCACCCCTACCCCCAGACATGCAGGTCCGCGCTGGGGCTGGGCCCCTCAGGCTGCCTCGGCGCCGCTTCTGTGAGTGCTGGCTACACACACAGCTGCTTCCCATCCCGGGATGTTGGGGCACCCCTGCCTCTGTGAGCACCTGCAGGGGCCGCCGCTCTGGGCTCCCTGGAGATGCAGCCCGGGCCTGCCTGTTCTGTGTATTCACTAAGCCAGTTCTAGTGGAGGTCTCTGCAGGACACAGGCACAGGCCGTGAAGGGCTCATGAGGCCTGACTTCCTCAGGGCCGGCAGGGCAGGAGCCCGGGAGGGATGTGCACTGTGCGGAGCCAGCACCACCCAGGAGCCAGGAAGGGCAGGGGGGAGGTCAGTGGTGCCAGGACATGGCGGAGAGAGGCAGCCACGGAAAGGGAGGCCGCCGGGAAGTGGAGAGGAGGCGGTTCTCCAGGGAGAGGGACTGCAGGGCCGGAACCCACTCCGGGGCTTCTGCTGCTGAGCCCAACTGGGAACAGGGCGCAGGATAATGGTGACACTGGTGATGATGGCGATGATGAAGACGGTTGTGATGGTGGTGATGGTCATGGTAGCAGTGGGCTGGGAGATGGACATGGTGGTGGTGGTGATGGTGATGATTGCGTTATTTAATCCCGTTCCAATTCCTGGTTCAGCTCCCCTGTTTCTTCCCGGGAGCACTGTGGGTCACCAGCTGGTATTTATGGGTGATCAGAATGCCTATATCCAATCTTTGTTGCATCCCCTTTCTCAAAGAGAACTCACCCATGCTTTCGCAAGCAGGGGGTTGTGTGGGAGGAAGAGTCCCTCAGGAGAGAAACTGGATGAGCTGGCACCAGGGAAGGACCTTGCCGTTGCTGTTCCCAGGCAGCATCTCCATGCACAGCTCACCTTCTAGTACTTGGCCAGAGGGCCTTTTGCATCTCAGCCTCTCCGGAAAAAGACTAAGGCTGAGAGACATCTGGAGTGGAGTTTCTGTCCAGCAAGAGCACGTCCTCGCTGAAGCTGGAGGTGGAGAAGGCAGGGCTCCCAGGGCTGTGCCCTTGTGCTGGGCAGTGCGCCCGTCAGCGGGAAGTGAGAGGGTACTTTGCTCTTCAGGGTCAGCCTTGGGGCGTGGGGGCTTCCTGACGAGCACACCTTGGTATTTTGCCACTCAGCTTCCAGTCATTCTTTGGGTTAATCAAGAGTGTATTCAGCTGCAAGTATTAGAAAACCTACTAATTAAGCAACAAAGACCTTTGAGTATATTAATCAGAAGCTCGGAGTTCCAGTATTTGAGGCTGGTAAGCCAGTTCACTCATGTTCTCAGGGGTTTGCACTGCCATCCTCGGGGTGTTAGATTTTTACTTAGCTGTTTTGAGGAAGTGTAACACACTTATAGAAAACCACAAGCTCCCTGAATTCTCACAGAATGTTGTGTATGACATATTACGAACATACAATCAGGAAGTGGAATATTACCGGCAGTGCTGGCTTTTGCCTCTCCTACTTGATGTCTTACTGACACAACAAGGCTGCTGCAGCTCCAGGCATCATGTCCCCATTCCAGAACCCTGTCAGAGGCAAGCAAACAGTGGCATAGCAGCCAGGAGCTCCCGCCTGGCTTCTCAAATCTCATTGACCAGAAGAGTGTCTCACGGCATTGCCTGTCGGGAAGGAGGCTGGGAAAGTGGAAGTCAGCCAAGGGGGATGGATTCACCGTGACCATCTCAGCCCAGATAGAGCCCATCACAAGGCTGGGCACGGAGCCTATTTCTCCTGAAACCAAGAGGTTTCTGCCTCTTGTGGGAACAAAACGGGTTCTCTGGGCAGGACAGCGGAGGCGTGGGTGGCTGCATGGTGGGCAGCAGCACTGTGACCATGCCCTGGCGTTGGCAGCGGTGCCCAGTTTTCCTCCAGGAAACGCTGCTCTCCTGCGCTCAGTCCCCGAAGTCAGGGGGGTTCGACTCCATCTCGGCTCCAGGTGTGAGTGTGTCACTCAGGCGTTGCCGGCGGGAACACCCCATTCCTCTTTGCCCTGCGATCAGCCCAGTCTGGGGGCATTACCCAGGACCTGGACAGCAGTCAGTGGAATAAAGCTCCCTCCTCCTCACAGGTCTTGGGGCAGGAGGTGTCGGCCTGGGTTTCTGGATGCTCACAAGGGGGACAGTGGGAAGGACACACAGACAGCACCCCGAGGACGCCGGCAGCCTCTGGATGCAGCCGCACTGAAGCCGGCGCCGCCCCGGACCTCACAGACGACTGGTTCTTTGCATTCCCTTCCCACGTAAAACGAGTTTTCCACTGCAGACCACGTCTTGCTGGAGGAATGCTGTCTGGAACGCCGCCATCACCTGCCAGAAGCCCGAGGGAGCCACAGAAGGGGGACACGGCTAGTTCTCCAGCTCCTCCGCCTCAAGCCTGATGCTCCCTCCCCAGGCTCCTGGCTGCCCCTCAGTCAGGGCTGAGGCCACGAACTGCCTGCTCGGGGCCGGAGATGGAGCTGAGGGGCCTGGCACCCACAGCTGTCAGGAACCAAGCTGTCCTTTCCTTTGTTTATACGTTAAACAGTTCCTGAGCTGCCCTGAACTCAGAATTTGTCTCAGGTGATGGAGAATCCACAGGTGAGCAAGCTTCTAGGCACCCGTATCTCTGAATGTCCCTTTTTTTTTTTTTTTTTTTTTTGGTGTTGGTGCAAATGGCAGACATCCAACCTTAACTTCAACTGGCTTTGGCAGAAAAAGGGCCAAATTGAAGGACCCTGGAGGCTGTCCAGTTGGAGGAAGGCTCCTCGGGAGGTCAGGTGTGGGTCAGCCTCAGGAGCAGCCGGTCGCGGGGTGCAAACACGCTCCATGCGGTTAGGACTTGTTTCTTCTGTTTTTTTGAAACAGCCTCTCTGTCGCCCAGGCCGGAGTGCAGTGGCGTGATCTCTGCTCTCTGCAGCCTCCGCGTCCCGGGTTCAAGCGATTCTCCTTCCTCAGACTCCCGAGTAGCTGGGACTACAGGCACGCACCGCCACGCCCAGCTAATCTTTGTCTTTAGTAGAGACGGGGTTTCACTGTGTTGGCCAAGCTGGTCTTGAACTCGCGACCTCAGGTGATCCGCCTGCCTCGGCGTCTGAAAGTGCTGGGATGATAGGCGTGAGCCTCCGCGCCCGGCTTGCGGCTGGGACTTGTCACAGCGTTCGCTGCGGCCAGACTCTCCCTCTCCCAGGGGAGGGAAATGTGGACACGTGCCCCACGGCACCCCTGTTGGAGAGGGGTGAGCCTTCTTCCTCAACCTGGTTCCAAAGTCCCAGGGAAGGGCTCTGATTGGCTTTAACGACTTTTATTGAGATGCGTACAATGTACGCATACAACTCACCCATTTAAAGTGTAAGATCCAGAGGTTTTGGGGATCATTTTTAAGAGTTGTAAAATTGGCCGGGTGACATGGCTCATGCCTGTCATCCCAGCACTTTGGGAGGCTGAGGTGGGAGGATCACAAGGTCAGGAGTTCAAGACCAGCCTGAACGTGATGAAACCCCGTCTCTACTAAAAATACAAAAATCAGCCGGGCGTGGTGGCGGACGCCTGTAGTCCCAGCTACTCAGGAGGCTGAGGCACAAGAATTGCTTGAACCCCGGAGGCGGAGGTTGCAGTGAGCTCAGATCACACCACTGCACTTCAGCCTGGGCCACTACAAACAGTTGTAAAATATACGCAGCATAAAACGTGCTGTTGCAGCAACAGTGAATGTGCCTGGAGTGGCCCTACCCCCAGTCGCACTTTGACTGTCACGGCCGCCACTGTTTCTGAACCTTTTCACTGCCCCAGAGAGAGACCTGCCACTGTCCAGCAACAACTCTCCATCCCTTCTCCTCAGCCCCGCCAACGACGGATACTTTTTCAGTTTCCAGCACTCTTCGGGACGAGCTCATGCCGAAAATCACCGAGTTTCTCTGGCGTTCTAATTTAATTGGTCCTCCTGTATTTCATCTGGCAACTCCGCCTAGCGGGAGTGGGGGTCGTGAGCCACCAAGTCCGCCTCAAGACAGGCCGCGGCTCTGACCAGCTCAGGGGCTGCGAAATGAGACCCGGGTGAGCACAGGGTCCACACGGTGGTCCAGTGTAGGGGGGCAGGCTCTGGGAGGGTCCTCCTGGGATGGGGGTGAGACAGTGGACCAGCGTGGGGTGGGGGGCAGGGCCGGGGAGGGTCCTCCTGGAATGGGGGTGAGTCAGGGGGCCAGCTCGGGAGGCAGGGCCAGGGAGGGTCCCCCTGGCAGGGCGGTAGGAAGGGGGTACAGCCGGGTGAAGAACACTCCTGTCTCAGCCCTCGGCTCTTTGCTGGAGACTCGGTTTTCTCTGGTTGGCTTTTGTGCTCACGAGTGTTGTGGGCACTGGTGCCCCCTAGACCCTCCTCACTGTTGGGAACACTGGGGTGTAGCCGCTGGTGTCCCCGGCTGCCCTCCACAGCCGACAGCTGCCCGGCACACACACTGGGAACTGCGGCAGCCTGGGCGGTGCTGACAGTGTCTTGGCCCCGGGCATCCCGTGGGTTGGCCGGGCTGGTGGGTGGGCTGCACTCTGCACGCCCCGCCCTCCTCACCTCCAAGGCCGTCTCCTGGGATCACGCATCAGTAACCCGCACTCAGCCCAGCTCCTTCGAGGGGTGGGTCTCCAGGCCCGAAGCACAGCGGCGGCCTCTGAGGCTTCCCCGCAGCTGCCACAGCGCCCGGCCGTGACGGGCTGGCTGCCGCCTCTGCCTTTCCCTGTGTCTGCTGCTGTCCCATCTGCTTTTCAAACATACATAGGCTCATGCTTTGAGTTTATAAATGAACAGCAAGGTCCTGTCCCTTCCAAAGGTCCAGCAGACACAGGCTTTTGGGTGCTGAGCAGTGCAAAATAGAACTAGACCACACGGAACTGCAGTCACAGGCTAGGCGTGATGGTGGCGTGTGGGGTCCCAGCTCCTCCGGAGGCTGAGCCAGGAGGATGGCTTGAGCCCAGGAATTCCAGAGTCCGGTGAGCTAAGATTGCACCGCTACACTCCAGCCAGTGTGACAGAGCAAGACCCTGTCCCTGAAAAAAAAGCCTCAGCTTTCAGGAACCACCACCCCGAATGATGAGCTGGGAGCTGGCGCCATGCAGGGTCACTGTGGAGGGGTGAACCCAGGGCAGCGTGGCTGGGGCCTGAGGCCAGTGCAGGGCTGAGGTGGGGCCGGCGGCATTCATGTCTGCCCTCAGCCACTGACCCCGGCAGACCTCTCTGCCTCAGTCTCCTCATCTGTAAAGGGGGACAATAGCAGCACCTCCCTCATGGACACTGCAAAGGTCGGATGAGTTAAAATTAAATAAGCATGGAGCAGAGCACGGGACACGGTGATGCCGTGTGTTCGGGAATGATCACTGAAGGAGCAGTAACCAGATTCCGTCCGAGCCAGTATCCATGGGGCTGGGATTTAAATACACAACTGCACCTCCCTCTACTTAGATTCGAAGCTTTGCAGCCATCTGTCCACCCGCCTGCCCACCCATCCGTGCACCCACCCACCTGCCCACCCATCCCTGCCCCCACCCGCCTGCCCATTCACCCGCCTGCCCACCCATCCGTGCGCCCACTCGCCTGTCTGTCCATCTGTGCGCCCACCCGCCTGCCCATTCACCCACCTGCCCACACATCCGTGCACCCACCTGCCCACCCATCCGTGTGCCCACCCGCCTGTCCATCCATCAGCCCACCCGCCCCCCTCATGTCTGTGTTCCCACCACCTCCCCCCTTCCCGCATCTGTTTCTCCGTCTTCCGTCTGGATGCTGCCTGGGGACACCCATCCTGCTGGTCCCCGCCCCTGTCTCTTGCTTCACATTGCTGACCTTTGACACGCGGCTCTGGAACATTCTCCTTCTGTTCCTCCTGATGTTTATTCTCACATCTTTGTCCGTTTCGGTCCTGTCCCTGTCAAGGGACACAGTCCCACTCTGAAGACACAGATTGGTCTATTTTGAGCCTTCCCTGCAGGCTCAGGGTCCCTTCTGCAGGGTGCCCCGCTGTGCCTTCCACCAGGGAGGCCAGGTGGCTGTGGCCGCTGTGTGCGCCTCCCATGGAGTCCTGGACTCCTGCCTCCTCTGGGGAGGGGAGCCCCACACGGTGCTGTGGGGACCCCGTCAGACCAGGGCGGTCTCCAGGGCAGTGCTCCTGCCCCAGGGGACACCTGGTGGTGCCTGGACCCGCCTCTGGCTGCAGGGTCTGGGGCCGTGGTTTATCGACACCTGCGGGGTGGGGATGTCACCTTCCGGGGCTGAAGCCACAAAGTCCCTGGGCTTAAAACAACACGGTTTTCTCTCGAGTTTCTGAGTGCAGAAGCCTGAAACCCAGGTGAGACTCTCAGGGCCACACTCCCTCTGAGGCTCCGGGGCAGGCTCTTCCTGCCTCTCCCGCTCCTGGGGCTCCCGGCACCCTTGGCCTCTGGCTGGCTCGCTGGGTCCTGGCCTCTGAGCTCACAGCTTGGCCGCCTCCTCCCTCTGTGTCCCCTCTTCTTGCAGAGACACCGGCCCTTGGATTCAGGGCCACACAGGTCGGCGCAACCTCAGCTCGTTTATACCCGATGATAAGGCCGCTTGCACGGGTACCTGGGTCAGGATGCGAGTGTGTCTTCCGGGGGAGACGCAGTCCGGGCACCGTACCAGGCACCCAGCCAACTTTCCCACACAGGACGGCTCCACAACTCTTCCCTCCAAAACGCAACAGCACCAGGCTCACCCAAACCAGCAGGAAGAGCCCCCCCTGCTGCTCCAGGGGAGAGGCAGCCTGCGAGTGGGTCTGTGGGTGCCGGGAGCCTTCCAAGCTCAGCCCCCTGGGCCCAAAGCACCGCCCCGTGTGAGACCCACTGGCCCTCCCAGCCCTTCCCAGTGGAGAAATGGGCTCAGGAAGGCGCAAGGACTGAGTGGGTGTGGAAGCTGACGCAGCCCTGTCTCCCAGCACCTCGCCACGTGACAGCTTCCTGTGGCCGCTGAACAAGGGACTTCATCGCAGCACAGATTTACCACCTCACAGCTCTGGAGGCAGGAAGCCTGGGGTGGGGGACCGGAGCCCGTTCCGCTGGGGCCTGGGGAGGACCCGCCGCCCGCTTTGCCTCGTCAGCCCCGGCTGTTGCCCGCCGGGCCAGGCCGTCCCTCCGTCGTCGGAGCCGAGGCTGTGGCGAGGTCTCCCTGCAGTGTCTGCTGCCTCCTCCCCCTTCAAGGACCCTTGTGATTACGCTGGACCCACGGATAATCCGGGGAATTGTGTTTGAAGGTCAGCTGATTAGCAGCTTTTTCGTCTGCAAACGTAACTCCCCCGCCCAGTAATCCCACATAGGCACAGGCTCTGGGGATTGGCAGGGTGGCCACGCCCCCCCTCCACCTGGCACCAGCTCCCTTCTCTACCAGGGGCAACTGCTTGGGTGCTGAGGCCAAGGCGAGGCAGGTCTGGGGCACGATTCAGCCTCACCACGTTCCCGGGACAGCACGGGCACCAGGAGCTCCCCTCGCCCTGGCCAGGTGGTCTTGCTCAGCCCAGGGAAGGCCAGGAGCCTGCTCCTCACTCCCACAGGACCCTCGGCCGCACCAGGCTTCCTGCCCTCATAGACCCCTCACCCCATGGGGCCCTCACCCCATCTCTGGCAGGTGAGTGCACTGGGGCCCCTCATCTGCACCTCACATCTGCTGCGTCTGCTCGAGGGCCTGGGAGCTCAGGCACAAGGAGTGGCTGTCCAGGCCCCTCTGCTGGGCTCCCCGGGGCACCTCTGCGGCCGTCATCGGCTGCTCAGCCGGGCAGAGGGTCTCACATGGCCTCGCTCACACGTCAGGGCTATCACCGCAGTTGCTCGGCTCCCCTCCTGTGCCCTGCACCCCCAGGGCCTCCACAGCGAGGGGAGAGCCAATGGCCACCCGAGGTCACACCCCATCCTAAGGTCAAAGCCAGATGCCAGAGTGGCTCTGATTGCTGGGGTGTGGGGAAGATGACCCCACACTGAACTCACATGTTCATATACACACACCAATATGCACATACCCCACGTCCACACGCACACCTGCACACACACACCCACGTTCTCACACACACACACGTCCACACATGCACACCCACATACACAGACATGTCCACACTCATACCCTCACATGCACACACCCATGTCCACATGCACACATGCACACACACCCACATCCTCACACGCACACACGTCCACACGTGCACACTCACATCCACACACGTCCACACTTGCACACACATAACACACGTGCACACACCCATGTCCCCCCCCACACACACATTCTCACACACATGCCCACATGCAAACACATCCACATCCACACCCTCACACGCACAACGCCACATTCTCACAGGCACACACATCCACATGCGCACACATCCACACACACGTGCACACATGTCCACACGCTCACATTCACATACACACACGTTCACACACAAGTCTACATGCACACCCACTCAAGTCGACACAGGGTCTGTGGTGGGTGGGCATAGCCCGTGGGTCTGGACCTCTCCATGGTCCTCTGCCAGTGTGTGTCCAGGCGCTGTGAGGTGGGGGCTGCCCTGGCTGCTCCTGGTGACCCCAAGCCCAGCCTCCCTGGCCGGACTCACACTTGCCTCAGCCTGGGCCTCTGAGCAGGGAGCCAGGAGGCTGTACTGTCAACACCACTGCCCACCAGCAGTGTCTGCTCCTTGGAAACCAGGGGTCTCCCTGACCTGCCGCCTCTCCTGGGATCCTGCTCAGATCCACGTCGTCCTCACTGGACTCTGCTCTCAGAGGGTGATGGACCCCCACATTTACCCAGGATCCGCCGGGGCCCCCTTCGCCTTGGGGAACACAGGTGGTCGGTAACCCTGGCTCCCACCCTTCTGCAGCCGGCTCCCGCTGGCCTTCCAGATGCTGGTTTGGCATGGAGGAGAGCCCAGGATGGCCGCAGCCTCCCCCAGAGGTCTCCTGTATGGCCTCTGAGCCGCCTCTGGTCTCGGACTCCCTGGGAAAGGCAGAACTTGCTTCCTCACCCTGCCCGTCCTCCAAGCCACCTGCCTGGAGGCCACACGGCAGCTCTCACCCTCACCCCAGAGAACAGCAAACTCAGGGAGGGGTGCAGGGTGGAGGGAGGGGCTCCCAAGGACACCGGGGTGGGGGGCAGGGGTCTAAATGCCATCCAGGCAATGTGAGGTCAGAAGAGGAGGCCAGTGCTGGGGCCCCGTTCAGTCCAGAGCAGCACCTCCCCAGAACGAAAGCCAAATCCTTCTGTGACCACCTCCCCAACACCCATCACATCTAACCCTAACCCTGACCCTAATCCTAGCGCTAACCCTAACTCCCCACACACACACTCATCACATCCAACCCTAACCCCTAACCCTGACCCTCCCCCTCCCCCCATCACCTCTAACCCTAACCCTAACACTAACCCTAACCCACCCCTCCCTCCTTGGGATCTGTGACCTGCTGCCCCTTGGCACCAAGAGCTATTCTCCCTGACTCCAACCAGCTCTCTCCTTCTGGCCCAGGAACTCAGAAGGGGCCTTTCCAGGAGGCCTGGGTGGGCAGAGCCAGCCACAGCTGTCCCATGTCCCCGAGCTCTGAGCAGACATCTCGCCCCATCACTGCTGACCAAGCTGGTCAGGGGGTTCCCCTGCCCTTCACATGATCACTGCTGCTCGATTCCCAGTGGGGTGCAGGCCAAGCACCCAGAGTGAGCGGCAGGGGTGTGGGGTGCTCCCCACCTCCGGGCCTGATGCCTGCAGGCTGAGCCCGGTACCGATGCCAGCAGCCCCCAACCCTAAGGCTCGGCTCCCCAGGGCCAGAGAGGTCCCCTGGAGCTCAGTGCCCACCAGGGCGGCCAGCCCGGAGCCACTGCAGGGCTCCCGGCTCCAATCAGCCTCCCCTGTGTGGGGTGACAAAGTCCCAAAGGCGTCAGCCCGGTCAGCCCAGCCAGCTCAGCCCCGCGAACTGCAGGCCTGTTTCCTGGCTCAGGACAGGGATTCTAGAATTCAATGACATCAGCCGTCCTCTGGCTCCTGGGTGCGTGGAGAGGCTGGCCCAGGAAGGTGACCAGGAGCCCCACTGGCGATCCTGCCCTGAGAACAGCCGGGAGACCCTGGGCCGTGAAGGCTGCCCCTCCCCCGGCAGGACCCTGGCCTCCCTCAAGCTGGGAGGTGCTGCAGACACATGGGACATTGCTGTGAACCACAGAGGAGCCCTGGCGGGGGCGGGGGGCTTGCCATCTGGTCGGGAGGCACAGCGGGCAGAGGCACGGGCAGTCAGTGCCGGTCAAAGGTGCGGGGAGGAGGATGAGGAGGTGCGGGGCGATCCTAGTATATTGGGGTGCAGGGAGAATGAAGTGTGGGGTGATCCTAGTGTACTGGGGTACAGGGAGGGGTACAGGCGGAGGGGCACAGGCAGAGGAGCAGCCAACTCCAGGCCTGAGGATGGAGGGCTGCGGCGTTTGCAGCCCCTGGAGGCGCAGTGGCCAGGGTATGTGGTGGGGCCAGCGGGGTCAAAACCGCAAAGGCTGCCCCATGAGGACGTTGTCTTGCTCTCTGGGGTACGGCGCACCAGGGTGAAGAGCGTCCCCAAAATTCACCGGGAGGAACTCAGCACGTGGCTCATTTGGAGACAGGGTCTTTGTGGATGGGACTGAGGAAGGGAGGTGAGAGCGCGGCAGGGTCCACGTGCACACCCTGGCGGCCTCTGGGGCGGCTTCCAAAACTGGGCCAGAGGAACAAAGTGGCTGTTCAAAGGTGCCGGAGGCAACCGAGGCAGGGACTTGAGGGGCGGTGGCCCCAGGGAGGAGACCTCGTGTTTCCCTGAGGCAGCTTCAGGGTGCCTGGGGGTCAGATCTTGGGGGAAGAACTTGATGACCTTGAACGCTGCAGCCTGGGGGGAGGGGAACCAGGGGAGGGCGGAGGGGAGGGCGGCCTCATAGAGACAGGCAGCGTCCTCCGGGGTCTCCACCCTCACAGAACCCAGCTAGATTCGTCACAGGCAGTGACAGCAGGAGGGAGGCCAGGAGGACGCCCCCAGCCACGCAGAGGGTGCCCCAGCACCTCCTCGATGCCCTGAGCTGGTCGGGGTCTCCGAAAAGTCCAGTTGCTCCTCCTTGGCCCCTGGGGCTCAGCTGGGCTCTGACCTCCCCCGGGCTCTTGGGCTTGTTCCCGGGAAGGTTCCCCACAGGCCTGGACTGGCACACCCGGCACAGCCAGGGCAAGACTGACCCCTCCCTGCAGGAGCTGGGCGGGCCTGCTGGGCTCGGCATGGGCGGCTCCTGACACTGGCCCTGGGGGCCTCCCTGAGGGGCATTCCAGGCTGTGTCACTCCTAGGAGCTGCCATGGGCGGGCTGAGGAGGGGCAGGAGGAGGGGTCCCACCTGTGCCGAAGCCGCCTGGGCCTCCCCTCTGGGGCGTGACCCTCATCAAGAAGGGGTCCAGCCTCCAGGACTGAGACGACTGAGCCCCTACGTCCGCCCAGGGGGCCCTGGGAGAAGCCGCCCCCGTTCAGATGGCCCCGCTTGGAAAATCAGCAGCTGCAGGTTCAGGCCAAGGGCTCCCAGGCTCCCAGGCACTTCACCAACTCCTCCGGGGCTTCTCATCACCTTTCCAGGCCGAGCAGAAGCAGCTGTGTTTGGTTTGGAGGATCTGACAGCCCGTGCGCCTCTCCTGGAGCGCAGCGAGCAGGCCAGCAGCTGATTACGAGCCCCCGGGCTGGGGGGCCAGGCCCACCGCCCGCCCACGGCTCAGCTTGCTCCCGGCAGGTCTGTGTGCCCTCGGTCGCCCCAGCCCGCCCAGGCCCAGGCAGCTTGGGGCGGGGACTCCGGGACAGGTCCGGGAAGATCCTCTGTATGAACTGGGGCCTCCCGCTGGCTTGGAGCAGCTCCGAACACCCCCCATGGGTTACCACTTCATTATCAAGGAAATCCATCTTCCTCCTCAGAGCTGCTGGCAGAAAAGCACTTCTCCCAGGCAGCTTAGGGGGGCTCAGCCGGCAACTCCGCCCTGAGCGTTCACGGCCCCCGCCTCCAGCTGGCCATTTCCGGGACCAGGGCTGCGGGACGTTGGAGGAGCCGGGCCGGGGCCCTGCCTGGGCTCCTCGGGCTGCCAGAGGGACAGGCAGGGACTGTGGAAATCAGACAGGCTCAGGGACGCCCAGGGCATGCCCTCTGGACTCTCAGTCAGAAAGATGGGGGCCTTTTGAGGAATCTGAACCACAGGAACCGGTTATCAAAGTGTCAGGAGGAGGAGAGAACATGAGGGGCTGGCCCCAAGATTGTAACGCAGAGGCAGCCTGGCCCCAGGACCTGGGTCAAACACTCCCAGATTCCAGGGGAGGGACGTGGGCCCCGCCTCTGCTGGGAAGGCGGCCTGCTCAATACCACCCAGCAGGGTCCCCAGAAAGGCCCCGGCACAGGGCTGCGTCTCCAGCAGCAGCTGGCTCAGACCACTGCTCCCCTGAACCTCCCGCAGCCCTGGGCAGGCTGGGTGGGCTCCCCGCTACGCGCCCTGCCTGGCTCAGCCACCCTGGGGGCCGCCGAGTGGAAATCCATCTACTCTCCCCGGGTGTGGGAAGAAACGGCCGGAAGCTCCTCGGGACAGGAGAGGCCTTCATCAGGGAGCGGGGGTGCCGGCTGCTTCTCGCCGGAGGTCTCTTCCCTCCAGAAACTGGGTCCCTGCTCTCAGCCGGAGATCTCTTCCCTCTGGTCGCTGGTCCCTCCCGTGTGGCCCTGGTCCCCTCTGCTTTCTGTCTCTGCTGCTTACAATTCCTCCCCGGGAGAGGTGAGCGTGAGGTGAGTGATGGGCCTGCCAGGGAAGAAGCTGCCTGCGGAGACCCCGGGCTCCCCTCCTCCGGCTCCCAGAGCCTCCCCTGCACCTCCCAACCAGCCAGCAGCCCCAGGTGGATGCGGTGACCAGGTCCATGGTGACAAAGTGGCCTCGTTCAGCGGTGGCCGACTCTGACTGCAGTGGCCACGAAGCCCGGCCCTCCCCTCCCTGCCTCTCCCTGCTCTGTCCACGTGGGCGGCCTCCAGCGTCACCGGCCTGGGGACCGCTGTTCCACTCTCAGTTCTGCTGAGCCACCGATGGCAATTCTGTGCCCCTTGATGGCGATGGCTTTAAAAGGGGGTATCGGACCTGCTTCCGGCCAGCGAGGTGGGAGGGAAGGTCGGCTGTGGGGGCCCGGGGCTCTCCCGGCACAGAGCGGATTCAGGAGAGCCCTCCAGCTGCCCTCCTCCCCCTCCAGGTTTTCGTGCAAAGTCTAATTTTTGGAAGCTCGTGGTGTGGGCATTCCAGGAGGCTGGGGTGCTTGTCTGACTGGCCAGAAGACATCAAGCTGAAGCCCTCCGCCCCAGGAGCCCCAGGAGCGCCTACACACACGAGATCGCCTGGAGTGCGAGTGGCTTCCACGCATTCAGGAGCGGGGCCTTACACGCTCCAGAGTCCACCTGAAATAAGGTGGACGCCAAAGGACAGACTTCATGTGAGTCCAGCCACAGGGTGGCCAGAATCAGCTCATCCACGGGGATGGGCAGCAGAGCAGGGTGGCCGGCAGGTGTGGGAAGGGCGTCGCTGCCCTCTGGGTAGTTTCTGTTTGAGACGCAGTTTTAGAAGGGGATGGAGCTGGTGGCTGCACGATGTCATGAGTGTCATTAGTGCCACTGAATCGCACACTCGAAATGGCCAGCGTGGCACGTTTACCACGAAAGGAATGCAGTCGGCCTCCTGAATCTGCGGGTTCCGCAACCAGGGATTCCACCAAACTTTGATCCAAAACATTTGGGGAAAAGCTGCATCTGTACCAAACCTACACAGACATTTTTCTCGTCGTTATTCACTGAACAACAGAGCATAGCCGGGATTTCCTAAGCATTTGCATCACGCCGGGTACACGCGCCATCCCGAGATGACTGATGGCAGCAGGAAGAGGGGCGTAGGTTCTATGCAGACGCCAGGCCATTTTATACCAGGGACCAGGGGACATGCCAATTTCAGGATCTGAGGGGCATCCCGAGACCGACCGCACTGCATGAGGGTTAAAGGCTTCCATGTGAAAAGCAAAACTGTAAAGAAAAGTGAATTGAGCATTTGCTGTGCACCAGACACAGTCCTTAGCACTTCCAAAGCAACAGTGTACAAAGCACCTGCTGTCTGCCCTCCTGGGGCGCAGGTCTGGAGGTGTGCAGGGGGCATGAGTCGTCATCACAGGGAAGCAAATCGCTCCAGCGAAACTGGTCAAGGGGATGGGATTCGGGGAGGGGGTGTGGGGGGAGGGGCAGCTGCATCCACGCCCGATTTAAAACAAGGTTGCCACGAGTGGGGAAGGTGACAGACCTGCGGGAAGTAGAGACATCGACGGAGGTTTCATCCTGAAATCCGAAACCAGTATGTAAGAAAATACACTTTGTGTGTTTATGAAACTGGGTAGTGTTAGCTACAACACTTCGTTTTTAGAAAGAAACACAATGAATCCACACAGGATTTTTGGAAGCTGCTTTTCAGACGAGGTGGTTGAATACCACAACATAACAGCTTCTATGTGTGACTTTCAAAGCCTGATCCAAAAGGGGCAATTTTTCAACCAAAAAAAAAAAAAGTTTCTTGAATATCCTAAGCATTTCTCTTTCCTTAAAAAAATAAATTTTAGGTGAAGTGTGGTGGCTTATGCCTGTAATCCCTTTGGGAGGTCAAGGCGGGCGAATCACCTGATGTCAGGAGTTAGACCAGCCTGGCCAACACGGTGAAATCCCGTCTCTACTAAAAATACAAAAATTAGCTGGGTGTGGTTGCGGGCGCCTGTAATGCCAGCTACTTGGAGGCTGAGGCAGGAGAATCACTTGAACCTGGGAGGTGGAGATTGCAGTGAGCTGGGACTGTGCCAATGCACTCCAGCCTGGGCAACAAGAGCGAAACTCCATTTTAAAATTAAAAATAAAAATAAATAATAAAATAAAATGTTCAGTCTGTTGTTTTTGTTTTTTTTAAGAGATGAAGTCTCGCTGTGTTGCCCAGGCTGGTCTCTAACTCCTGGGTTCGAGCAAGTGCCCACCTCCTCCTCTGCCTCCCAAAGTGCTGGGATCACAGGCGTGAGCCTCTGCACCTGGCCCTATGCACTTACCTTAATGCCTTGGTATTTAAATCATTTTCTTTTGAGGCCTGTTTTGTCTTTGTGCTTGTCGCAAGGTCCCCAGACCCCAGAGCAGCAGCAGCCGCCGCACTTTGGGGCTTGTTTGAAATGGGAATTCCTGGGCTGTGTCCCAGATCTGCTGAAGGAGACCACCTAAGGATGGGCGCAGAGACCCGAGTCCCGCCACAGTCAGCGACCCCACCTAAGGATGGGCGCAGAGACCCGAGTCCCACCACAGTCAGCGACCCCACCTTCACGAAAGCCAGCATCCTTGGCCGGATTAGCATGTATTCTGTTTTGTTTTGTTTCGTTTTATTTTATTTTAGTAGGGACGGGGTTTTGCCAGGTTGCCCAACTGGTCTTGAACTCCAGCCCTCAAGTGATCCGCCTGCCTCAGCCTTGCAAAGTGCTGGGGTTACAGGTGTGAGCCACAGCACTGGCCTAGCATTTATTTTTGTTGTCATTGTTTTGTTTTGTTGTTTTTTTTTTTTGAGACGGAGTTTCGCTCTTGTTACCCAGGCTGGAGTGCAATGGTGCGATCTCAGCTCACCGCAACCTCTGCCTCCTGGGTTCAGGCAATTCTCCTGCCTCAGCCTCCTGAGTAGCTGGGATTACAGGCACGCGCCACCATGCCCAGCTGATTTTTGTATTTTTAGTAGAGACGGGGTTTCACCATGTTGACCAGGATGGTCTCAATCTCTTGACCTCGTGATCCACCCGCCTCGTCCTCCCAAAGTGCTGGGATTACAGGCTTGAGCCACCGCGCCCGGCCTGTTGTCATTGTTTTCTGGTTCTTTACTGCCTTATGAGAAAACATTCCAAAACTTCGGGGCTTAAAGCAGCGATGTATAATTATCCCCACCAGTCTGTGCGCTGACTGGGCTTGGCGGGGTGGTTTTTGCTGGTGGCTTTTTATGTGGCTTGATTGGACTGGGCATCTGAGATGACTTCTGTGGGTAACCCCCCATATAGGCACCGGGGAATGAGAGCTAAGCAGAACCCTGGTACAGTCAGGGCTTGAGGAATATCTCACTTTATAGTGTTACTACTCAGCTATTTCCTTTTATATAATCTGTTACATAATCATATATTAGCTTATAGAATTAAGGCTTAAAGACTCCCTTTATATAATCCTCTTTATATAATCATATAATAGTTGATAGTATGAGTGCCTAAAGAATATTTCCCTGCATATATACCTATAATTATATCTTAGTTCATAATCAGAGGAATGCCTAGAGTGGACACAGTACAGAGCATGAATTAAGGAATACGCAGCTTATAATCGGAGGAATGTCTGGGGCAGACACAGTGCAGAGCATGGTTTAAGGGAAGACAGTTATACCAGGACAAGAATCCATGGCCCAGGAGGCCGCGTTCAGTATCGTAAAGATACCCGCTGTGTGGCAGGCTTGGGGCGAGAGCCACTCCTCCTGATAAAGGAGCTGTAGGACCCTGCTCCAGTTCTCGTGGAAGGCTGCCCTCAGAACGGCAATCCACCTTGGGGACTGTGAACTTCATCAGCTCTTGCTACTGTGCTGCTCGAAAAGCATCTGCCTATAGAACTAGCAGGTGGTGGTAACCCTGACAGCTCTGTCACTGCTGTGTGACTTAAGCATCCTCCTATAAATCTTCTTAGAACTAGTTTGCCCATAGATAGAGGTATTGCACACTGCACCCTCTTCACTGAGCACGGCCCACCTTCAAGCCTCGGTGACCTGATGGGGGTGGACCCCTTACTGCACACGGCTCTTGCCTTCGTGGGAACGGGCCCCTTGCTGTGCACTGTCCGCCTCCTGGCCTCGGTGACCTCATGGGCGTGGACCCCATGTTTTATTGCTCACGACCCTATCACTATCCTTAAAGATGACTTCACTCACTGCCCTGCCCCTAACCTATGCACAATCAATACTCACGCTTCTGGACATTCGGGGCCTCGCCTGACTCTGCTCATAGGTGGCGTGGCCCCCTGAGCCCAGCTGCGTTTTCCTTGTACTTCTGTGTCCTGTCTCTTTATTTCTCGGATCCTGCGCCTCAGCACAGCACAAGGGACACCCGATGACCCTGTGGGACCCTCAGCCCTACAGCGTCTCAACTCCTACGTCCGTTGTGTCAGCCAGGATGGGAGAACAGGTGCCCTCCCTCTCCGTGAGGCTGCGTTGGGCTTCCTCACAGCATGGTGGTCTGGATCTCCCAGGCCAGCTGGGTTCCCCAGGGGTGCTTTCCTGAAGACAAGGGCTCCTTACTGCCCTGCCTGAGTCGTCAGTCTCACTGGGTCCCTCCCCACCTTCTGCGTTCCGTCAGTGTCATGGGCTGCTCTGTGGGCCTCCCTCCCCAAACTCATGAGCTGAAGTCCTGACCTGTACCCCAGAGTGTCAGCTTATTTAGAAATAGGGTCATCAGTCCGGCCACGGTGGCTCACGCCTGTAATCCCCTCACTTTGGGAGGCCAAGGCAGGCGGATCACGAGGTCAGGACTTCAAGACCAGCCTGACCAACATGGCGAAACTCCGTCTCAACTAAAAGTACACAAATTAGCTGGTCGGGGTGGTGGGCACCTGTAATCGCAGCTACTTGAGACTGAGGCAGGAGAATCACTTGAACTGGGGAGGCGGAAATTGTAGTGAGCCGAGATCACGCCAATTCACTCCAGCCTGGGCGTCAGAGTGAGACTCTGTCTAAAAAAGAAAGAAATAGGGTCACGGGGGTGAGCTTATTTGAAATAGGGCATCGCAGATGTGCTGAGCAAAGATGAGACCACGCTGGACTCACGGTGTCCACACTGATGACTGGGGTCCTTCCAAAAGGGGAGCATCCCGACTCAATCCGCAAGCCAAGGAGCTCTGGGAAGCCGGACAGAGGCTTGCGTAAGTCACCTAGTTTGTGATTCAGCCGGTAGCTTGGGGCCAATCCAGACTCATCGAGGGAGAGGCCAGCACAGGGGCGGCCACCCTCTCGCCCTGATGACTCTCAGCCCCACCTGAAAGCACACGCAGCCCTCCGCAGACCTCATCCTGCTGCACCCTCGGGCCCCGGCGTGGAGTCCCTGATCACATCAGGGGGAGGGCTGAGACGGTGTCTCACCCACTTCTCCGCCTGCAGCTCCTCTCTCTTCATCTGAGGAACTGAACTAAGAAGCCACATTATCTGGGGCCCTAGACCCCGTGTGTGATGACAAGGCAGGGGAGGGACGATCACCACAGACACCCCACCTCTGCCCCCGTTCAGACGGCTGCAGCAGGAGGGGTGGATCAATCACCACAGACTCCCCGCCCCATTCAGACAGCAGGAACAGGAGGAGCAGGACGGTCACCACAGACCCCCACCTGCAGACAGCAGGGACAGGAGGGGCAGACGCAGTCCTCAGAAGCTGAGGTCCGGCAAGGTCCACACTAGCGGCTTCGAGGTGAGCACCATCTGCTCCTGGGAGCTGACCCTTTGTGGGACCTCCAAAGAGGGACCCTTTGTGGCCCCAGGCTGTCTCCTGGGCTCTTGGCTCTGGTCAGAGTTAAGGTCCCTCTTTGGCAAGAGGTGGCCTGTGTCTGCAGCCAGGGGGGCTTCTCAGCTGGCCCCTGGGCATAAAGGACCCTCCTTCCACACTGGACCACCTCTCTCTGATGGCACTTCCCCGGCAGAGCTCTCTGCAGAAATCCTGTGCATCCCCACGAACTGGACTGAGCTAACGCACCCCTTCCAGGACCACCGGGGCAGGCCCTTCTCTGCCTCGGGCTGAGACCGGGGGCTGTGGACGACGTCCTCAGGGTTCTCAGCAGCCCACTGTCTCCCGCTTGTGAATCTTGTAGACCTCCAGAGGTGCAGTCGCCCCAGCGCCCTGCCTGCCCTCAGCAGGGGCCTCCTTTGCACCCTTCTCCCGGCCTCCCCCCACCCCCCGGAGACTCCGGGAGGGCCCTCAGGTTCTGCGTGACTCCAAAGGTGATGGTACATACTTGGGCTCTAATCATGGTGGCACCCCACTTCCAGGTGCCCACTTCTCACTGGTAAGGCAGCCTCTCAGGGGACGGCGCCTCCCGGGACACACGGCCTCGGGTGTTGGTCCTACGTGGACTCTGGGCCTGTATAGCCAGTGGCATGAGCAGGGGGTGCCAGAGTGTGACTCTGCAGCGATTCTCCTGCCTCAGCCTCCCAAGTAGCTGGGATTACAGGCATGCACCACCATGCCCAGCTAACTTTTGTATACCTGCATATATATGTATATATATATATACACATATATATTTGAGATGACGTCTCGTTCTGTTGCCCAGGCTGGAGTGCAGTGGCGCCATCTCAACTCACTGCAACCTCCGCCTCCCGGGTTCAAGCGATTCCCCTGCCTCAGCCTCCCAAGTAGCTGGGACTACAGGTACCCACCACCACGTCCAGCTAATATTTTGTATTTTTAGTAGAGATGGGGTTTCACCCTGTTAGCCAGGATGGTCTCGATCTCCTGACCTCGTGATTTACCCGCCTCGGCCTCCCAAAGAGCTGGGATTCCAGGCGTGAGCCACCACGCGCAGCCCTAATTTTTGCATTTTTAGTAGAGTCGGGGTTTCACCATGTTAGCCAGGCTGGTCTTGAATGCCTGACCTCAGAAACTTGATGACCTCAGTGGCCATGCTGTGTGGGGGTCCAAGCTGGGCATGGAGAGGCTCTCTCGACTCACAGAGAGATGCTGGGCAGGTCCAGCTCCAGCCTCCAGCCTCCAGCCTCCAGCTCCAGCTCCAACTCCAACCTCCAGCCTCCAGCTCCAACCGCAGCTCCAGCCTCCAGCCTCAGCCTCTAGCTCCAACCTCCAGCTCCAACCTCCAGCTCCAGCCTCCAGCTCCAGCCTCCAGCCTCAACCTCTAGCTCCAACCTCCAGCTCCAGCTGCAGCTCCAGCTCCAACCTCCAGCTCCAGCCTCCAGCTCCAACCTCCAACCTCCAGCTCCAGCCTCCAGCTCCAACCTCCAACCTCCAACCTCCAGCTCCAGCCTCCAGCCTCCAGCTCCAGCCTTCATTTGCTGCAACCACTCTGGAGACCCCTGGGAAGGAACCACACACACAGCGCAGCCCAGGTGGCCCCAGAGCCCTGAGCACCCGTGGTACATCGATATTTAGGCCTCAAGTTCCAGGGAGGTTTGTTTACTTCCTTATTTTTGAGACAGGGTTTTGCTCTCGTTGCCCAGGCTGGAGTGCAGCCGCACAGCCTCGGCTCGCCGCAGCCTCCGCTCCCAGGGAGGGTTGTCAGGCAGCAGGAGACAGGCGACGCGAGGTGCATCTTGCTGCGTTTTGTTGGCTGGCGCACGGTCTGTCCGCAGTCTGAGCGGGGAGGGGCCGGGCTGGGGCCTCCTGGGTGAACAGACGCTTAATTCGCAGCTATTTCTGTGACTGCGGCCTTGAACTTGCGACTACCCTGCGGGTTCTCCTCGCCCGGCGGAGCGGATTTATCAGGACGGGAGGATCGCAGCGGCGCGTTTAGTTATCGGGAGCGGACTCGGCGGGAGACTGGAGTGTCGCGGTGACCCGGACCCGCCTCCCCGACGCGGCGGGGCTGCGGGTTAAAGACAGCCCGGCGGGCGGGGCCGGGGCCGAGCGGGTTCCAGGGGGCTCCTGCGCCCCCGCAGCCGAGCTCCGAACCCCGCGGCTTCTGCGTCGGTTTCCCCCGCGGGTCCGGTCCCCAAGCGGGTGGGGGGGGGCTGTTGCCATGTTTGTTTCAAACTTAAACGAAGTTCCGGTCGGTCCGTCTGGCCTCGCCGGCGGGGAGCCGGGGCCGGAGCTGCGGCGCGCGGGGCGGGGCGGGAACTTCCCGCAAAGGCCGTTCGGGAACCGCGAGGCGGAGGCTGGGAGCGCGGTCCGTGCAGGACGCCCGGAGGGGGGGGCGGCGGGGGAGAGCGGGGGGGGGCGGCGGGGGCGAGCGGGGGGGGGCGGGGGCGAGCGGGGGGGGCGGCGGGGGGCGCGGCGGGGGGGGCGACGGGGGGGGCGGCGGGCGGCGGGGGGGCGGAGCTCAGGGCCCGGTGAGGGTGCCGGGCTGCGGCCGCTGGGCGGGGAAGGGGGCGGGGAGCGGGGCGCAGGGGTCGCCTCCCCTCAGGCCGGGGCCCTGGCAGCAGGCGGGTTCGCGGCGTCACCGCGCCGAGGACAGGACGATCCCTCATTGATGACCGTGAGTGACCGGGCGGAGGCGGCCGCGCAGATGCGGGGGGCTGGGGGCTCCGGGGCTGCGGCCGAGCCTGGAGACGGGGCCGGGGCCCTGGGGGAAGGAGGGGGTCCCTGTGACCGGCGGGGCCCGGGCAGCACGCGGTTTTCCAGACGCGTGTCTGATACAACGTCCTCCGTGCCCAGCGGCCGAGGGTGGGAGCCAGGCTCCCTGCTCAGGAAAAGGCGGCCGCACCGGGCCGGGGTGAGAACCGCGCGCGTTCCCGCCTCCTGCTCCCCCCTTCCTGCCTCCTGCGCCCCGTTCCCGCCTCCTGCGCCCCCTTCCCGCCTCCTGCGCCCCCTTCCCGCCTCCTGCGCCCCCCTTCCCGCCTCCTGCGCCCCCCTTCCCGCCTCCTGCTCCCCGTTCCCGCCTCCTGCGCCCCCTTCCAGCCTCCTGCGCCCGGTTCCACCTCCTGCGCCCCCTTCCCGCCTCCTGCGCCCCGTTCCGCCTCCTGCGCCCCTTTCCCGCCTCCTGCGCCCCCTTCCCGCCTCCTGCGCCCCGTTCCGCCTCCTGCGCCCCCTTCCCGCCTCCTGCGAGGCTCGGTGCCCGCCTGCTGTAGGGCCTGTCGGTGATAGATGAGAGAAGCCTCCGAATGCCAAACTGATCCAACTGCCGACGTGGTGGGCGAGACGCAGCCTTGGCAGGTCGGGGGAAGTGATGTGCGCTGGAGAAAGAAGAGACCCTTCCCCACCCCGCGGCGGTTCAGAGACGAGACGGAGGAGAGACGCGGCAGAGCGGCGGGAGGCGGCTCCGGTGTGCCTGCCAAACACCCGCTTTGTGCCCCTTTAAGACTCCAGCAAAAATATAAATCGCGGAGGACTTCTGTTTCTGGGCAAGATAGAGTAATAAGGCCTGGATTCACTCTCCCGTTTGAAAACGAAGCAGCCCCGGACAGAAAGAGGCGCTTCCGGACGTCAGGCAACAGGCTAGAAAGGACAGGAATCCTCGAGAGGGACATGGACAGGGACACGGACCCGGCCACGGCGGGCCCCGCGGTTTCCCAGCCTGGGCCTCCTGCTTGCTCCAGGCTGCAGAGGGAAGGAGGGGGCGGGGGAGCCCAGCAGACCCCCCGGGGCGGGGGAGACAGGCCTCCGGGAGGCCCAGAGGGTTCAGGTTCCCAGGACGGAGTATGGAGGGAAGAGGGCTGCAGGGGACCCTGGTGATCGCCGGGGGCCCACGGTGCGTCGGTACATCCTAACCCGTGCAGGGTGGGAGGAGGCCTCTGGAGCCACAGTGCCCCCCCCAACCTCCCGAGGGTGACGGGCATTTCACAGGGTCTTGCTCACCAAGGGGGATGGTTAGTGTGGACAAAATGGACAGAACCGTCATCCCTGATGACAACTTTTAAAAATGAGACCAGAGAGGTAAAACTTTCTCCAAGTAAGGGCACTGCACACCAGAGAAAGCTGCAAGAATGTTTCCACGTAAACAGAAACATCCACGCCCAATAACAAAGATATGAACCATGCCTGACGCGATCCAAAGATTACATCAGGGAAGTGAGAAAAGGAATCCACACGGGGAGAAAAATCAACCCACGAAATCCTGCTCAGGACAAATGCAATCGTTATAATTGCTAGACGGTGACACTGAGAGTTATCCTAACTGCATTCCATATGTTGAAAGAGCTAAGTAGAAACAGACCACTTAAAAATATGCAAATCAAAACACACACAAAAAAAGACTAAAAAAATGCAAATCAAACTTATAGAAATTAAAGCTACAGTGGATGGGATTAACAGATTAGACGTGGAAGAAAAGATGAATGAGTTTGAAGACAGAACAACAGATATAATACAATATAAAACAGAAAAATTAACAATAAGCTAAAAGAGCATCCTCTGTGAGTTGCAGGTCGCAGTGGCCTGGCACCCCTGTGAGAATGAGAGCCCTCCCCCACAGCTGCAGTCTGTACGGGGGTCCCTGAAGAAGAGCAGACAGCGGAGGCACTGAAAAAGTATGACGAAATCATAGCCCCACAATTTCCAGATCTGATGCAAATTGTGAACCCACAGATGACAGAAACTCAAAATCCCCAACTCAGGGACAATGAAGAAGACGGCACAGAGGTCACAAAAGCCACAGAAGGTTGATTCTGGGTCACCAGCCACAGACAGTCACCTTTCGGGTCACCAGCCACGGTCACCTCCCAGGTCACCAGCCACAGACAGTCACCTCCCAGGTCACCAGCCACAGACGGTCACCTCCCGGGTCACCAGCCACAGACGGTCACCTCCCGGGTCACCAGCCACAGACGGTCACCTCCCGGGTCACCGGAGAAAAACGCGCATCTCATTTCTCCTGAGTAGCAACTGGAGTGAGCACACGTGGGAGCAGCAGCATCCCGGCCCAGAAAGAAGAACCCTGTCAGCCTGAGTCTCCTCTCAGCAAAAACCTCTCTGAGAGACAAGACAGAGCAAGTGCTTCCAGAACTAGCACAAGTGGGTGGTGAGCGGACCCGCTGCGGGCCTAGCTGTGAGCTCCTGTCGGGAGCCGAGCAGATGTGGGACAGGGAGAGATGAGGAGCCCCCAGAACAGCCACAGTGTGGGCAAATTAAATACCAAGGATTTGACAAATTGATTAAGTATCCTTCAAAGATAATTGACTGTTTAAACAAAATATTCACAAGGCACTGTGGGTTTTAAAACATGTATAAGTAGAATGTGGCAGCCACGGCATCCAGGCCACACAGAGACGTGGGCCGCAGGAAGGTCCTCACATGGCCGTGGAGCAGCAGGTTTCACCTGCAGGAGCCTGGGGTCCACGGGAGATGAGCCCTACAGACCCCAAAGCTGCTGCGGCCTGACGTCCTTGCAGGGTGTTGAGAATCCAGAGTGTGGACTCAGGCTCAAAGGCTCATGTGTCAACAGACTGCTTTCTCTCTGTAGCACACGCCAACTCCCTCCCATTTCTGCTCCATTCAGACCAAGTTAAAGTGGAACCGGACCGGCCACAAAGAGCAAGTGGGGTTTGGCGTCTGCTCCTCTGAGGCCGGGGTCGGGGCGTTGCCCTCCTGGGAGCGCAGAGGAAAGGCAGAATGTGTGCCTCAGCCTCAGCCAGAGACAATGGAGCAAACACATGAGCTGCACCTGCCTTCCCCAAAGTCCACAAATACCCTCAAGGATCAGAGAGGATGAAGTCCACCCATGCCCAGGAGAACCAGAGAGGAGATGCGTGATTCTCCTGCCTCAGCCTCCTGGGTAGCTGGAATTACAGGCGCCCCCACCGCACACTGCTGACTTTTTTTTTTTTTTTTTTTTTTTTTTTAAAGAGACAGGGTTTCAGAGCCGGGCGCGGTGGCTCAAGCCTGTAATCCCAGCACTTTGGGAGGCTGAGACGGGTGGATCACGAGGTCAAGAGATCGAGACCATCCTGGTCAACATGGTGAAACCCCGTCTCTACTAAAAATACAAAAAATTAGCTGGGCATGGTGGCGCGTGCCTGTAATCCCAGCTACTCAGGAGGCTGAGGCAGGAGAATTGCCTGAACCCGGGAGGCGGAGGTTGCGGTGAGCCGAGATCGCGCCATTGCACTCCAGCCTGGGTAACAAGAGCGAAACTCCATCTCAAAAAAAAAAAAAAAAAAAAAAAAAAAGAGACAGGGTTTCACCATGTTGGCCAGGCTGATCTTGAACTCCTGACCTTGGGTGATCGTCCCACCTCAGCCTCCCAAAGAGCTGGGATTATAGGCACGAGCCACTGTGCCTTGTTGTAAGACTGATTTTTTAAGCCACATGGATGTATATTTTTGATAAAACTAAAGCCATTAAAAAATAAAGTACATGTGGCCCAATCCACGCTGACAGGTGCTAAGATGGCCTGTGCCCCCGTGCTGTGCTGAGGCCCTCGCTGTGATTGCCTTGCATGGTGGCCACTGGCTTGAGGAGTCAGGCTGTCCGATTCCTGGCAGAGGAGGGTAAAGACAGTGTTCGCCGTCCCCAAATCTGGAAATGCCCGATGAGGCTCAGGGCCTTGTGACCCTGCACCGTGGGAAGGATGGGGAAGGTGATTGGTCTCCGTGGCTGGAAGTGGCAGCTCAGTTTTATATTTTTGCTTGTGTGTCATACTATGAGCTGTCACCTCCAGGACACGGACTTCCCACCACCTTCTCCGTTTCCACAGCAGCTCCAGGAGCTCCTCGGAGCAGGAATCTTGTTACGTTCATGTCAGAATCAGATCCTGAGACACCTCCGCCCGGGTGCGTGGATAGCGGAGAGGGACCTATCCCTGCTCCAGGCTCCAGAGCTGGAGCTCGCCATGGCTCCTCCGCCTTTGAGCTGAGATCACGCTGCTGCACTCCAGCCTGGGTGACAGAGGGACGCCCTGTCTCAAAAAGAGAAAGAAGAAAGGAAGGAAGGGAGGGCGGGGATAAATCAGCACCTGCGAACACACTGCTGCTTTTAGAACAGTTTTGCACCAGGCCCCATGCGTTCTGCAGCCGGCGTGGGCGAGGCTGCACCCGTGTGCTGGTCTGTCGCTGCCTCTCACCTGGACCAGAAGCCACCTGAGCAGAGACCCTGGCTGTCTACTTCACTCCGGTCCCCCAGTGCTGGGCCAGGCCCCACCTGTGGCCCATGCTGAGCCTCTGTCGGTGGCAGGGACGCGCCGGCCGTAGGGCCGTGTTGGCGGCAGGGATGGCGCTGGGGCTGTGGGGTGCTGTGGGGCTGGTCTGGGTGTGTGGCAGTGTTGTGTGCTGGGGCGGTCAATGAGGTGAGTACCGTCAACCGTGTCGGTGTGGGTGAGCGGGTGGCTGGGGTGAGGGCGGTGATGGGCGTTACTTTCTAGGACACGGGGCGACGTGAGGCCCTCTTGCCTGCAGCTTCAGCACCTCCAGCCTCGAGGCTGCCTTCAGTCAGTGGTGGAGACTCAGCGGCATTTCTCTGTCACCAAGGGCAGCAGCAGGAAGCCATTCACATGAACATCAGCAGACGGATTTTCACAGAGGCGTGGGCAGGGCCAAGGGGGTCTGGAGGCAGGACACGGCTCCTCCCCCACGGTGCGGGGCCCCGAGCCCCCAGGGGCCAACAGGTACAGGCAGACCTGCAGCTGGGAGGGCACCAGCACAGGGTGTCGAGAGACACAGCGGCTGCCACACATGGCTCCCCTGCAGGAAGAGAGCGGGACACGTGGGGCCCCGTCAGACCACCTGCTGGCCAGCCCGCCTGCCACCCCAAAGCCACCAGGGAGCTCTAATGTGCAGCCCACGAAGCACAGAGGCTCAGCTGAGCCAGACGCAGAGCCTCCACCCTGGACTGCCTACGTTTTTGTGATGATTGAAGTGGCCCCGGAGGAGGGGTGATGGGGGAGGGGCCCCGGAGGAGGGGGTCCGAGGAGGGGTGACAGAGGAGGGGCCCCGGAGGAGGGTGACGGGGGAGGGGCCCCGGAGGAGGGGGTCGGCGGAGACCTCTGGACCCTGGACCCCCGGGCTGCACGTGTAGGATATTCAGGCACCAGCTCTCCCTCCAGGAATTCTGTTTCCTCTACTTTCCTCATGTGGCGTCTCCTCCAGCCTAAGCTTTGGAGACCCCCACGGTGGTTGGGGGTGCCCCAGAGCAGGCCTGAGAGGGCAGGCCGGCAGCACCCACTCAGCCCCAGCCTGGCTCAGGCTGCAGTGCAGTGTCACGGTCTCGGCCTACAGCAACCTCCGCCTCCCAGGTTCAAGGGATTCTCTTGCCTCAGCCTCTGGAGTAGCTGGGATTGCAGGCGTCCACCATCACACCCGGCTAGTTTTTGTATTTTTAGTAGAGATGGGGTCTCACCATGTTGGCCAGGCTGCTCTCAAACCCCTGCCCTCAGGTGATCCACTGGCTTCAGCCTCCCACAGTGCTGGGATTACAGGAGTGAGCCGTCGTGCCTGGCCGAAACGTTTTCATCTTTATTACATCTGTTAGGTGATCTGTGATCAGTGAATTTTGATGTTACTACGATCATTGTTTTGGGGTGCCACAAACTGTACCCATATAAGACAGCAAGCTTAATCTATACATGACGTGTGTTCTGACCCTCCACCCCTAGTCAATGCCCCGTCCTTCTCCCTCTCTTCGGGCCTCTCCAGTCCCTGAGACACAGCAGCACAGAAGTCAGGCCATGGGACAGCCTCCGACAGCCTCAGACGCTCAAAGGGAAGGAAGAGGTGCAGCTCTCTCCTTCAAATCCAAAGTCAGAAATGGCTCAGCCTGCTGAGAAGAGCATGTTAGAGTCTGGACAGGCTGAAAGCCAGGCCTCCGAGTTAAAGAGTTAGCCAGGTTTTGAGCATAAAGGAAAACTCCCCGGGGGAAATTGTAAGTGCCACACCAGTGAACAGCTGCATGAAACAAGTGAAAAGCCTTACTGCCAATAGGGAAGAAGCTGCCGGGGTCAGGATAGGAGATCAAACCCACCGTAGCGTCTCCTCCAGCCAAAGCCTGATCCAGACCAAGGCTCCAGCTCTCTTCTCTTCTGTGAAGGCTGAGAGAGACAAGGAAGCTCCAGAATAAAAGCTGGAAGCTGGTGGAGGTGGCTTCACGAGGTTCAGGGGCAGAAGCCGCCTCTACCACACACAAGCACCAGTGAGGCAGCAGGTGCTGGAGGAGAAGCCAAGGCAGGTTCTCCGGATGATCCGGCTGAGATCATGGGTGAAGATGACTAAAATCACAGTGGATTTTCAGTGTAGACAAAACGGCAGCAACAGCAACAGGGCACCTGCCATCTCTGGAACTTTCTGGAACAGGACGTGCACCCTGGGTCCCATTGCCCCTGTTGTACCAATGAGGACAGAGGCTACAGAGTGGGCGGGCGTGGCCTGGGTCAGAACCAGCCCCGTGGCTGGGCCTGTGGTGCACAAGCTTCACGGAGGGCTGCTGGGGTCGTCGGCTCACTGCTGGGGTCGTCGGCTCAGCACAGCCCTGGTGGCCCTGGGCACCGTGCCAGCGTCACCCCAGGGTCAACTCATGACCCACGGGCCCCGTGATGTGTGAGGGGGTCTCACTTGCCCACCTGTGGGCACTCCCTGCAGTTCCTTCCGTCCCTGACCTTCCCTGGGCTCTGGCCACCCTGGGAGGGCACCTGTTCCAATATCCAGGGACCGGTGTGGCCTTGGAGATATTGTCGCCCAGTGACTCTCAAGTCAGAAGCCAACACCCTGCTTGACCGGCCAGCAGCAGCCTGGGTCCGACTCCAGGTGTGTCCCTGCCCCGGGGTGTCTGCCTCTCACTGCCTCTGCCTGGCCAGGATGATGGGAGCAGTTCAGGGATCCCTCCAGCACCTAGCCAGGGTGTCGGGGAGACCCTCTGCTGGCACAGGGGCTCCCACCCCAGCCCGCCACACCTCGGGGGAAGCCAGGACCCCGAGGAAGCATCTGCCCTGGTGAGCTGTGCCTGCCTGGGCCCCTGGGAGCCAGTGTGGGGGAGGGGCTGTGCCGAGGCCACATCAGCCACCAGTGCTTACCACGGCCACCAAGGACAGGCAGCCACAGCCAGCCAGGCACCAGCGTATCCTTTCCAGCTCCCCAATCTTACATTCTTTCCTTGCAAATACCACATGCACACACGAGTGCGGATGGACAGATGGCACACGCACACACAGATATCCGCTGTGCAAACAGGAACACGCAGACATGTGTGACCCTGGCAAACACACACATGCCAGCGGTGATGTCACAGCACGGCCCCTCAGGTCACGTGGTGATGTTTCCAGCCTCCTGTGAGGACAGGCCCAGGTGCACAGGCCCCACGTGCCTCTGCGTGTCCACGGGCAGACGTGCAAATGTGTGGGTCACAGATGCATGTGGATGTGCATGCATCTGTGTGCTTGTGTGTGCTCACATGGGCATGTGCGCTGGCATTCAGATGTGTGTGCACACAGCACCCCGAGTACCCACAGAAACTCGTGAGCCCTCGGGTACGACCCGAGAAGGGCACAGCTCCCAGCTTCTGTGGAGGCCTTTATCTCTGCTGGACGGACAGTTCCTTTCTGTTCTGGATGGGGTTGGGGGACAGGAGGCACAGCCCTGCAGTCGGTTAAACGCCGTTGGCCAGGCTCCCCACGGCAGGCAGAGGGACGGCACCCAGGCCGTGCCCTAGAAGAAAGGACCAGCAGCTGCCGCCCAGCCCTCTTGGGCCCCACGTGGCAGCATCTCCCTCGGGGCCTCTGAGCTGCTGGTTTTGTAAATGCAGCCAATGCTGAGGCCCCTCAGCAGCCCAGCAGCAGGACGGGTAGGTGTGGAGCTGCCAGGGGTCTCCAGGACAGCTGTGCCCCGTGGCTGTGCTTCTGTCTCCAGGCCTTTGTGCTGGGTGTCTTGGAGAAACGAGCTGTGGCTGTGTGTGCTCAGGGCTGGTCATGGGCTCCACGTCTCCCCACCCTGATGCTCCTCCTTTTAGGAAAACCCATGAGAAACAACCATCTCTACTGAAGATAACGGCGCTTTCTAGAAGACTCCATTCCAGGCGTCCTGCTGGGAGGTAGTGGGCCTGCAGGCGGAGGGTCTTCTTTCCGGGTAATTTTAAGTTTTCCACCCCTGTGAGACTCCAGAGCAGCGAGTTCTCAAGGGTGCAGGATGGGCAGCGGAGAATGTCGCAGGTGTCCTTCCAGTGCATGCTGGGGATGGAACGCAGTGGAACACAGGCTCCCAGCCTGGGGCCGGGGTCTGGAGTCAGGCGTGGCGGGGCTGAGGCTCCAGGGGAGGGTCCTGCCTCCCCATTCCGGCCTCTGCCGGCACCCAGGTCCCCGCTGTGGCCACGTCGCTGCCGTCTCTGCCTCCCCCCCGCATCTCCCCGAGTCTCTGTTTTCCTTTCCTGTAAGGACACCTGTCTGGATTGAAGGTCCACCCTCACCGGCCAGGCCTCCTCCTAAGTCCATCTGCGAAGGCCGTTTCCAGATAAGCTGCAGTCTGGGGTTCTGGGTGGACACGCGATGTGGGAACACCGTTCTACCCAGCACGACATATGTACCTGCTCACAGAACCCTCCCAACGCGCCTAAGGGGGGCGGCTGATGGCCCCAGTCACAAGCGTGAAAGTGCCAGGGGGCCAAGCTGTGCAGGGGTGCACGGTGCTGGGCACTGGCCCCGTTGCCTGCTGCTCACAGCGAACCACCCCACACCGTGCGACCTGCAGTGATCCCAGCGCTCATTTTTATCACGAACCCACAGCTCGGGCCGGTTTGCTGGGGGCGGCTTGTCTCTGCTACACTCGGCAGGAGCCGGGGCTGCCTGGATGCTGGGCCCGAGGTCACCGAGGGCTCAGGCTCTGGTGGGTCCTGCTGGCCAGCTGACCCCTGGCTGGGCTGTGACCGCACCTGCAGGGCTTCTCCTTGTGGTCTAGGCTTCCACACAGCCTGGCAGCTGCTTCCACAAGCAAGAGCCCAGAGCCCCGAGCGGACGAGGTGGCCGGCCACAGCCTCCTGCCCCGTTCTCCTGCCCGGTGCGCCATACAGGCCGTGATTCCAGCAGCGGGGAGCTGAGCGCCTCTTCTTGGGGGGCAGGGGAGGGCAAAGGTCTCGAAGAACACACGGGACTGAGAATACTGTTTTGGCCATTTTTGGCACAACCTACCATATTAGGTTGTTTAGATTCTTTCAGCTCCAACCGGAAGTCGAGTCTGGACCTAGGGCTCTGGCTCCTAAGCACAGATCAAGTCACATCTGGGGAGCCCCTGCCGGTGTGACAGGCCTGCAGGAGGTGTGAGTACCAGGCCCATGGGAGCTGTGGGTGCCGAGCCTGAGGGAGGAGTGTGTGCCAGGTAAGAGCTGTTGCAGTTGTCACATGGCTAGGCTAGGGAATGATGCTGCCTCTGGACACACGTGGGACGAGCCCAGGCCTCCAGGACACTGGCGCACACACAGAACACGCTGTGCGGGTGTGAACCCTGGACTCACAGAACACGCAGTGCAGGTGTGGACCCTGGACTCACAGAACATGCGGTGCGGGTGTGGACTCCGGTCTCACGGAACACGCGGTGCGGGTGTGGACCCTGGACTCATGGAACACGCGGTGCGGGTGTGGACCCAGGACTCACAGAACACGCTGTGCGGGTGTGGACCGAGGACCCAAGGAACACGCTGTGCGGGTGTGGACCCCAGACTCATGGAACACGCGGTGCGGGTGTGGACCCCAGACCCATGGAACACGCTGTGCGAGTGTGGACCCAGGACCCACGGAACACACGGTGCGGGTGTGGACCCTGGACCCACGGAACACGCAGGGCGGGTGTGGACCCTGTAGCCACCTTGACACTGAGGCCGATGTGGCCCCTGGGCTCTTGGGCTGTGGCCAACACCGAGGCGGCTTGCGAATTTGAACAGCTCAATGCTTCTCAAAGCGGGACCTTTGCCCCCAGATCCACACTTTCAGCTTTTTAAAAAAAACGGCAGGTGGAGCAAGGCTGAGTCCACATCCTTCGCGTCAGGAGGCAGGTGCTGGCCGTGTGGGGATGCGGGCTCTCCCTGTGGGGCTCAAGCCTGCTGCGCCACAGCCCCCACCGCTCCCCACCGCCCCCTCCGCTGCTGCACCTGCTACCCCCTGCTTTTCCCAGCCACTCCCCACCTCTCCCTGACAATCCGCACAGCCCCCACTGCTCCCTACAGCTGCCCCCGCTCCCCACCACCCCCCACTGCCCCCCACCCCCCCACTGCCCCCCACCCCCCCACTGTCCCCCACCCCCCCACTGTCCTCCACTGCCCTCACCACCCCCACTGCCCCCACTGCCCCCCATCCCCAACTGCCCCCCACCACCCCTCACTGCCCCCACCACCCCCCACTGTCCTCCACTGCCCCCGCCACCCCCACAACCCCCACTGCCCCCCCACCCCTCACTGCCCCCACCACCCCCCACTGTCCTCCACTGCCCCCACCACCCCCACTGCCCCCACCACCCCTCATTGCCCCCCACCACCCCCCACTGTCCTCCACTGCCCCCACCACCCCCACAACCCCCACTGCCCCCCACCACTCCTCACATCCCCCACCGCCCCCACTGCCTCCCCACCCTCCCCACCCCCACTGCACGGCAGCTGGTGTTCCACCTGCTGCTCACCAGACGGGCTGGCAACCCCTTCCCAGACCTGCCTCTCTGTGATCTCACATGGTCATGACAGGTGCACCTGTCTGTGGCTGCACACCTGGGCACAGCGACCGCCCTGGCGTCTTACGGGGATCACCTCACTTCATTCTTATGACAGCTCTTGGCAGGGGCTGGTCACCCTCACCTTACAGATAAGGAAACTCAGGCACCAAGAGGTTGGTAACTCGCTCAAGTTCACACAGGGAAGATGAGCATGGCAGGTGTGTTCGGGTGTGTGCAGGTGTGCAGAGGTGTGAGCCACCTGCCCAGGTGTGTGAAGATGTGTTCAGGTGTGTGGACATCTGATCACATGTGCCCAGGTGTGTGCTGACGTGCTCAGGTGTGTGCCAATGAGCTTAGGTGTCCAGGTGTGCATAGGTGTGTGCTGACGTGCCCACGTGTGCTCAGGTACGTTGCATGCCAGGCCCCAGGAGCCAAGGCCCTTCCACATGTCTTACCCCCGGCTCGCAGCCCAGTTCCAGGGCGGGAAGTCTGCCAAGGCCTCATGGCCGCCTGCTCAGGATAGGGGAGGGCACTTGCCTGTCCTTGGCCACCCACCCAGTCCTCTCTGGCTTGGGAGCTGTGCTGGAGGGGCCGGGCCAGGACGTGCCCACGCTGCCATCTGGTGGCTGCCGCCCAGGAACTGGGAAATTCCAGAGCCCACCCCGCAGGTGACACCAGCAGCTCCCCCAGGCCCAGAGAACGCAGGCGGCCAAGTGGCTGCCACCCACTGGGGTCCTGCCCGAGCCCCGCTCTCAGGCAGGCATTCCGCAGGAGCACCCCAAGCTCTGCTGCCTTCCTGCGGTTTCCTGTTATGGGCAGGGCCACAGGGGCTGCTGGGGAGATTCAAGGCCTGGGACCTCCAGACCTTCCAGCCTGGGGAGGGAGACGGGCAATGGACCAGGAAATGAATTACACGTGGATTTCAGGAAGTGACCCGTGTTCTGGGCGAGGGAAAGTAGCCGCAGGATGTCTGAGCTGAGGCCTGAGGATGGGAGACCCCACACGTGTGAAAACGGGGGGTGGGCAGGAGGTGGGGAGGTGGGCAGGTCACAGGCTGCAGGGCCGGAGCTGGAGCGCCACAGTCAGGAAGAGGCTGCGTGGTCCGGGAGGAGGACAGCGGGCTCTGTGCCGGCAGCTCTCAGGCGGCGCTGGCAGGCGGGTTTCAGACATGGTTCCCGTCCCAGGGCGTCTGCGGAAACACAGGGGAGGCCTTGGATCCGTCTCTGTCGGAGCCGGCGCCTTCCCAGGCTGGCTGGCTGCTCCGTTCCCTGCCGGGACCCCCGAGAGGAGCAGGGCAGGGACCAGGGACGTGGGGAGGCCGGAGATGCATTTCCCATTTGCACTCGTGCCCTCGGGACACAGCCTCTGAGTCCCTCCTGGGCCTGGGTGGGGTGATCACATGTGGACGCGGAAACAGGGCTGCCACCTTCAGCCTGCAGCTCAGCCCGGCGGTCTCCTGGGCAACGCGCTGGGAGGGGACATCCTCTCTCACCTGAAAATCTGCATACAGGCCACCAACACGCCATGGGGTTAAAGCGGATTAGTGGAGGGTTGGCGGCTGGGGCCGGCAGTGCCTCCCAGCAGGGGCAGGCCCTTCGAGTGGTGGGGAGCTCGCGACAGGTGCAGCTGCTGTGCTCCGGGTGGGTGGCTGGAGCTGGACAAGGGGTGTCTCCCAGCAGGACCGTCTGCACAGCCCGCTGCACGCAAGGCTTCTGGGCCTCGGGGCTTCCCACAACCCTCTCTTCACCTTCCTCTTCTGGGAGGAAGGTCCCAGGGCATAGGAGGTCCCTGTTAAGAGTGGAGCTGGGTAGCCCCGTCAGGTCATAGGTCACGGCTACCCCGTCTCAGGTCACGGGTCACGGCTGCCCCACGTCAGGTCACGGGTCACGGCAGCCCCGTCTCTGGTCACGGGTCACGGCTGCCCTGTCTCAGGTCATGGGTCACGGCAGCCCCGTCTCTGGTCTTGGCTGCCCCCTTCAGGCTGAAGGCGAACCCGTGGCTCTTTTCCTCCCAGCCTGAGGCAGAGCCTCTCTTCTGCAGCTTCAGCAAGTACCCAGCATCCGATCGCTGCTCACAGCCTCCACCCCGGCCTCCACCCCGGCCTCCACCCTGGCCTCGCTGGTCCAAGCCGCTGCTGCCTCAGGCCCGGACTGGTGCAGTAGCCAGCAGCTGTGGAGCTCGCCCGCTGTGGGACAGCCTCGCATGGCCGTGGCGCCCCCACTGTGCTGCACCATGCACACCCACGCTTGAATGTGTGCAGGGAGCATGGCTCACCTTGAATGAATAGAGCATGGCCAAAGCAGTGGGGTGTCACTTCCAGATCCGGTCACAGAAAGACCCTGTGTCGTCCTGCTCACCCCCTCACTCCACCGTGGTCTGGTGAAGCCAGCGCTGTGCTGAAAGCTGCACATGGGGCAAGAGACTGAGGGTAGCGTCCAGTTAGAAGCTGGTAAGGGACCCAGGCCCTAGAGACCCGATTCCTGCCCAGAGCCATGCGCCTGAGCTTGGAGGCCGGTTCTTCCCCACTGGAGCTGTCAGATGAGACCCCAACCCAGCTGAGCCGGTGAGATTCTGAGCCTGGGTCCAGCCAAGCCACGCCAATCCTGGACCCATGGAACATTGGAGCTGATAAGTGTGTGCTGTTTTCAGCTGCCACGTGTGGACCATTTGTGAGGCAGGAGGAAGCAGATGCCACGGGCCCACCCTGCAGTCTCCCCCGCAGCCAGCGTGACTGTGAAAACCCAGATCCGCCCACAGCACTTCCTGCTCATGGCTCCGAGCAGCTCCCCGTCAGGCTCCAAGCCTTTCAGCAGCCCCAGGCCCTGCACAATGTCAGTCCCCCAACAACTGCTCCCCAGGCCCTGCAGCACTCAGCACCACCCCCACCGCCACCCGCCCACCCACCGTACCCCTGCCCCATTCATCACCCCCAGCCACCACCGTCTGCTGTTTCCTTGCTTCCAGGCCTCCCTGTTTGTCACCCCCAGCCACCCACCATCTCAGGTCATAGATCACGCCTGCCCCATCTCAGGTCGTAGGTCTGCTCTTTCCTTGCTTCCTGGCCGCCAGCCATGTGGGGCAGTTTACTGGACATTCCCACGGTGTGTGCCTCAGGGCCTTTGCCTAGGCTGTTCCCTCTGCTGGAGATGCTGTTCCCTGTGATGGGTGAAGGGCTTGCTCCCTCCCTCCTTCCAACGCCACCTTCTCAGTGAGCCCCTCCCTGGCCTCCCTGCTTAGCCTCACATTCCTCCCCTGTCCGGCTGCCCCTGCTTGTTCATCTCTGCAGGACTCATCGGCATCAGAGCCTCCCAGCTGTTGACCTCCCCCGCCGCCCCACTGTGGGATACACGAGCCACAAGGCTTTTGCGCGTGACTTTTTTCTCCCCCGCGGCACCCCTGGGGCCTAGAGCGGTGTCCAACACACAGAGACTTTCAGCGAATATGTGTTCGAGGAATAAACCGAGGGCGTGGAGGGCATTACGGGCGCGGGCCTGCACCGCCCAGGGAGTCTGAGCAGCGGCTCAAGTCCTCGCGGGAGGGTGTGTGGCACGGATCGTCCCTCAGCCTGTGTCCCTCAGTGAGAACAGGGCAGGTCCCCTGGGGATGTGTGACGGCAGTGGCTTGAGAGAGAAATGAGCCTTGGAAGGTCACTAAGCTTGGGGACTGTTTGTTCATGCAGCAGAACTCAGAAATCCTGACAACACAGAAATCAGCACCGAGAAGGGGGCACTGCCACAGCCACCGGGCACCCAGAACACGTGGTCCTGCTGACATGGATGACAGGGAGGCCACCACAGCTGCCAGGCACCCAGAACACGTGGTCCTGCTGGCGTGAGGACAGAGAGGCCACCACAGCAGCCAGGCACCCAGGACACGTGGTCCTGCTGGCGTGGATGACAGAGAGGCCGCCACAGCCACCGGGCACCCAGAACATGTGGTCCTGCTGGTGTGGATGACAGAGAGGCCACCACAGCCACCGGACACCCAGAACATGTGGTCCTGCTGACGTGGATGACAGAGAGGCCGCCACAGCCGCCGGGCACCCAGAACACGTGGTCCTGCTAGTGTGAGGACAGAGAGGCCGCCACGGCCACCGGGCACCCAGAACATGTGGTCCTGCTGGTGTGGAGGTTGGAAAGAGGGCTGAGTAGAGGCTAGAACACGCTGTGTGGACACTTGTCAGACTGGACCTGGCACTTGGAAGTTGGACCATCATCCAAATGAAACAGCAGCTCTAGGGAAAGGCTGGAACTTGGAATGTGTGCACTCAGGGGCAGCTGTGGGCCCTGTTGGGTGAGGTGTTTTGAGGAGTGAGACCCAGACCGGAAGTGTCCATCCTGCCAGCAGGCATAAGAGTGAATAAAGAGATTGCGGCCGGGCGCGGTGGCTCAAACCTGTAATCCCAGCACTTTGGGAGGCCGAGGCGGGTGGATCACGAGGTCGAGAGATCGAGACCAACCTGGTCAACATGGTGAAACCCCGTCTCTACTAAAAATACAAAACATTAGCTGGGCATGGTGGCGCATGCCTATAATCCCAGCTACTCAGGCGGCTGAGGCAGGAGAATTGCCTGAACCCAGGAGGCGGAGGTTGCGGTGAGCCGAGATCGCGCCATTGCACTCCAGCCTGGGCAACAAGAGCGAAACTCCGTCTCAAAAAAAAAAAAAAAAAAAAAAAAACAAAAAAAGAGATGGCAAGATATTATGCTCCCAGCAAGCTGGAAGAGCAGCCGACTGCAGACTACCCCCCCAGTGATAATTAAAATGAAGCTTCTGACAAGAGTCTAATGCCGGCCTGGTGTCACAGGCCCTGTTCACACCTCCAGAGGGGCGAGGCGTCTTGCAGTGAAGGTGCGACGCGGGCGTGGGGCTTTTCACTTGGACAGAACAGCACAGGGGAAAGTGACCACGGAGAAGGAGGAGGATGGCATCCCTGAAACCGAGCCGAGCCGCCAGTGGGGGCAGAGGGACGGCGGGGGGAGGGGAGCCGCAGGTGGAGCTGTCAGCTGTCAGGACGAGGAGGCTCCTGGGATCCTGAGAGTCGCAGGGACAGGACGGCCCCACTCGGATGACAAGAGAGTCATGAGCATTAACGCAAACCTCCGCCAACCACCGCAGCCAGGACGCGGCCGGCGAAGACTGACCGGCTAAGGAAGGCGTGTTCCCTGGTTCCCACCTCGTATTGGCCAAGAAGGATCACGGAGGGGTCAGAAACCTCCCGGAGGGCAAAGGCACGGGCCTTGGAGGACGGAGGAAAGGAAGTGACCATCAGGCAGGAGCGTGACCAGCACCGGGGGTTTCAGGTCCTCTGTGGCCAGCAACTGCCACCATCTCCCGTCTCTCTCCCTGCAGCCCGCTGTGCACCGAGTGTGAGGAGGCAATGGCTCCTCCCTTCAGTCCACGAGTCTCCTGGTGAAGAGGCGTTTGGGGTCAGGCAGGCCCGACATGGCTGTGATTTGGGGTCATCTCACCTGGGAAGCCGTGAGGAGGGTGAACAGAGTCAATCAGTCCAGAAGGCAGATGTGGAAGGCAGGAAAGCTGCCCACGAAGATTCTGGTCTCCCTCTCCAGACACATTTAGGATTAGCTCCCCCGTCTCTCCAAGTTAGGCCTGGCCATGTGACCTGCTTTGGCCAGTGAAATGCTAGCCTTTAAACACAAGTTCATAATACTTCCTGCTTTGAGGATCGTGGATGTGTGTGGACACCCGGGTCCCGGGTCCCCACCCCCCGTGATGACAGAGCAAAGGCCCCTGCTGGTCCATCCTGGACACTCGCATGAGCAAGAAGTGCATCTGTGAATTCCTCAGCTGCTATGGTGTGGGGCTGTTTGTTACACAGCCCGGCCAAGGCCAGCCTGACTGATACACTCCCTTAAGCATGAAGAGGGCTCTGCCTCTCCAGTGAGGGGAGTGGGGCCCAGGGCTGTTTCTCAGTGATGTCTGCAACACTGAATCCTAGGCCCCCCAGAAACAGTGACAAGAAACACAACAGGAGGCGCCTGCGGAGGAGCTGGTCGCAGTGGGGTGGGCACAGCTCTAGTGCCCTAGGGCCCCGTCCCCGAGGGAGGGGCCGGCCTCCTGAGCAGTGTCCCGGATCAGGGCTGACGCGAATAAAAGTGGGTCCAGCCAAGCCGGGAGAGGCGAGACCCCCACAGCCCCCCGGGCCTCCACGACCCATGGGCGCGCAGCTGTCCCCGCAGCCTCCAGAAGCCCCCGGCGACCGCGCGGTGGACCGCGCGCTGGGAGCCTTTGGCGGCGGTGCCCGTGGACGCGTGGACGAAATCGCATCCGGAAGGCATGACGTCACCGAGGATCGCGCGCCCCCCGCGGTTCATCCTGCTCCCCACACACCCTGTCCGCGCACGGCCGGAGATGAGCGTGTAACAGCCTCGGGGCAGCCGCGCGGACCGCGGCTCCCCGGCCTCCTGTGCTCAGGCTGCGGGTCCGAGTCCGTCCGATTGGATCCCAGCGTCTGTGCCCGCCCCGCCCCCGACGCCTGCCCCGCCCCCGGCGCCCGCCCCGCCCCGTGCCCCACCCCACGCTCCTGATTGGCTCCCCTCTTGGCCTGGGTACTGTGATTGGCTCAGGTTGAGCACGTGATGCAAGCTAGCCCAATGAAAGTCAGGCCCAGGATTTTGGCGGGTCGCGGTCTTCCCAGACTGCGCAGCGGGAGGGGGCGAGTCTGCACCTGCGGAGGGTGTAGGGGTCCCGGGGCGCGGAGGGCGTGGGGGTCCCGGGGCGCGGACGGCCCGACGTGGGGCCGCTCCTCTGACGGTGGCGTCCGAGCCTCCGTGCGTCCCAGGCGCCCGGGCTCCCGCGTGTAGCAGCCGTTCATCTCCTGCTTCCGCCCGGCCTCTGTGAGTTGGTTTCCATAACTGGCATCAGAAAGACCTCAACGCAGACCCGGGTGTGCGGTGACCGGCGGCCGGCGGTGGCTCCCAGAGCCTGGGCTCCAGGCATCTGCAGGGGGGACCTGCGCCCCAGCTCGTGGAGCGGGAGGGTCTGGATCCGGGGCCAGCCAGGCGAGCTGCCAAGCCCCCCGCACCCTCCCCCGCCCCCCCGCTGCTTGGTTCCCCGAAGTGTCTGCACGTGGGTAACCCCCACACAGGCACTGAGCAAGGAGCGCTAAGCAGTATCCGGGCACAGTTCAGATCTGAAGAATATCTCGGTTTACAGTCCTTTGGCTCAGTTGTTTACCCATATATGTGTATAACTGTGTCTTAGTTCACAGTCGGAGGAATGTCTGGAGCAGACACAGTGCAGAGCATGGTTTAAGGGAAGACAGTTATACCAGGACAAGAATCCATGGCCCAGGCGGCCGCGTTCAGTGTCGTAAAGATACCCGCTGTGTGGCAGGCTTGGGGCGAGAGCCACTCCTCCTGATAAAGGAGTTGTCGGACCTTGCTCCAGTTCTCGTGGAAGGCTGCCCTCAGAACGGCAATCCACCTTGGGGACTGTGAACTTCATCAGCTCTTGCTACTGTGCTGCTCGAAAAGCATCTTCCTATAGAACTAGCAGGTGGTGAACGCCGGGCGCGGTGGTGAACGCCTGTCATCCCAGCACTTTGGGAGGCCGAGGCGGGTGGATCACGAGGTCGAGAGATCGAGACCATCCTGGTCAACATGGTGAAACCCCGTCTCTACTAAAAATACAAAAAATTTGCTGGGCATGGTGGCGCGTGCCTGTAATCCCAGCTACTCAGGAGGCTGAGGCAGGAGAATTGCCTGAGCCCAGGAGGCGGAGGTTGCGGTGAGCCGACATCACGCCATTGCACTCCAGCCTGGGTAACAAGAGCGAAACTCCGTCTCAAAAAAAAAAAAAAAAAGAACTAGCAGGTGGTAGTAACCCTGACAGCTCTGTTACTGCTGTGTGACTTAAGCATCCTCCTATAAATCTTCTTAGAAGTAGTTTGCCCATAGCTAGGGGTATTGCACACTGCACCCTCTTCACTGAGCACGGCCCACCTTCAAGCCTCGGTGACCTGATGGGGGTGGACCCCTTACTGCACACGGCTCTTGCCTTCGTGGGAACGGGCCCCTTGCTGTGCACTGTCCGCCTCCTGGCCTCGGTGACCTCATGGGCGTGGACCCCATGTTTTATTGCTCACGACCCTATCACTATCCTTAAAGATGACTTCACTCACTGCCCTGCCCCCAACCTATGCACAATCAATACTCACGCTTCTGGACATTCGGGGCCTCGCCTGACTCTGCTCATAGGTGGCGTGGCCCCTGAGCCCAGCTGCATTTTCCTTGTACTTCTGTGTCCTGTCTCTTTGTTTCTGGGATCTTGCACCTCAGCACAGCATAAGGGACGCCCCACGACTCTGTGGGGCCCTCAGCTCTACATCTGCAGGCCTCCTGCTCTTCCAGAACTGAGGGTTCCTGTTGAGAGGAGTCTGCTCCCTCCTGGAGCCTGATCGCATGATTGTCTCAGTGGAGATGCCACAGGATGTCCCAGGTGTGCCCAGAGAGGACAATGTCAGCCAGCCTCTGCCAGGTGTACTGGGGCGAACTAGTTCCATGCCAACCTGTCCGGTCCCTCCCCCGGAACCAGTGTCTTCCCTTGACTTCCCGGCACCTCCAGCCTTGCCTCCTCTTCCTTCTGCTACGGGGCTGATGGCTTTTACATTCTCCTCCCTCCACCTCCTGAGGGGGCGCCTTGGGACCCAGTGCCCGCAGCCTCTCCTCCGCCCCGTCCACACTCAGCCTGGCATCTCACCGTCTCGGGACCCAGTGCCCGCAGCCTCTCCTCCGCCCCGTCCACACTCAGCCTGGCATCTCACCGTCTCGGGACCCAGTGCCCGCAGCCTCTCCTCCGCCCCGTCCACAGCCCAGCATCTCATCAGTCTCATGGCTTCCACGCCTCTCTCACCGCCCTGGGTGCCTTCTGTGGCTCCAGCCTCTCGCACCCACCTGTCCACTCAATGCCCCTCCCAGATGCCAGTGAGCATCTCAAACTTCACAGGACTTTCCTATTTGGGGATCTCCTGGGGATTGTTCAGGGATTCCCACTCCCCATTTCTAGAGTTTTCTCATCTGATTCCTCTGATGTGGGTTAATGCATCTGCAGGACCTATCCTAATCAATCAAAAAAGTTATCCCAAATCAGCAATCTTGGCCGGGTGTGGCAGCTCACTCCTGTAATCCCAGCACTTTGGGAGGCTGAGGCAGGTAGATAGCCTGAGGTCAGGAGTTTGAGATTAGCCTGGCCAACAGGGTAAAACCCTGTCTCTACTAAAAACGCAAAAAAGTAGCCGGGTGTGGTGGTGGGCGCCTGTAATCCCAGCTGCTCGGGAGGCTGAGGTCGGAGAATTCCTTGAACCTGGGAGATGCAGTGAGCCAATATCACACCTTTGCACTCCAGCCTGGGTGACAGAGCGAGACTCCGTCTCAAAAAAGAGAAAAAAAGAAACGAAGTTAGCAATCTCCATTTGCATGCCAATGTTGACTCGGCTAGTGGGATTTAAACAGTAAGCTGGACGTTTTCTCCTTCAATATTTTGCACTATTAATTTGCTTCAAACTGTTCTCACCGTCATCACAAAGGCAAAAACCAACATTGGCAAAACCCCAACGTCATAAAGCCCAATTGACGAGATGTTGATCCACGCTGACCTCAGCACTGACCAGGACACAGCCAGGCAGAGGGAGGAAGTAGCTGTCTCCCTGACCGGTCACCGACACAGCCCCTTCTGTGGCCTGAGCCAGACCCACCGTGTGAGGCAGAGTGTGGCAACACTGAGCTGCTGGATCAAGTCTGACCTGAAGGCACTGGAACATTTTGTATGGGGAAAGACCAGCCTGGGCAACATGGTGAGATCCCACCTCTAAACAACAACAGCAAAACAACCACTTCCTTAAAAAACATCTTAGGCTGGGCACGGTGGCTCACCCTGTAATTCCAGCACTCTGGGGGTCTCCTAATTGTGAGAGTGTTTCTAGGCTTTGTAACCAAACAAATAATCCGTGACAGGGGCCAGTGAACAGTCTTGGGAGGGCGTGTGTGTGGGCTGCACACCCATTCCCCGTCTGTGAGCTTACTCACTTCCCGTGCCTCACCTTTGCTCTGCGGCTGATTTTCTTTACCTTGAAATGTAGCTTTTTTTCCTGTTTCACTTCTTTGCACTTGTCTGCCGCTGAAGCAGCTCGAACACCCTGTTGACACCACGTCTGCCCTTTCGTGTCGTGGAAACACGCGTCTAACTCCGGCTCTGCTTTTTGTGCCTTGGTTAATTAACTGGCCTCAATGCGCTCAGCCAGCCAGCGACCCAAAACCCTACTTCTTCCTTCAGACAGGGCGTGTGTCGCCTGTCACCGTGACTGTCGCCACGAGATCCAGGAGCGTGGGAATGCTTCTGCTTTCCTTCCCTTTCACCCACAAAGGACACTCTTTGCCAGTTTAGTTCCTGGAACATTTCTGATTTCAAACATTAGAAAAATGGATCAGGAAGAATAGAGCCTTAATGAAAGAAAGGGAGTGTGTGAGCGGGGAGGGCTGGGGGCTCTGGGCGGGGAGTCGCCCTGGGGTTCAGGCTGGAGAACGATGGCATGGTCTGAGGTGTGAGAGGGTTCAGTGCACCTCCCTGGGGCGAGAAAATGGAGTGGAGGGAGGGAGGGAGGAAGGAAGGAGGGAGGGAGGGAGGGAAGGAGGGAGGGAGGGAGGGAAAGAGGGAAGGAGAGAGGGAGGGAAGGAAGGAGGGAGGGAGGGAAGAAAGGAGGGAGGGAGGGAAGGAAGGAGGGAAGCATTAGAGAGTGATTTGGAGTATCTCCTTTCAGTTTGCAGGTACAATGAGGGGCCCATTTAAAGTTACCATGTGGCAGCTAAATTATGCCTTTTTAAAAGATACATTATTTTGAGATGGCGTCTCACTATGTCGCCCAGGCTGGAGTACAATGATTCGATCTCGGCTCACTGCAACCTCCGTCTTCCGGGTTCAAGCAATTCCCCTGCCTCTATCTCCTGAGTAGCTGGAACTGCAGGAACGAGCCACCATGCCCTGCTAATTTTTTATATTTTTAGCAGAGATGGGATTTCACCATGCCGGCAGGCTGTTCTCGAACTCCTGATCTCATGGTCCAGCTGTCTCGGCCTCCCAGAGTGCTGGGATCATACGCGTGCGCCACTGAGCCTGGCCCTGAACTGTGCCGTTTTGAAGGGACCTCAGCAAGCACTGACTGCCGTGGGCTCTAGAGCTGATTTGGGTAACTTTACATCAATAAGAAAATCTGTCTGGAGAAATTCACACCCACCATGGCACTTACTCAACTCAGGCTGCAGAGGGGTGAGGAGTCGCTGACCTCTGACCCCCCTGGCGCCCTTTTCTGCTTCTCTTCTGTGGACTGTGGGAGAGACACGCACCCCCATGTCCACCCCCTGCCCCAGGGCCCACTTCGTAGCACCGGGCTCCCGAGCATTTAGCGTGCAGTAAATCACCGCAGGTATTGCTGGAATAAAGGCTCTTCACCGGGAGAAGGAGGGCTCTAGGGAGCCCAGGACTCTGCATTTCTTGTCTTCTTTTTTGTTGCCAGGCTGGAGCGCCGGGCTGCAGTCACAGCTCACAGCAGCCTCGACCTGACAGCTTCCGTGATCCTCCCACCTCAGCTTCCCAAAGGGCTGGGCTACAGGCCTGAGCGGCCGCACCTGTAATCTCTTTTGATTTTAGATTCTTGAATTGTACTTGTTCAGTTCAGCATCGCTCATCTAAAAATCCAAACTCCGAAATGCAAAACCTTCCAATGGGCACTTCCTGTGAGCTCACGCCACTGCTCAAAATGGTTCAGATTTCGGAGCGTTCTGGGTTTGGACTTTTGCACGAGGGGGCTCTGCCTGTACAGGCCGGGAACCTTTCCAGCTGCTGGGGGAGTCGTTGAACACCAGAGGACACATCCCCGCTGCCTCAGATTGCTGTGCGGACAGGCTGGACGGGAAGCAAAGGTGTGCATGAGACCATGCCAGACGCACGAGACCCCGGCTTGTGCAGGAGCGGAAGGGCTGGCGGCGGGAGAGCTCCGGGCGTCTGCAGCACAGCGCGAGGCCAGAGGGGAGCTGGGCAGGCGCCAGGCTCTGCAGGCCCCGACCCGGACTTTGCCCTGAGAGCAGGGAGGCGCTGTGGGTGTCAGCATGAGGTGCTGGCTGTGGCTCCAGCTGGGCAGGACGCTGGGCCACGGGAGGAGGGGACGGGTGGAGGCCGGGGCGGTGCTGAAATGTGTGCCCATCAGCTTTGCCACGTGTCCCACAGAGCTGGGTCCTGCCCTCCTTGACTCTGCGGACCGTGGCTTTAGCCCCGAGGCTGGCTCCTGAAAGACCCAAGACTTCTGCCTGGTTCTTGGAGCCGCTGCACTGGGGGGTTAGCCACTGCCTAAAGATTCTGAGCCCCAGACCACCATGCGGAGACCTCGGGGGGATCCCCACCAAGCCAGGAGCGCCTACGTCCAGTCCAGTCACCCTCATGGGACACAGCCCTGGCCGGCGGTGCAGCCACAGTCAGTCATGTTTCCAGAGACGGCCCCCGACATGTCCCCACCTTGTCCTCCAGACCTGAGAACCCGGGACCTGCACCCCCTACCTGGAGGTGGCCCCTGCCCTGGGCTCAAAGCCTGGCAAGCTGTGGGTTCCCTGTAACCAGGAGCCCTTCTCACTATCGAGGATGGAGGGGCTGTCACTAAGCTCCAGTGGGTCCTTGGCAGCCGGCAGCCGGGACACTCGGGTCCCCGGGGATGGGGGCCTCTCTGAGCGGCCAGGACAGAGGTGCTGACCAGGGTTTCGGGGCTCTGGGGCCCAGCTGCAAGGGTGGTCCTGCCTGGGAGGCCCACCCAGCTGCCGAGCTGGCCTTAATCGCCAGGCTGGCCTGACATCCTTGAAGAGAACAATTCAAGCCGTCCTTGGCGCCGGTTAGTGGCGATGGAGAAAGCAGCCATTTGCACCTGGCTACAGAGAAGCGCGGTGAATACGTCCTCCACCTGAAAACACCAGGGCTCCTCAGTGAACTCTTGCCCCAGGGAAAATATAACTTAAGCTGCAGAAGAGAGAAAACATTGGGAGGTGAGTCTGTTTCCTCCTCTGGACCCTCCTGCCTGGTCCACTGGATTCTCGCACACCACAGCCCACAGCCTCGTCCTCCAGTGGGGTGGCAGCCGTGCCCGCCCCGGCCTGGCTGTGGCCTTGCCTTTGGGAGAGGGTCCCGGGTGTGTTTGCTGCAGTGAGGGTGGGGACCCCGACTTCCCGGACAAAGGGACGTCCTTCCCCAGAGGCTACCACCATTGACCTTCTGCACTGTCCTCTCAGGGGCCCGGTGGGGAGCCCAGACGGATGGCGCGGCGTCCTCTGCGGCCTGAGGATGGGGCAGCGGGCAGCAGCTCCACAGGCCTGGGACACGTGCATCAACCGCAGGTCCCGGGGGGCAGAGCCAGCTGTGTGGTTCACCCGAGGGAGCTGCTGTCTCACGGCTGTGGGACGGGACGGCTTTGGCAGAGGGTGGACAGGGCAGGTCAGAGAGCACCAGGAGGCCGAGTCTGTGCCAGCACAGTCGGGGAGGCACTTCCGGGCAGGGACAGATCCCAAGGTGGCTCTCAGGCAGAAGCCCAGCTGTCCTGTGTCGGGAGGTGCTCCAGCTGGGCCCTCAGCAGCAGCACCGTGTCACTGGGAGCTCATCAGGAGTGCAGACTCCCCTGCCCCAGCAACCCCATGCCACGTGCAGAGACCCCGGCCATGCCAGTTGTGTGTGGCATCCCTGGGCCCCTGTGTAGGGTCCAGGTCCCATGAGTCCCTCTCTGCTGGTGTGGAGGCGAGACACTGTGGAAATGAAGACACAGGTCACAGAGAGTTTGGGCCCAGGCATCCACTACTACCAAACCGCGGAGTCCGGCAATGGCCCGAGTGCCTGAACGCTCGGACTTTTATTGGGGGGGCAGGGCAAGTAGGGTGAGATAATGGGGGCAGTGACAGGGTCAGGTAAATCACGTGTCTTGGAGACAGGGGCTCAAGACTTTGAAGAAGCCAAGGCGAGGAGAAGACCCAAGGGTCAGTGCTGGTGCGGCGTGGCTGGTGGTATCTGTGCGTGGCGTGGTGAGCTGGGTCAGGTGCGGCGTGGCTGGTGGTATCTGCGCGTGGCGTGGTGAGCTGGGTCAGGTGCGGCGTGGCTGGTGGTGTCTGCGCGTGGCGTGGTGAGCCGGGTCAGGGGCGGCGTGGCTGGTGGTGTCTGCGCGTGGCGTGGTGAGCTGGGTCAGGTGCAGCCTCGTTGGTGACATCTGCTCACGGTGTGGGTGTGTGTAGCGGGTGGAGCGTGTGCTGGGGACTTCGGTGGCTTCCTGACGTCTGCCTCATTGTCTGAAGCTTGTTCACAGAGAAAGTTTCTCTCCTAACCCAGAGGAAGGCCCAGGCCCCTCTCGACGTGTCTTGCGGGTCCTCGGAGTCCCCTTAGGTCATGAAACGCAGCCCGGGTGCCCACTGCGAGCTCTCTCCGCTCCCACACGGGCTGAGCTCGTGACAGAGCCCTGGAGGGGTCTTTCCTTCCTCCAGCTGGCCCTCACTTTCAGATGTGGTTCTTAGGTGTGAGTCGCACACCCGTGCTCTGCCTGGAAACTCGGGAGGGCACTGCCGGGTCTCTCAAGGTCAGCCAGCTCCAGGAAGGGCCGCGGCCCCGGAAGAGGAGGTGAGAGGCGCAGCCCCGACACTCCTCCTGCAGACCATCTGGACGCCCCTCCCTCACCCCGGCCTTCACTGCTTCTCTGCCCAGCCTGGTCCATAAAAGGCAGGAGGGCTCCTGGCCGGGAGAGCCACTCCCCGCCCTGCCCTGAGGCTGGCCGACCCCCACCGTCATCAACAGGGCCAAGGGAAGGGAGAATCCGTCTAATCACTGAACGTGAGGTCACGCCTCGCCTGGGCACAGCTGCGCAGGGGCCCCGCACGCCGGCGGGACAGAGGGAGGCGCAGCAGGACGACCCTTCCCAAGCCCTCAGCGTCCGTCCCTGTCCGTCCGGGAAGCACAGGACGGGGTTGGCCAGGCAGGGCTGCAAGGCTGCCTGAGGGGCTCTGCAGGGGACCTGGTCTCAAAACAGTAATTCCTCACACCAGTAGACCAAGCGGGTAGATCCCACTGTATGTAAATCACACTCTGCAGAGCTGATTGAAACAGCCCAGGGTGGCTCTGACGATGGATGCTGCGGGTGAGAGGGGCCCCCAAGACTGTGGTCGGGGAGGCAAGCCCTGCAAAGCTCTGCTCGGCCGCGGAGAAAGCAGGTTGCAGACGCGTGAAATCTTGGGAAGGGGTGTGAGTGCGCGGCAGGGACGGTCACCGTGTGTTTTCTCAGCCTTTAAAAACGTATTCTCCAGTCAAACGATTTATAATAGTCTTTGAAATTAAAATAAATGATTGCCAAATGAAAAATTTCAATGAAAGGTTTTGAAAATAAAATCTCTCTCTCTCTCTTTTTTCTTTTTGAGCTAGAGTCCTGCTCTGTCACCCAGCCTGGAGTGCAATGGCGCGATCTCTGCTCACCGCAACCTCCGCCTCCTGGGTTCAGGCAATTCTCCTGCCTCAGCCTCCTGAGTAGCTGGGACTATAGGTGTGCGCCACCACGCCCAGTTAATTTTTGTATTTTTAGCAGAGACGGGGTTTCACTGTGTTGGCCAGGGTGGCGTCGAACTCCTGACCTCAGGTGATCCTCCTGCCTCAGCCTCCCAAAGTGCTGGGATTACAGGCATGAGCCACTGTGAGGGAGCGGGGCATTTTTTAGTGATGCTGAAGACCTCCTGGCCAAGGACGAAGAGCCCCTCTCGGGCAGGCGGCTGGAGCTCAGGCACACGCTCACTCTGGTCTCTTTTCTTTGGAAGACACCAGAGGAAACATTGAAGTAAAATAAGGGTGTGCACCAACAGAAAGAAGCCACTGAAGGACAGGAAAGAGACGCTCCAAGTGACGCCTTGCAGCCGTTAGAGGCGGAGTCGGGGCTGTAATCCCTTTCGGAAGCCAAGATGGGAGGATCGCTTGAGGCCAGGAGTTTGAGGCCAGTCTGGGCAACACAGCAAGACCCCATCTCTACAAAAAAATATAAATACATACATCAATAACAAATTAGCTGAGCATGGAGCTATGTGCCTGTGGTCCCAGCCACTTCCGAGGCTGAGGCTGGAGGGTCACTGGAGCCCAGGCAGCAGGGGCTGCAGCGGGCTGGGACCGCACCTCCGCGCTGCAACCCGGGTGACCACATCTGTGCCTACAAGACACAGGACCCTCATGCCAGGGGAAGGGGCCTTGGGGAAGAAAACGTGCCGCACAGAGCTCTTGATCTCTCTCCTCGGGAACTCTGCAATGCGCTTGTCAAATGTGGTTGACGTTTTTAGCTGTGACCTTTCTGCTGGGCCAGCACAGGACGGGTGAGCTGATGTGGAGCAGAGTCGGCGTGCCCATGCCGTGACTCTGAGACCGCCGCACAGCTGCCGTGGCTGATTCGGGTTCCCTCTCTGTCACTTGTGAAGGTTTCGGTTTTCCTCCTGGAAGGCTGGGAGCGTCTTGTGAGTTTACTCCCAGGCGTTCAAGCCTCGAACAGGCTGCTGAGTCCTCGCCGGTCTGTGGCTCGGGTGACGCTGACGCGCCGCCTGCCGTGCGTCATCCGCTCCCCACGCCGGGCACGCAGGACCATGTGACCCGCCCTCGTGGCTCTTCTGCTCACAGGCCGGTCACGGGAGCATGTGCAGCCTCAGCCCCAGGGGCCTCTGTGTGTTGTTCTCTCCAGAGCCTCTCTGTTCTCTGCCACAGGAGCCAGAATTTTCCAAGGGCGACATTCCAAGGATACTTCCATCAGCCTGGCTCTTGGTGAGGAGGATGGGCAGGGCTCCCGCCGGGCAGACTTGGACAGGAAGGGCCGTGGCTGTCAGAAACCCTAGCAGCGAGGGCTGCTCGTCAAGGCGGCACGGCCTCCCCTGCCCTGGCCGACAGACCCCGCTGACGCCTTCCAGCAGCGTTTCCGGGGCTTCCCTCCCTTCTCAGGAGGACGTGGAGCCAGCGCCATCGGGAGCAGCTGGAGGTCATCGTGGTGGCCTCACAGGTCTCCTGTGGTCTCCCACCGGCTGTGGCTTCCCGGGGCACGGTGAGACGGACGGGCAGAGGGCATGACTTTCCTTACCCCCGTCTTTGGTGGGGACGTTCCTAATGCTTCCAGAACAGTAGATGCTTGCCATAGGCATATGGGGGAGAGTTTAATATTCAATTACTAGATTTTCTTCGTTAGCTTTATTTTTTAAACATGAATCTCACTCTGTTGCCCAGGCTGGAGTGCAGTGGCACGATCTTGGCTCACTGCAACCTCCACCTCCTGGGTTCAAGAGATTCTCCTGCCTCAGCCAGGATGACAGGCATGTGCCACCATGCCCTCTAATTGTTACAGTTTTAGTAGAGACAGGATTTCACTATGTTGGCCAGGCTGGTCTCGAACTCCTGGCCTCAGGTGATCCACCCACCTCAACCTCCCAAAGTGCTGGGATTACGGGTGTGAGCCACCACGCCCGGCCTGTTTATGCTTTTTAAATCCTCCTTTTATCTGTGACTTTGTTACCTGTTACATGTCTAATGCTGATTGCTATTCCCCTCTTTTGTCCGGTAAATGCTTGTCTATTTTGTGAAAAGCAAACTGGGGGTTTTCTCTTTCTCTTTCCCCACTCTCTCTCTTTCTCTCTGCTCTGTCTCTGTCTCTGTGTCTCTGACTCTGTGTCTCTGTCTCTGTGTCTCTGTCTCAGTGTCTCTGTCTCTGTCTCTGTGTGTCTCTGTGTCCCTGCGGTGTCTCTGTCTCTGTGTCTCTGACTCTGTGTGTCTCTGTCTCTGTGTCTCTGTCTCTGTGTCCCTGTGGTGTCTCTGTCTCTGTGTCTCTGACTCTGGGTCCCTTCGGTGTCTCTGTCTTCGTGTGTCTCTGTCTCTGTGTCTCTGTCTTTGTGTGTGTCTGTCTCTGTGTGTCTCTGTCTCTGTGTCTCTGTCTCTGTGTCCCTGTGGTGTCTCTGTCTCTGTGTCTCTGACTCTGGGTCCCTTCGGTGTCTCTGTCTTCGTGTGTCTCTGTCTCTGTGTCTCTGTCTTTGTGTGTGTCTGTCTCTGTGTGTCTCTGACTCTGTGTCTCTGTCTCTGTGTCTCTGTCTCAGTGTCTCTGTCTCTGTCTCTGTGTGTCTCTGTGTCCCTGTGGTGTCTCTGTCTCTGTGTCTCTGACTCTGGGTCCCTTCGGTGTCTCTGTCTTCGTGTGTCTCTGTCTCTGTGTGTCTCTGTCTCTGTGTCTCTGTCTTTGTGTGTGTCTGTCTCTGTGTGTCTCTGTCTCTGTGTCTCTGTCTCTGTGTCCCCGTGGTGTCTCTGTCTCTGTGTCTCTCTGTCTCTGTCCCTGCTGGGTCTCTGTCTCTGTGTCTCTGTCTCTGTGTCCCTGTGATGTCTCTGTGTCTCTGTCTCTGTGTCTCTGCAGTGTCTCTGTCTCTGTGTGTCTCTGTGTCCCTGTGGTGTCTCTGTCTCTGTCTCTGTGTCTCTATCTCTGGGTCCCTGCGAGGTCTCTGTGTCTCTGTCTCTGTCTCTGTGTCTCTGCAGTGTCTCTGTCTCTGTGTGTCTCTGTGTCCCTGTGGTGTCTCTGTCTCTGTGTCTCTGACGCTGTGTGTCTCTGTCTGTGTCTCTGTCTCTGTGTCCCTGTGGTGTCTCTGTCTCTGTGTCTCTATCTCTGGGTCCCTGCGAGGTCTCTGTGTCTCTCCTCCTCCATCTGCCCCCGTCCCTCCCTCCATCTGCTGAAGCGCTCACTGTGCACCCCTCTCCACCCGCAGTCGGGATGCAGGAACCTTCCCGGATTTCATCCTCAGCTCTCCGCCCCTGCACTGTGAGCGAGGGTCCCGGCCTCCCCGCCCCGCCACGGGCCGCCGCGCTCACCACCGCTCCCTCCCCCGGGCCCAGACCGCGGGCTCCGGCCGCACTTCTCAACCGAGCCTCCACCTGGCAGCTGTGCAGAGACTCAGTTTCCTCCACGAATCCCAAACTTCCATCTTCCCCGACATAAATAACCGATGCCTAGACACCCCTCCCCCCGCGCATGACCAAACCCGCAGAGCACTCCCGGCGTCCTGGGGCCGACGGCCCCTCTGGGGACTGGGGCACGTCGCCGGCCACATCCAGAAAACAGACATCACTTGTCCATGTTTTTCCGGACAGTCTCGCTCTGTCGCCAGGCTGGAGCGCAGCGGCGCGATCTCGGCTCACGGCGACCTCCGCCTCCTGGGTTCAGGCGATCCTCCTGCGTCAGCCTCCCGAGGAGCTGGGACCGCAGGTGGAGCCGCCTCGCCTGGACGCCCTCCAGATGCTTTCAAGGGTTAAGTTTCACGTTTATCTATTCCGTTCCTTCTTAGAAATCATCATTTTGCTAGAACTTGAGGATGGGTGGTCAGAATAACAAGGCTCGTCTCAGCCTCCTCGCCTGCCATGCGGAACACCACAGACCCGGCACGCACATGGGGGCACTGGCTGCTCGGCTGTGGAGGCTGGAGTCGGAGATCCCGTGCCGGCAGGGCGAGCTCCCCAAGGCCCCTCTGGGTCCCAGGCGGCCGCCCTCCCACGGTGTCCTTGCCAGGCAGGTGGGCAGGGCGGAGGCCCCTCTGGGTCCCAGGCGGCCGCCCTCCCAGGGCGTCCTTGCCAGGCAGGTGGGCAGGGCGGAGGCCCCTCTGGGTCCCAGGCGGCCGCCCTCCCAGGGTGTCCTTGCCAGGCAGGTGGGCAGGGCGGAGGCCCCTCTGGGTCCCAGGCGGCCGCCCTCCCAGGGCGTCCTCGCGGAGGAGCGGGCACGCTGCGCCTCTGTGGTCTCTTTTCTCACAGCGCGTTGCTATTTACCACCACGGTCGCCTGGAGCCTCTGATCACAAGGCCGTGAACCCCCTTCTCACGAGCCTTCACCGCCTCCCCGCAGCCTCAGCCACCTCCCAGAACCCGCTCCAGTCCCATCACGCCAGGCTCGGGGCCTGCACACAGGAATCTGGGGACGCATTCAGTCCACAGCAAGGCTGTGCCCCGAGGAGCAGTGGGGGGGCTCTGGGCACACCTCAGCAGGAGAGGCCGGGAGAGGCCCCGTGCGGAAGGGACAGAGGGACTCACCAGGGGCTGCGGCGTCTGACGCCCACCTACCCCGCGCTGTTTCGCTTTGTCATTTCCTTAGACTTCCAAATTCATAGTGAAGTTGACCCAACGTGATGGCAACGGGATTGGAGGGCTCGGGCAGAGGGAGGAGATGGTCGCACCCCGGGCCGAGGGGCCCCACTCCGATGGGAGGTTGTGGAAAGACCCCCGGGCAGCCCCTCTGCCATGGGGTGACGACGCCAGGGGCAGGGGCAGTGGGGAGACCCCGGTGCGGTGGGCTCCTCCAGCACACAGGGCTGGCCCGGCCGTGGTTCCCCGGCCTCAACCCAGAGAGCGTCTCCCGAATGCCCGGCAGGAACCCCTTCTGCGTCCACCCTAGGGGCTGCCTGAAGCTCTGGGTGCCTGCTGGGCTCCGTGCTCCTCCTGGAACCAGCGGGTGACCCGTCACCTTAGACGCCCCGTGCCCCTGTTGTGTGGCGTCCACTCCAACTGACTTGACCACACACAATGTTTCTGTGGAGTTTGGGAAAATGAGATTTTTCACTGTATTGGATCGAGACCTGTCCCATTCAGTGCTTTCCTCATGTGCTTCCAGTGTCTCTGCGGGAGGAGGGGTGCCAAGAAGCTGGAGCTACCTGTGGGGAAGGTGAGTCAGGGAAGCTTTTCCCTGGTATTGCTGGGCTCACCCCGAGGGGACGGCCACCGCAGCCCGGTTCACCCCCCATGGGATGGCCCTGTGCCCCGGCTCACCCCCAAGAGGACAGCCCCCACATCCCAGCTCACCCCCACAGAGACACCCCGTGCCCACCTCACCACGTGACACGTCCTGCTGGCGGCGGGCAATCCTGTTTGAAGGTTCCGGATCCAGGCGCTGGGGTGTGGACGGCGTCAGGGAGGTGGAGGTGTGTGTGGAAAATTCCTTTCTCAGCAGCTTCGCATCAGGAAGGAGCTTTGCTTTCACTTCCTACGGGGACCACACGGTGGCAGCTGTGTCTGTCACCACACACGCCCAGGGAGGGTCACCCTGAGCAACGTGTGTCCACAGCCCCATCGTGGGAAGACTGAGTTCACTTTCCACATCCCATAGAAAACGTCACCAAACTGCCGTTTCGTCAACACGACCCAAGGCTGCGAAGTCAGGAACTGCGGCTGACGGCGCTGCAGGGCCCGGTCCGTGCGGCCGTGTGAGCGTCCCACGCGCGCTGTGCTGTGGCCTCGGCAGGCCTGCTTCAGGCCCGACGCCCGGTTCACGGTCTCACAGGCCTTGTCTGAAGGAAGTCACCCAAACTGGCAACTTCAGGCTGAGCGGCGCGTGTCCCCAGGGGAGCTGCAGACGCCCTCGGACCCACCCCCACCTGCTCCACTGCTGCAGAGCCCGGGTGCTGCCCAGGCGGGAGTCTGCTGTGGGGAGGGTTCTCGGCCTGAACCCGGATCCCAGAGGGGAGGAAGGTGACCGGGAAGCTCAGCCGGCCTGGGGAAGGGGCCTGTGTGCCGGGGACGCCCGCGTCAGGGAAGGGGAGGGAGCGCGTTTCCGTCTGGAGCAGCTGTCACCTGCGGCCACCATGGGAGGTGACCAGACCCCAGCTCGCCTCCCACAGTGAGGCCTCTGCCTCCCCAGGCTTCCCGGAGGCCTGCGTGGCGCTGAACGGCAGACGCCCACCTCCCTGACTGCAGATTTTATGCTGTTATTACTCAGAAGACACAGAGGAGATGAGACACACGCTCACTCAGCCGGGAGCCTTTATTCACGCCCAGCGATCAAGCGCACGGACCACCGGCCGCTGCTCCCCACTTAATTCCACGGATTTCCGAGCCCCAGGAAGAGCAGCAGGAGCCCGAGCGAAGCTTCCACGGGAACCACCCCCGGCACCACGCGGTCCAGCCTGAAGGTTCCAGCGCCCAGGTTTGAGCTCGGTCACTAAAGGAGGAGCCGGAGCTGAGGAACCGGGGCGGGGGGACGGGGCCGGAGCAGCCACAGAAGGAGGAAGTGAAGCTGGCCACAGCATCCCCCGGGCCAGCCCCCGGGGGTGGGACAGCACCCGCAGGCAGACACCCTCACTCAGCTCCCACCCGAGCAGGACGCCTGAGAGCTCTGCTCTCCCACCACCCGCGAGAGGGCCTGGGGGGACCCGAGAGCTGAAAGAAAGGGCCTGGGGCCTTTCACCCAGGTGGGCGCTCTGGGCCTCCGCAAACTCACACTCACGCCCCCACAGCGTTGTCACGGCTGGCCACCTGGCCTTGCCCTGACTCCACGGCTGCGCACCGCATATCCCGTGGATTTCCCTCAGGCTCAGCCACGGACAGGGGAGGGAGGGGAGAAGCCGGGCTGGCCCTCCCTCAGGGCTGGTGAGGCTGTTCCCTGTCACCCCAGCTTCCGCGGGGACTGGTCCCAGCTCCCCTCTCCACGGCCCCACAGGCTCTGATGGTCTCCGACCCGGTGCCCACACCCTGTGGAGTCAGTGCCCAGCCCAGGAGGCTTCTGTGAGACGGAGGGTGAGGCGAGGCCTCACGAACAGGGTGCCCGGGTGCTCTGCCCTCACCGTGGGTTCAGAGCCCACCTCTCATGGCTGTGGTCCTGGCCTGGTCGCCGTGGCGCCCTCGACGAAGCTGAGCCTCCCACGCAGACTCAGCAGGGGCAGGCACTGGGCCAGGATCCCGGAGCGGAGGATGCAGCGGTGCGGGCTGTCGTCCCGCAGCTGGATGCAGCACTGGCTCTTACACTCCCTGTGGCTGCCACAGAAGTCACCGTCTGGCTGGAGATGCCGGCGGGCAGAGGCCGTGGAGAGGAGCTGTCTCCAGTGCCCCCGCCCTCCATCTGCCCGGGTGCCCGCAGCTCACCCTCCCTCCACCCCCCCGTGCCGCAGCTCACCCTCCCTCCACCCCCCAGTGCCCACAGCTCACCCGCCCTCCACCCCCCGGTGCCCGCAGCTCACCCGCCCTCCACCCCCCGGTGCCCGCAGCTCACCCGCCCTCCACCCCCCGGTGCCCGCAGCTCACCCGCCCTCCACCCCCCGGTGCCCGCAGCTCACCCGCCCTCCACCCCCCGGTGCCCGCAGCTCACCTGCCCTCCACCCCCCGGTGCCCGCAGCTCACCTTGCGCCAGGGCAGGCACTGAAGGAAGATGGTCAGGGGTGTGCAGAACTTCTGCCGACTGCGGTTGCTGCGGACGCAGCAGCGGCTCTGGCACTCCGAGCTGTGGGAGCAGCTGTGCCCGATGGGCTACGGGACGGGACGGGAGATGACTTGTCCCTGCACCCGCCACCCACTCCCTGGCTGTTCCAGGGCAGGAAGGAGGGGCCCCCGGCGGTCTCGCTCCTCCGCGCCCCCCGCACCCACACGCACCTTTCGCCAGGGCAGGCACCTCAGTAAGATGGTCCTGGGGCTGCACTGCTTGCTGGGGTCCAGGCTGCCGGTGGTGCAGCACTTGCTCTGGCACTCCTCGTCCATCCTGCACGCCTCCCCGATGCCCTGAAACGCCCTCCCTGGCTCACTCACCTGCTCTGCACTCGGGAGGGGCCTCCCCTCTCCCTGCTCCCCTGGGTCACCATCCCTCACACTTGGGTTCCCTGAGAAGTTTCTGGAACAAACCCAGACCTCGGTGGCTCTGGAGGGTCTGTGCTGGGGGCCCGGACCGAGAAAGGGAAGGCCGGCTATGAGCCACGTGGATGACGGTAAACCGAGGCACCGAGGGGCGGGACACTGCAGCAGAGCGTGGGCGAAGCTCTAGGGCCAGCCCAGGGCCTGGTGTCTTACAGGAGAAGAAACAGGCTGAGAGAGGGTGAGCAAGGCTCCCGGGACGGCACAGCCAGCAGTGGCAAGCCAAGAGCCAGGCCTACCCCTGCGGCCACAGCTCGTAGCCACCCCGGGCCACAGACACAGAAGGCGCCGCGTGCGTGTGACCCTGGTCTTGTGGCTTTGTCTACTGACATCACTGCTTTCAACCCTAACTCTGAATTTTAAGATAATGACAGTAATCCCATCACCTGTTAACATAAGTAACAGCGTTTTGTCAAAAATGGGTATACTTTCTGGCCGGGCGCAGGGGTTTATGCCTGTAATCCCAGCACTTTGGGAGGCTGATGCAGGCAGATCATGAGGTCAGGAGTTCGAGACCAGCCTGGCCAACATGGCAAACCCCGTCTCTACTAAAAATGCAAAGTTTAGCTGGGTGTGGTGGCGCACGCCCGTCATCTCAGCCACTCGGGAGCTGAGGCGGGAAGATCGTGGGAGGCGGAGGTTGCAGTGAGCTGTGACTGTGCCACTGCACTCCAACCTGGGCGACAGAGTGAGGCTCCATCTAAAAAAAAAACTAATAAATTAACAAAAGAAAAAGGGAAAATGGGCACCTTTTCGAAAACAAGCACACGTCAGCGCGGCTCCCACGTGGCGGTGCTCCCTCCTGCCTGGTGGCGGCTGTGGCCCCAGGGCTGCTCCGGGCGCTGGCACCGCCCCATAGCCTCAGGTGTGCTCGGGCAGCGCAGCCGGCACGTGGCGGGAAGGCGAGCATGGCCCACTGACAGAAGCTGGCAGCCCCGGGGTGTGGGGCCTGTAGGGGCATCAGGGGAGGCCAGCACCCACCTTGTGGGACGGGTACACCTGCTTCTTCCATAGCCTGTGCCCCGCCAAGGACCCCAGCAGCAGCAGCAGTGGCAGCAACATCCACACTGGGCTGGCCATCGGGCACGTGTGCCTGCGGAGACCCAGGGTCCCGTGGGAGTGTGTCCACGCCTGCCTTGTCCTGCCCAGCACCTGGCACTGGCATCCCTGCTGCCTTCCCTTCCCTTCCGGCTCTTTTGCAAAATAGACTTTAAAAAAAAATGGACTTTATTTTCTAGAGCAGTTTTAGGTTTACAAAAAATGTGCAGAAAATAGAATTCTCATATGCCCACCTTCTTTCCCCTGCCTCAGTTTCCCCTATTATAAACGTGCTACACTCATGTGGTGCATTTGTCACCATCGATAGAGCCACAGGGACTCGCTCTCATCACCCAGAGTCCACGGCTCACTGTGGGAGGCTCGGGCGTGCCTGCTGTGGCTCTGGGTGAACGGGTTCTCACGGAACCATTTCAGTAGCCTGCAGAGAGGATTCGATGCCCTAGAAACCCTCGGCGCCCGGCTATTCGCTCCTCCCTCCCCCGGCTGCTGACAACGGCTTTCCACTGTCCCCACAGTTTTGCCTTTTCCAGGACCCCGTTCGGTTGGAACCAGCCTGTAGCCTTTTCCAGTCAGCTCATTTCACTGAGTAAAGGGCCACTTAAGGTTCCTCCGTGGCTTTTCGTGGCATAGTGACTCATTTCTTTTTAGCACTGAATGGAAAATGGATTTTTATGACACAATGGATTTTGGCTTTTTTCGCTGCCTGCCCACCGCCATCACAGGTCGCATGCCTGCTCCCGGGAAGCGCCTGTCCCACTCAGCTTTGCCCTGTGGCCGCGGCGTCCCCACGTGGCTAAAGTGGACATCTACGACGTGAAGGAGCAGATTTACAAACTGGCCTGACTCCTTCACAGATCAGTGTGACCCGAGAGCTGTACACGGTGCTGGGCAGGCGCATTCCGTGACAGGCAATAAAATCTTAAGAATCCTTAAGTCTAAGGAACTTGCTCCTGATCTCCCTGAAGATCGCCACCACTTAATTAAGAAAGCAGCAGCTGTTCAAAAGCATCTTGAGTGGAACAGAAAGGCTGCGAAATTCTGTCTGATTCTGATGGAGTCGGATTCACCGTTTGGCTCAATGTTATAAGACCAAGCGAGTCCTCCCTCCCAATTGGAAATGTGATTCATCTGCAGCCTCGGCCCTGGTCGTATAAATCTATGTACTCAAGCAATAAAATAATTGTTTAACCACACACAAAAAAGGGTTTTGAAGAAGCTTTTTCCCAGCGGACGACGGTGCCCTGATGAATCTGAACACGAGCACCTGCTGTGAGCGGGGGCAGGAGCCCTGCCCTGGGGTCCTCCTGGAGGGGTGCCTGCTGCCCAGCCCAGAAGCCACGAGGGCATCAGACGAGGCAGCAGCGTCGCCCCGGGTGTGGTCAGCGGCCAGGGCGTGCTCACGGTGAGCCTCATGCCTGACGGCACTGCCCCCACCACGGCAAACAGCCCCCTCTTGCAGTTCTGGATGCTGCCCAATTCATGATCTTTGCTCAAACTGTTAAAATCATCTTGTCTAAAGTTTTTCTTTTAACAGGAGGTCACCAAGAAGTTCCATGTTGGGCTTCAGGACTCACTTTTGTCCTGCGAGCATGAACACACAGACACCGCCCAGGCCACGTGCAGCCACGAGCCCTGGTGCATTCGTGGTGGATGGCCACGGGGAGAGGAGGAGCTCTGGCTGCAGCAGCACCTCCGTATCCACCAGCCCCACGTGGCCAGGACTCAGTCAGTGGCCCCACTTCCAACTCAAGACCAGCCAGAGGCACCCAAATACACTCCTGTCCACGGGCTGCCCCCCCAACGCCCACTGCAGGGATAGCCAAGCCCCGGCATGGCTGCTCCACATGGCAGTCCCCGGAGGGGCAGTGGAAGGGGCAGAGGAATGGATTTCATTTCCCTCACGGGAAGTCAAAAGTCAAAGGTCTCGGGTGCCCCTCGTCCCTGATCCCGGAGCCCCGGCCCCAGACCACTGAGTCACGTCAACACTTTCCAGATGAATGGACATCAGAGCAAACCTATTAAGTGGCACTTTCTCAGAGAAGGGGCCTCGCTCTGCTGCCCAGGCTGGAGCGCAGTGGCACAGCCACAGCTCACTGCAGCCTCAGCCTCCTGGGCTCAAGTGATCCTCCCAACTCGGCCTCCTGAGGAGCTGGAACCACAGGTGTGAGCCATTGTGCCCAGTTTTAAACATAATCTTTCATGTGACTACATAAAAGCAAAATGGAATCACAACCAGAACATTTTTAAACTGCAAACTTGCAGTACGCTTTCTGTGTGTGGAACCAGGAAGCATTCTTTCCTGGTCTCAAACCTTTTCACAGGGCCTAGAAAAGTTCACAGGCCTAGTTTCCAAACTGAGCAGGATGTACCCGGCGATCACACGGCCCCGCTCAGCCCAGGAACAGGCAGCCGCCCACACGGGGAAAGTCCAGCGTCTAAAAGGCCGCAGGTCACCACCAGTCACAGCGGCGTGTGTGCAGAGGGGCGCCGATCGCCCAGAAATGGAAGGCAGCTCAGGCCCGGGGGCGGCACAGTCAGCCAAGGGCCCGGTGCTGAGGGAACAAGCCCCTCGCAGAAGCTCAAATGCTACTCGATCCCACTTGTGGGGTTCCTAAGGTCGCCAAACCATCGAGACAGCCAGTGCGACGGTGGTGCCCGGGGCTGGAGTGGGGGGAGTGGTGTTTAATGGGGTCCAATCTACGTTTGGGGAGACATCAAGTTCTGGAGAGGAAAGCAGTGACCATTCCACAGCTGTATAAATGTGCTTCATGCCACTGAACTGTGCACTTAAAAATCATTAAAATGGGGGGCTGGGCACAGTGGCTCACACCTGTAATCCCAACAGTTTGGGAGGCCGAGGCGGGCAGATCACTTGAAGTCAGGAGCTCAAGACCATCCTGGACAACACGGTGAAACCCCGTCTCTACTAAAAATACAAACATTAGCTGGGCGTGGTGGCGCGTGCCTGTAATTCCAGCTACTCAGGAGACTGAGGCAGGAGAATCGCTTGAACCCTGGAGGCAGAGGTTGCAGTGAGCCGAGGTTGCACCACTGCACTCCAGCCTGGGCAACAGAGCAAGACCCCATCTCAAAAAAACGTTGTTAAAATGGTCAACTTTATGTTAAGTGCATTTTACTGTGATAAAAGCAAAGGCCACAGGCAGACCTCACAAGTGTCCTGGGGGTGCTGCTGCCCTGGGGGAAGCTTATGATTTTCAAGTTACACATGGGGGTCTCTCCTCCAGGACGTTTGCTTAGAAATCTCTGGAATCAGACACTTCAGTGTCCTACAGTTATCAATATCTAGCTTGTCCCCACAGCAGCTCAAGCGGCTAAGTAGCTTGATGCTAAATCTGGTCAAAGACGCCGCAAATCCCCAAGAATCCTCTGCAGAACCAGCTTTCATGTTTAAGGATAAGTCCCTGGGGTTGGTTCTAGAACCCCTGCTCCGACTTTCTGCCCACCTCTGCAGGGGCCCAGGAGGGCAGGGCCGGGCACCTGGCAGGTGGGGTCGTCCCCACAGGGCCCCCCAACCGAGGGCAGAGCCAGCTGTGAGGCAGAGTCGACCCTGGGCTCCCGGCCGCGTGTGCCTGTCGGGACTCACACAGGAAGCAGCATGCGGGTGGCTCGCGAGACGGGGACCCCCTTGCTGAAAACGTCCCCGGCGGCTGACAGCTGCCTGCACGTTGAGCGGCCCTACCTGCCCTCCTCAGGTCCCACCAGCTCCTCCGTGCAGAGGTGAGGCAGCCAGGCTGCAGCTTCCAGACCAGACGCCAGCCCCAAAGCAGAGGCGGACACAGAGCGGGGCTGGGCAGCCGGGCAGCACCCTGGCACAGTCGTAGCCGCTTCGCAGGACTTCTCCTTCCTGTTCCGCCTTCGGTCCCAGGAGAAAGACATTCGTCTCCCTCCCAAGAGCTGTGTGTAGGCGTCTGGTCAGCGGCCAAGCCCGTAGGGCCACCGACTCCCGACCACAGGAGAAGCTGGACGCTGCCACCGCCTCTGCAGCCAGTTGCTGGGACAGGTGGGGCTTGACCGCCCTGGTTTCCCCCCGCACTTCCAACTCAGGACCAACCAGAGGATGCCAAAGACACCCTCTCCCCAACCACAGGACACCTGACTTTCCATCCATGGCCCCTGCCCTCCCCACAACAATCTCCGGACTTGTGCCTGCCCCCTGCCAGTCTCAGGGTGGGGGATCCCAACTGAGTCCTCCGAACTCAGAGCCCGGCCTTGCTGTCGCCTGGGTGGTCTTCGTTTATTTCCACATGCATCTGCTCATGCAGTAAACGCAGATGGGCTGTTTGCCTATTTATTTGTGATTGGCCACGTGCCTGGTGCCATGGCAGGCTGCGGGAAGTAGGCTGTGCCCCGCTATCAACTTGGCGTTCTCAGTCCAGTGCGAGAGGTGGGCCTGACGACAAACACCTCGCACAGCGTGCTGCCTCATTGGGGCACGACGGAGCTGCCAGGGGACCCTGAGCAGCAGGGTGTCAGGGAGACTTCACGGAGGCACCAGCACAACACCTGAGGCCAGGAGTGCGGCCCGGGGGGGATGGGAGAGCGAGGAGAGCGCCCGGCAGGGGAGGAGCGGTGGGCACAGCCCAGTGTTGGGAGCAGAGGCGGGAGGGGGACACTGGAGAGGGTTGGAGGAGCCAGCCCTGGAGCGTGGGCACCAGGCATGCTGCCCTTTCTAGCGCTAGGGTCAGTAAAGGGGTCTGGGGTGGGAAGCTCCTGAGTGTGTGGTGGCCTCTGTAACGGGCAGAGAGGCTGCAGGTGAGAGGACCCTGGCAAGAGTGTGCAGGCCTGGCAGCCAGAGGGGATGGGAGGCTGAGTCAGGCAGGCCTGGGGGACAGGGGGCGCAAATGTGGGGAGCAAGGGTGGGAATCCAGAGTGAACCCCTCGGCTCTGGCGACAGGAATGAGGGATACATGTGTCCAGTCTAGCGTAGCATCTCCACTGCGAGCCACCAGAAAAGAAAGCACCCCAAATCTCAGTAGCCCTAAAAGATGACTTGTGACAGTGGCTCCCATCTGTGGGTTCACTGTGCTCAGCAGGGCGGTTCTCACACGTCTTGCTTAGGCTGCCGAAAATTATCTGAAGACTCAACAGGACTGTGTCCAAGGTGTCTCCTTCACTCCTGAATCTGGTGCCTAGAGGAACCCCAACGGCTGGGAGCCCCTCGACTCTTCTCCTCTTCAAAGGCCCCCCACGTGGCTCGCAGAGGCCTCCTCACAACATGGCGGTCCCAGGGTGGCTAACACCTTCCCCAGAGCAAGAGCCCCAGGAGGATCTGCAAGGCTTCTTCTGAGCTGCCCAGAGGTCACACAGCATCACCTCAACCACATTGTGTTGGCCAAAAGTGAGTCCCAGAGAGAGCTCAGGATCCATGTAGGAGGAAGTAAACGGAGAATTACCTCAGCCAGGGCTGTGCGCTCACGTGGCCAGTGGAAGCCAAAGAGTGGGCCGCCATCCTCACCCAGGGAAAGCGTGTTGGGCGAGAATCAAAGTGTGGAAAGTGGGGAGGGAAGGACGGGGGAGTGCGTGTTTTGTAGTGATGAAAATATCCTAAATTTAGATAGTGGTGGAGTTTGCACAATCCTGTAACTATGATAATAACAATGAATGTACACTTCAAATGGGTGAATTGTATAGTATGTGAATTATATCTCAGATACGTTATAACATTTTTTAGAGAGAAAGGCTTTAAACAAATAAATCTGTTCATGTATAGAAAGTGTCCACAATAGGCAAATCCATAAAAACAGAAAGTAGATTTGTGGGAAACAAGCTAACTGCCCATTGATGGATAAAGTGTGTCCACACAACAAAATACTCTTCGGCCTCAAGAAAGAAGAGAGTGCAGCCGGGCACGGTGGCTCAGGCCTGGAATCCCAGCACTTCGGGAGGCTGAGGCGGGTGGATCACGAGGTCAAGAGATCAAGACCATTGTGGCTAACATGGTGAAACCCCGTCTCTACTAAAAATACAAAAATTAGCCGGGCATGGTGGTGGGTGCCTTCAATCCCAGCTACTTGGGAGGCTGAGGCAGGAGAATCACTTGAACTCAGGAGGTGGAATTTGCAGTCAGCCAAGATGGTGCCACTGCACTCCAGCCTGGGTGACAGAGTGAGACTTTGTCTCAAATAAAAAAATAAAGAAGAAGAAGAGAATGCTGCAACAACATGCGTGACCCGTGAGGGTCGTATGCGGTGGGACAAGCCAGGCACAGAAACGCAAATGCTACATGACTCCATTTGCAGGAAGAATCTAAAATAATTAAACTTGGCCGGGCCTTGTGGTTCACACCTGTCATTCCAACACTTTGGGAGACCAGGGAGGGTAGAGCACTTGAGTCCAGGCGTTCAAGACATGGCAAATCCTGTCTCTACAAAACATACAAAAATGAGAAAGTAGCTGGGTGTGGTGGTGCATGCCCGTAGTCCCAGCCACTCAGGAGGCTGAGGTGGGAGGATAGCTTGAATCCAGGAAGCGGAGACTGCAGTGAGCCAAGATGGTACCAGTTCGAGACCAGCCTGGGCAATGGAATGAGATCCTGTCTTGAAAAAGAGAGAGAGAGAGAAACACAAAGGTAGAGAAAGAAAATATAACTGACTTAATAGCTCTAACAGCTTCCAGTGTCTTCCTTAGGGTTTTCCATGTACAATATCATACCTTCTGCATATGGAGATGAGCTTACTTCGTCTGCAGTTTTTCTCAATTTATTACCTACTTGTTATAACTAGCATTTCAGCAAAATACTGAATAGAAGTGGCAAGAGAGAACACTCTTGCCTTATTCCTGAGTTCAGGGAAAAAGCGTTTATTCTCTTCACCATTCAAAATTATGTCAACTGGGGGTGATGGCTTGCTCCTGTAATCCCTGCACTTTGGGAGGCCAAAGTGGGAAGAGCACTTGAGCCCAGGATTTGGAGACCAGCATAAGCAACACAGGGAGACCCCATCTCTACCAGTAAATAAATAAATAAATAGCCAGATGGCCAGGCATGGTGTCTCACACCTGTAGTCCCAGCTACTCAGGAGGCTGAGGCGAGAGTATTGCTTGAGCCCAAGAGGAGCCGATTGCAGTGATCGCACCACTGCACTATAGCCTGGGTGACAGAGCCAGATACTATCTCAAAAAAAAAAAAAAAAAAAAAAAAATGTTGTCATTTGAGCGCAGTGGCTCATGCCTGTAATCTCAGAACTTTTGAATGTCCAGGTGAGATCACTTGAGCCCAGGAATTCAAGACCAGGCTGAAGGGCAACACAGTGCGGCTCTGTCTCAGAAAATTTAAAAAGTAGCCTATCACAGTGGCACATGCCTGTGGTCCTAACTTCTCAAGAGGCTGAGGCACTTGAGCCCTGGACGTCAAGGCTGCCGTGAGCCGGGATTGCACACTGTACTCCAGCCTGGGCAACAGAGCGAGATCCTATCTCAAAGTTATGTTGTCAAACTCATACAAGTAGAAAGAAGAATGGTAGTTGCCAGAGGCTGTGGCGAAGGCAAGAGGGAGTTGCTCCCTGGCAGATACAAAGTTTCAATCACACAAAACGAGTATGTTCTAAGTCTGCTATATGTTTTCATCCTGTAGTTAACAATACTGGATTGTGGCTGGGCGCGGTGGCTCAAGCCTGTAATCCCAGCACTTTGGGAGGCCGAGGCGGGTGGATCACGAGGTCAAGAGATCGAGACCATCCTGGTCAACATGGTGAAACCCCGTCTCTACTAAAAATACAAAAAATTAGCTGGGCATGGTGGCGTGTGCCTGTAATCCCAGCTACTCAGGAGGCTGAGGCAGGAGAATTGCCTGAGCCCAGGAGGCGGAGGTTGCGGTGAGCCGAGATCGCGCCATTGCACTCCAGCCTGGGTAACAAGAGCGAAACTCCCTCTCGGAACAAAAAAAAAAAAAATTATTTTTTATTGTAATAAAACATTTAACATGAGATCCACCTTTGTTTTCTTTTGTTTTGTTTTTGTTTTTGTTTTGTTTTGTTTTGTTTTTGGGACGGAGTTTGGCTCTTGTGACCCAGGCTGGAGTGCAATGGCGCGATCTCAGCTCACCGCAACCTCCGCCTCCTGGGTTCAGGCAATTCTCCTGCCTCAGCCTCCTGAGTAGCTGGGATTACAGGCACGCGCCACCATGCCCAGCTAATTTTTTGTATTTTTAGTAGAGACGGGGTTTCATCATGTTGACCAGGATGGTCTCGATCTCTCGACCTTGTGATCCACCCACCTTGGCCTCCCAAAGTGCTGGGATTACAGGCTTGAGCCACCACGCCCGGCAAAAAATAAATTTTAGGAAGAAAGACGCTAACTCGGTGTTTTTGCAGATGTCCTTTAATGGGTCCAGGAAGCTCCTTTCTGTTCTTAATTTGCTAAGTGTTTTTGAAGAGTTGTCGGGTTTTGTTAAATGCCTTTTCTGCATTTGCTGAGATGATCGTGTGGGTTTTGTCCTTTATTTTATTTCTGTGGTGTATGATGTTATTACTTGGGGATATTACGCCAACCTTGCATTCTTGAGATAAATCCTGCTTGGACATGGTGTGTAATCCTTTTTCTGTTGCTGGATTTGGTTTGAAAATACTGTGTTGAGAATTTGTGCATCTATAAGTGATATTGGTCTGTATTTTTCTTATTTTTCTTTCCTTACGATGTCTTTTTTTTCTTCAGGGTAATACTGACCTCATAGAATGAGTTAAGAAGCATTCTCTCCTCTTCCATCTCTTCTAACTTAAAAAGTTGAAACTTTAAAAAGTTAACATTTAAAGAAAAATTAACATTGATTCTTTTTAAACTCTTCCAAAGAAATTCACAAGGCAACATTTCTTAACTAATTTTATGAGGCCAATATCAGTATACTCTGATAGCAAAGCCAGACACAGATAATTAAAAAAAAAAAAAACTATATGTTATGAATAAAAATCTTCAACAAAATAATAGCAAACTGGGTCAGGCACGGTGGCTCATGTCTGTAATCCCAGCACTTTGGGAGGCCGAGGTGGGAGGATCACTTGAGGTCAGGAGTTCGAGACCAGCTTGGCCAACATGGTGCAACCCCATCTCTACTAAAAATACAATCATTAGCCGGGTGTGATGGTGGGCGCCTGTGATCCCAGCTACTCAAGAGGCTGAGGCGGGAGGATCACTGGAGCCTGGGAAGTTGAGGCTGTAGTGAGCTGAGATCATATCACTGCACTAAGCCTTGGTGATAGAAAGAGAACCTGACACAACAAAATAAAAAAGGGCCTGGCGCGGTGGCTCAAGCCTGTAATCCCAGCACTTTGGGAGGCCGAGGCGGGTGGATCACAAGGTCAAGAGATCGAGACCATCCTGGTCAACATGGTGAAACCCCGTCTCTACTAAAAATACAAAAAATTAGCTGGGCATGGTGGTGCGTGCCTGTAATCCCAGCTACTTAGGAGGCTGAGGTAGGAGAATTGCCTGAACCCGGGAGGCGGAGGTTTCGGTGAGCCGAGATGGCGCCATTGCACTCCAGCCTGGGTAATGAGCGAAACTCCGCCTCAAAAATAAATAAATAAATAAATAAATAAAAATAAAAAATAAAAAAGGAATCAGCCAGGCACGGTGGCTCACGCCTGTAATGCCAGCACTTTGGGAGGCCGAGGCAAGTAGATCACCTGAGGTCAGGAGTTTGAGACCAGCCTGACCAACATGGAGAAACCCTGTCCCAACTAAAAGTACAAAATTAGCTGGGCATGGTGGCACCTGCCTGTAATCCCAGCTATTTGGGAGGCTGAGGCAGGAGAATCCCTTGAACCTGGGAGGCGGAGGTTGCAGCGAGTGGAGATCATGCTGTTGCACTCCAGCCTGGGCAACAAGAGCAAAACTGTATCTCAAAAAACAAATAAATAAAATAAAAATAAAAAGTAAATAAAAAAAAGAACAAAGGTGGAGAACTCACACTTTGCAGTCTTAAAACTGACTGTATCAGTACAGTAATGAAGACCGCGTGTTCTTGGTACAAGGACATTTACGTGGAACGGAACTGAATGTCCAGAAATAACCTCTGTGTGGTTTCAGTTCACCTGGTGTTGCCCTAACAGATACCCGAGATTGGGTAGTTTGTAAAGAAGATACTTTTATTTGGCTCACGCTTCTGGTGGCTGGAAGGGTTAAGACTGACACCTGCCCCTGATGAGGTCTGCAAGCTGCTTCAACTCACGGAGCAAAGCGGAAGGAGCCGCTACTGGCAGAGAACACTCGGGGGCAGACGGGGCGGGCTCTTCTTTCCTCGGAGACTGACAGAGGGAGGACGTGGGCACCCCCCGGGAGGGCACTGACCCGTAAACCCCATGAGGGATTTAGCCCCGAGACCTAAGCACTTCCCACCAGGCCCGCCTCCTCACACTGCAGCCACGGGATCAACTTCCACATCAGCTTTGGAGGAGGCAAACTTCCAGACCATGTACGGCCAACCGACTTCCACGTAGAGAAGAGTCTCTTCAACAAACGCCGCTGGGACAAACCGAGTCAGCAAAGGAATGAAGCTGGGCCCTGCCTTATGTCAGACGTAAATATTAGCTCAAGAGAGTCAATAGGCCGGGCGCGGTGGCTCAAGCCTGTAATCCCAGCACTTTGGGAGGCCGAGGCGGGTGGATCACGAGGTCAAGAGATCGAGACCATCCTGGTCAACATGGTGAAACCCCGTCTCTACTAAAAATACAAAAAACTAGCTGGGCATGGTGGCGTGTGCCTGTAATCCCAGCTACTCAGGAGGCTGAGGCAGGAGAATTGCCTGAACCCGAGAGGCGGAGGTTGCGGTGAGCCGAGATCTCGCCATTGCACTCCGGCCTGGGTAACAAGAGCGAAACTCCGTCTCAAAAAAAAAAAACAAAACAAACTTTTATATATCAAAGGGCATTATCGAGAAAGTAAAAAGACACTTTACAGAGTGGGAGAAAATATTTTCACATCACGTATTTGATAGGCGTCTAGTGTCCCAAAATATTAATTCTTACAATTCAACAACAAAAAAACAAACAATGCAATTTAAAAAGGGGCCAGGCCGGGCGCGGTGGCTCAAGCCTGTAATCCCAGCACTTTGGGAGGCCGAGGCGGGTGGATCACGAGGTCAAGAGATCGAGACCATCCTGGTCAACATGGTGAAACCCCGTCTCTAGTAAAAATACAAAAATTAGCTGGGCGTGGTGGTGCGTGCCTGTAATCCCAGCTACTCAGGAGGCTGAGGCAGGAGAATTGCCTGAGCCCAGGAGGCGGAGGTTGTGGTGAGCCGAGATCGTGCCATTGCACTCCAGCCTGGGTAACAAGAGCGAAACTCCTCCTCAAAAAAAAATAAATAAAAAATAAAAATAAAAATAAAAAGGGGCCAAGGGGCCGGGCTTGGTAGCTCATGCCTGTAATGCCAGCACTTTGGGAGGCTTCGGCAGCTGAATCAGCTGAGGTCAGGAGTTCGAGACCAGCCTGGCCAACGTGGTGAAACCCCATCTCTACTAAATACAAAAAATTAGTCAGGTGTGGTGGCAGATGCCTGTGATCCCGGCTACTCAGGAGGCTGAGGAGGGAGGATCGCTTGAACCCAGGAGGCGGAGGCTGCAGTGAGTCTGGATGGCACCGCTGCACTCCAGCCTGGTGACAGAGCGAGGCCCTGTCTCAAAAGCTCAGTCGTAGTAAAATCAGAGGAAAGACAGGTACGACATTCAGTTTTGTTCAGTACCATACACAAGCCCCCAGCACGGGCCAAAGAGGAGCTTCAAAGCCGTGCGATGCTCTAGTTTTTGTTGGACACAAATATTCTCATCCACCTTTCAGAGAGTGGCTTCTACCTGTCTGAATCACTAGGCGTGAACTTGGGGGCAAAACCCTGCGAGGTCGGGTTGGCCACAAAGCCCGAGATCTCTCCCAACGTATGAATTAGTTTTGAATTCCATACACCCAGCACCTCACTAACACCAAGCATGAGGCCTCAAGAATCCGACTGGAAACTGTCTTCAGTGAAAACTAACCTATCTTCACTTATTTCAAGGTGGGTGCTAACTGTTGTTGTTGACTGTTCTGGCCTCTGATTATGGGAGGTCTCCTGGGTGGGAACTGTCAGGGGAAGCCGTTTGGAAGGTGGAAGTGAGCCAGACCACATTGCAAGATCCGAACCCATGAGCAGGCAGAACCCAGAGAGCAGCCTCTCCGCGGGCCTGGCGGAGGCCCCGGGAGCTGGAAGAGGCGGCCACCTGGTGGCTCTGCAGCAGAAGTCCACGACACGTTCTCACCCACGTGTCCAAAGGGCTCCAACCAGGTCCCATGGGGAAACTTACGGGATGAAGTCTCTTTACAGTATGCTGCGAGGGTGTGTGACCACATTTAACGGAAAGGGACCTCGCTGGACATAATCCAGTGACATCACACACGCACCGTCTCACACCCACAAAGAGAATCCCCGGGTCTTGAGTACGTTCTGCAGGCATCGCCCAGGCATGTTTTCCGTATGAGTCGTGTCTGGATTAACTGGAAAGGTTCCAGCGAGCATGGGAAAGCGACAGCAGCTGTGTCTAGAGCACAGCGGAGAGCCCTCTCCACCCTGCCTCGGGAATTCCAGGGTGGCTGTCATTGGAAGAACAACAGGCATTGGCATTAGCCCACAAACCCAACCACACTCTGGATTTGTCCTAGAGCGTAACCCTTAGCTAAAGCCATCCACACCTGACGGTCCTGTGGATTTCCAGCAAGGAAAAGGAAAACATTCAGACAGCAGGAAATAAGGGGTGGGGGAAGGCAAAGGCTTTCACAATGGCACAGAAGTCTCGATCCACCATCTTGGAAAAGCTGTTAGCATTTAGGATGCCATCTGCCTCTGGGGAAAACTTCCCTGGTCAGCTTTACCTTAATGTCTCCAAACGGCGTGTGGTTCCAAGAATCTGCAGGGGTCTTTATGAGTTTGGGGTTAACCCATTTTTCTAAAAAATGCACAAGTTCTGGGTCCATCGTTCTTATACACAAAATTAGCAGGAGTCCCAGAAGGTGGCTCCCAGACTCCTTGATTCAGACAAACCCATTACCAAAAGGGACCTCTGGGAGCCCTCTAACTGGATTCAGTGCAGTTGATTTTTGAATCCAATTCAATCCTGGACCCATTCCAGTCTAAGAAATGCTCAAATTCAGAGGGCTTAGAACACATGTTCGCAGAGCATAAATCCGGCAGCAAGAACCCACCTGTGATTCTTGTTGCTTTGAGAGATCAGTCGGCATCTGAGCCCTCGTAGCCATTCAGTGTTCCTAGCAGGTGGCTGGAGATCTACGTCAGATCCCACTTCTGATGCCAAGCCATCAAAACAAAAGCTTTGGACCAAGTAAACAGAGTTGTTTTTATCTTTAGATCGAGTCTCACTCTGTCACCCAGGCGGGGGCACAGTGGCTCAATCTCGGCTCACTGCAACCTCTGCCTCCCAGATTCAAATGATTCTCCTGCCTCAGCCTCCTGTAGCTGGGAGTACAGGTACCATGACACCCGGCTAATTTTTGTGGTTTTAGTGGAGATGAGGTCTCACCATGTTGGCCAGGCTGGTCTTGAACCCCTGACCTCTAGTGATTCACCCACCTTGGCCTCCCAAAATGCTGGGATTACAGGCATAAGCCACTGTACCCAGCCAACAGAGTTTAACTGAGCAAAAGAACTCATGAATTGGGCAGCACTCCGAATCAATGGCAGAGGTTTGAGAGGTCCACTCTGTAATGTGGGAGGGAGTTTTCTGAGTTAGAACACAGAAGTGAGCTATTTTTAAAAATCACAATCAGCTGGATTTTGTTACAGCTTGAGGTAGGTGTTTGCCTTATATAGACAGGGTCAGATCAGCTGGCAGCCTGTCATGGGCTGAGACCTTGCCATTTGTTCCAAAATCTACTTCTAAGTTAGGCTTTTAGTTTCTTTACGAGTACATTAGGTCACAGTTTGTTACCTAAAAACTCAACGTACAGGGGCAGCCTCAAGGCCAAATTTGAGTTAATTTAACAGTTCAAATACTAACACACCAATGTTTATAGCAGCACTGCTGAGTTATTTTGAAAGCAACCTAAATGTCTTCGTACAGCCTTGACGTTTCACTTGGCCGTAGCGAGGAATGACACGCTGACACGTGCTGCCTGTGGGTGAGCCTTGGAAACATGCTCAGTGAACGAAGCCGGACACAAAAGGTCATACAGGACAAGGCGTGGAAAGGGTCGTGATTGCTTAATGGATGGGGGTTTTATTTTGGGGTGGGGAAAATGGCGACTAAATAGAGGTGGTATGTCACTGAATTGTTTACAATAGTTAATTACATCCTATGATGATTTTTATCACGATAAAGATCATTTTGTGAAAGACTGTGATGTTTGGGATTTGCTTGAGTGGAGACAGGAAAAGTTAGAAAACCCCTGGCTTGCGAAGGAAACAGTGGGCCGGCCGCGGTGGGGCCGCGGCCGAGGCAGCAGCTAGAAGCCGCGGATCTGCGGGCAAAGACGCGAGCGCGGGTTCGGCTCCAAGCCCCGGCAGCCGCGGCAGGAACCGGCCTGGACCGGAGCGGGGGCGCCGCGGGGACCGTCTTCCTCGATCCCACCCGGGAAATCCCAACCCTCCGGCCTCGGGGCCGCGGGTTCGGCGCTCGGCCCCCACCTGGACCGCGGGCTGTGCCCCGAGAGGCCCGGCTCCGAGCCCCACGCGGGACCCCCCGGACCCACGCGGGACGGGGCGGGGCGGGGCGGCGCGGCGCGGGCACGAGGCCGCGCCCTGGAGGCGGAGCCGCAGCTCGCCCCATCCTCGGTGCGCCGCGGGACCCTCAGCCCGGCCTTGGCTTCCGGAGGCGGGGGCCGCCCGCGCCATGGCCGCCCCCCAGCCCAAGCCCCCCGCGGGGGCGACCGCCCGGCGCCTGGCCCGGGGCTGCTGGTCCGCCCTCTGGGACTATGAGACGCCCAAGGTGATCGTGGTGAGGAACCGGCGCCTGGGCGTCCTGTACCGCGCCGTGCAGCTGCTCATCCTGCTCTACTTCGTGTGGTGCGCGCAGGGCGTGGGGCGCGGGGCGGGGATCGGGGCAGGGATTGGGGGCGCGGGGCGGGGATCGGGGCAGGGATTGGGGGCGCGGGGCAGGGACCGGGGGTGGGATTGGGGGCGCGGGGCGGGGACCGGGGGTGGGATTGGGGGCGCGGGGCGCGGGTCGGGGCAGGGATTTTGGGGGCGCGGGGTGCGGAGCTGGGATCGAGGGCTCGGGGTTGGGGCAGGGATTGGGGCGCGGGGTGCGGAGCTGGGGCTGGGACCGGGGGCGCGGGGCGCGGGGCTGGGGCCGGGGGCGCGGGGCGCGGGACAGGGATCGGGGCTGGGGCTGGGGCAGGGGCTGGGACCGGGGGCGCGGGACAGACTCCTAGAGCCCCGCAGAGTGGACCCGGGTCTCGGGCTAGCTCAGCCTTCCCGGGGTCGCCTCCGGAGCCGGCACCGCCCCTGCCCGCAGGTACGTATTCATCGTGCAGAAAAGCTACCAGGAGAGCGAGACGGGCCCTGAGAGCTCCGTCATCACCAAGGTCAAGGGGATCACCACGTCGGAGCACAAAGTGTGGGACGTGGAGGAGTATGTGAAGCCCCCCGAGGTACGGGGCGCCCCCAAGCCTCCCGCACTGCCGTGCACCCCACCCCAGTGGGCCGAGGGGCAGCAGCTGCCGCCTGGCCGACCGCCCCCGTCTTTCTGAGCCCAGGGGGGCAGCGTGTTCAGCATCATCACCAGGGTCGAGGCCACCCAGTTCCAGACCCAGGCAACCTGCCCCGAGGTGAGCTGGGCCCTTGGCGCTGGGGAACCCCGCCTCAGCTGGGGGGGGCTGGCTGACCCTCGAAGGGTCCCTGACTGGGCTGCCTCCACCCTAGAGCATAAGAGTCCACAATGCCACCTGCCACTCCGACGCCGACTGTGTGGCTGGGGAGCTGGACATGCTGGGAAACGGTCAGTGTGCACCGGCACGGGCTGGGCTGGGCTGGGCAGGTGGGGCAGGGCTTTGCCCCCACTAAGGCTCAGCGACTTCTGCCCCACAGGCCTGCGGACTGGGCGCTGTGTGCCCTATTACCAGGGGCCCTCCAAGACCTGCGAAGTGTTTGGCTGGTGCCCGGTGGAAGACGGGGCCTCTGTCAGGTGCACCCACCACCCAGCCTCCGCTCTGATCCTTTTCCTCTGACCAGAGGCCAGATGCACGGGGCAGGAGTAACAGAAGCTGGCGAGGGGTGGGGGCCAATGCCGGGGAGTGGGGGGAGGCCTTGGGGGAGGAGGGGACTAAACAGCCCGTCTGTGCCTTCTCAGCCAATTTCTGGGTACGATGGCCCCAAATTTCACCATTCTCATCAAGAACAGCATCCACTACCCCAAATTCCACTTCTCCAAGTAAGAGCCGCAGGGCGTGCTGACAGCCCAGCACAGGGCTGCCTCCTGGGGATGGGGCACTTGGGGTGCAGGCCTTGCCTCCTGCTGCCTCCTCAGGGGCAACATCGCCGACCGCACAGATGGGTACCTGAAGCGCTGCACGTTCCACGAGGCCTCCGACCTCTACTGCCCCATCTTCAAGCTGGGCTTCATCGTGGAGCAGGCTGGGGAGAGCTTCGCAGAGCTCGCACACAAGGCAGGGCAGGCGCAGGTGGGGTGGGGCCGGGGCGGGCTGGCACCTGTGCAGGGAGGGCCCGAGGTACAGGGGGAGCAGTCCCTTCTCGCTCCTGACCAGCCGGCCCTGCTCAGGCAGAGGAAAGAAACACGATCAGCACAACCCATCCCGCGTGGCACTCGATGAATTATTGACACTGGCCACAGGGCTGGCCGCTGGCACCCCTTATAGCTCAGACACTGGACGCCCAGCAGCACCCCCAAGCTGCCCTGTGGGCCCCAGTGCACACCTCACATGCAGCCTGGACTGATCCCAGCTCAAGGGGCCTCTTGTGTGCCTTCCCTGGCTTCTTCTTGGTAGGGTGGTGTCATCGGGGTCATTATCAACTGGGACTGTGACCTGGACCTGCCTGCCTCGGAGTGCAACCCCAGGTACTCCTTCCGGAGGCTGGACCCCAAGCACGTGCCTGCCTCGTCAGGCTACAACTTCAGGTACTGTCCTCAGGACACTGCTGTCCCCTGAGTCATGGCCACAGTAGGGTCCTGAGAGGCTCAGCACCTGAGGGGCAGCCCTGGAGCATGGAGGTTAAGTGGCCCCTGGCCGGTGCCACACAGGACCAGGCAGCCTGGACAGGGGCTCCCGGCCTTCCTGTTCCAGGTTTGCCAAGTACTACAAGGTCAATGGCACCACCACCCGCACGCTCATCAAGGCCTACGGGATCCGCATTGACGTCATTGTGCATGGACAGGTGACTGCCCCACTCGGGGTGGGTGGCCAGCCCTGCTCCTCATGCCCCACCCCCCCTCCAGCCCCATCAGTGGTTGTCAGACATTCTGACCACCCCCCATTCTCTCCAGGCTGGGAAGTTCAGCCTGATTCCCACCATCATTAATCTGGCCACAGCTCTGACTTCCATCGGGGTGGTAAGGAACCCACTCTGGGGTCCCAGTGGGTGCAGGGATGGGGTCCACCAGGTCTTTACACCCTGGTCTCCACTCTGCTGGCCCCAGGGCTCCTTCCTGTGTGACTGGATCTTGCTAACATTCATGAACAAAAACAAGGTCTACAGCCATAAGAAATTTGACAAGGTGTGTACACCCAGCCACTCCTCAGGTAGCTGGCCTCTGACCCTCGCCCGCGTTTTGGGCCAGGCCCCTCCCCAGCCCGCCCACTGCTCCGAGGATCGGCCCCCCAGCCCTCTATCAGGCCAGCAAGGGGCAGAGTGTGGCCTGGCCATCGCGTCCCCACGGCCTCGCCCCATCTCTGCCCCATCCAAGCAGATGGTGGACATTCCTGTCTCCGAGCCTGCCCCTCAAGACTCCATACCCACAGACCCCAAAGGTTTGGCCCAACTCTGAGCGCTGTCCTGACACACTGCCCCGCAGACCCAGCCTGGTGGGGCCAGCCAGTCCCCAGCTAGGGACCCTCAGTGGACCAGGGCACTTTGGTAGCAGAGCATCTCCACGAAACCGAACACCACAGGATTCCCGTGCAAGGGCCAGGGCCGCACTCCGGCCCCAGGCTTGTGCCTCACCCTGGTGCACCAATCCCGGCCCCTCCCCAGCTGGCCCCTGGAGTGCTCCTCACTTCCACCACCTCTCACAGCCACCTGGGACCCAAGGCAGCTGAGCTCTGAGGGGCTCTGCTCCTGGTCTTGGGCCATGGGAACCCTCATCCCACCCCACCCCACAAGGGTTTGTAACTTCAAATTCTGCCCAGACTCTACCCTTAGAAGTCACAACATACTCTTCTAAGAATTCAATAAACTTGCAAGCACAACCTTCTGGCCTTGTTCCTTGGGTAGACATATCGTGAGCCCATGGATATGGGGTGCTAGGCCCTACCATCCTGGAGCTGGGCTGCACAGTGACCTGGTCTGGTCATCTCCCCACTAGGCAGCCGGGGAGGCGTGCAGGGCACATCTGCCTGGCCCACGACCCACTGTCCGCACAGCCAGTCAGGCCAGTGAGGTCTGCTGAGGCTCGGAGTGCACCGGGACCCAGGATGTGTCCCTGCCTTCACCTGGCAGGCCACCACAGACTCCAAACCAGAGCCACCTCATCTCAGAATGTGGGAGGATAGGGGCAGCATGACTCAGGAAGAGGAAACAGAAGGGAGGCAGTGACAGCCGCACACAAAGAAAACGAAAGCTCGGACCGCAGCGGTGCTCAGAGCCGCATTTGCTGCTGCTGGGTGGGGGCAGGATCTGAGATGGGAAGTCAGGCCAGGAGGAGGTGGATGGACACCGGCCCGGGAGCTGGCTCTAACCGGACCAGGGCCTGTGGGTGATCTGGTTACTGCACCCTGGGATGCTGCGGTGGTTAGACTGGTACGCCCTGGGAGGGGGAGGGGGGCCCTGGGAGGAACCCAGAACTGAGCATCATGAAGTTGCCCCTGCCAGGCGCCATCCTGCCTTCTAAGGAAAACCCAGTCTCAGGAAAGCAACACCGCCACTCCCCAGGGTTAAAGAGCGGAGAGGGGCAGGCCAGACAGGTCTGGTCTTATCTGAAAGCCTGAGTTTGGAGGTCTCAGCACAACTCTGGAGTCCTCACCCCAGTGCCGTAGAACAGTCTTCTCACCGGATGCTGGACAGCCAGGTCCTATTCCCCTTCACTTGTGGCCTCCTGGCCTCAGGTCACCCCATGGCCTACATGTGCTGTGTGGCTCACAAACGTCCGGCCCCACTTTTGGAGAAACTGGCTCTTCCAGTTGGGCTGCAGCTTGGGCACCAAGGCCAAAGCTTCTCATTTCTGAGCCCTCCACTACTGCTCAAACGCCCCAGCTCCCAGCTGGCCTCAGAGCGAACCCAGGCTGGCCGGGGCCCACAGCCACACCAAGCGCCCCTGGTCCTGCTGGGTGGCCCTCCTGGGGGATAAAGCAGCTGTCCTCTGGCCCCATGAATCCTCATTCCCGAGTGTTCTCTTGCTTTGCTTCCAGGAATGAAGCCCAGTCAGCCGGCCTCCCTCCTCCCGTTTGCCCTAATTTGATTTGATCTCCACTCTGGAGGCCTCAGCACTGGTCCATCCGAGCAGGCATCAGGTTTCTCCAGGCAGGCGGCCTGAGTGGCATCCAAGGGCCAAATGCGTGCCCAGCGGTACCCATGCCCCCAGTCTGGGGCGCCCTGACGGATACACAGTGACAACCTAAAGAAACTTCGGTGTGAAATACAAGGCAAAATGGAAAGTGTGGCAGCCATGCCCTCAGACAACAGACGGCAGGGACAAACTAAGGCCAGCTCTGGGCCAACGATGCAAGCCTCGCAGGGAGAATGTAGGCCCCCCTCTCCTGTGAGCTGTCGTCTGGGGCATCTGCGTTTCTGATTTACATTTCATACTTGTTTGCTGCCCTGGGAAACTGGCCTTTCTGCTTCCAGCTGGTCCAGGGCAAGAAAGTGAAGGACAAGGGATGTATCTGGCCGAAGTGAGGCGCAGAGGTCTGGTTTTCCTGGGGCTGGAGGGTTCCCTCTAGAGCTGGCTCCAAATGAGCAGGGAACAAAGCCAAAGTCCAGATTCTCACGGGTCAGGGTCCAGACTCCCTGGGAAACCAGTCCACACCCTGCTCCTGAAAGCGGTGGGGACAGCCCACTTCTCCATGCAAACAGGTGAGACTCTGGCCCCACCATGGACATGGGAACCCACCTCCTCTCAGAGCCCAATCTCAAGTAGCCAGAAGCCTCCAGGGGCTTTTCCTCCTAGGAAAAAGAGCTGGCGCACCTAGAGAACTCTCCCACCCCACCAGGTATGGTGCAGGAAGCAGAAGCCTGGAAATGCACTCCGTCAACGAGAACCACCACCCAGGGCTCTGGCAGCCTCGCTCATGGCCAGGCCAGGGCCACATCCTGCTCTTGTTCGCTCCTGTGACGTCTGAGTTCCCTGAGAATTGTTTTCTTTGATTCCCTCCCCGTTCCCTGGCCTGTGGTCACAGGTTTGGACAGTCAGGGTGGTCAGCGGTCCGGCCACTGGAAGCACGGGGATGCGGCTTCCGCATCAGGAGGCCTGGCGTGGGTGTGGAGGCCCCCGGGGCCTGGGGCCCGCTAACGGCCCAGCTGTGGGTTCTTCTGCAGCAGCCACTCCAGGGTCTCCAGGAGGCACGACATGCCGTAGTGCTGGGCAATGTTCTGGAAGATTCTGATCTGTTCCATGAAGACCTGAAGGAATAAACAGACACAGTGAGACCCCAGTTCACCCATGGAGGAGGTCGAGGAGGCGAGGCTGAGCCGAGGCAGGTGAGGGAGAGCCCACCTGGGTGTGGATGGTGAGGGCAAAGTCCCCTGCGCAGCTGCAGTACACAGGCATGTGGGTCTCCTTCACCCCGCGGCACTTCAGGCAGACCTGAAAGGGAACAGCCCCAATGGGCGCCGGCCCTCCCACCTCGGCCGGACCCCCTGCTGCTGCTTCACAGGCTCGAGAGGAGAGACACATTCGTGGGCCCGTCAGTAAGACTTGAGCCCCGACTGCACGCACACCAGTCCTCATTTATGAGTAAAATGCTGCCAGCGCCTTCCCTACACCCGCCCTCGCTGTGGGCGTCCCACCCCGGACACCCAGTCCTGAGCCCCTCCAGGCCCTGCTCGCTCCCTCTCTCCTGCAGCTTGGCGTGCTCCCCGCCTCTGCTCGGACACCCCTCCGCAAGACCTTCCCGTGGCCCCGCCGAACAGCGCAACCCCCTCTTCCTCCTTCACTTCTCACACTCCGGAGTGTCTGTCTCCTTCCATGAGAACAAAGCACCCACAAGGCCAACTCTTGACCCAAGGCAGATGCTCAACCAGTGTGGACAGAACATCCATCAGGATCAGGGCACAGATGGTCTGCAAGGCAGGCCTCTTGGAGGACACCAGGGCACTGCTCACCAGGTCCTGCAGGGTGAAGGCCATCAGCTTCTTCTGCAGAACGTCTACCAGCGCCATCTCAATGGCAGAGGAGTCGTAAGCCGCCTGACAGTTGGAGCAGAGCCACTGAGGCAGGACCACCCCGTCCTAGGCAGAGAAAGAGTGGGAGAGGTCACCGGCCGGCCTCCAGACCACAGTGCTGTGCGCAGCATCTCAGGAGAGGAAGTGCCTGGTGAGGGCGAGTCTCCCGAGTGCAGCTGCCCGCGCTCGGACCTGGCCTCCCACCTGCACTTGAGCCTTTCCTAGGACAACACCCCAAACATGGTGTGGGAGGCCTGAGAAGGTGCCTGTGGCCCATTCACTTGAGTCAGAAGGGCAGCAGGCGTAGCCCACAGAGCTGGGCTGCAGGAGCCCCGAGACACCACAGTGCCCTCAGACATCCTGCCCCACCCGTGAAGGGCCCGGGGAAGCCCAGCCGCACCTCTGAGAAGGAAGAGTCTTTACACAGGTCCAGGTCACGGCAGAAGTTACAGCTGCGGCAGGTGACCTCAGGGAGCACGTAGGAGCGGCAGGGGTCTCTGAACTGGGCTTCCTCGGAGAATTCACCGACATCCACCAGGCGAAGCAGGTCTCGGTTCAGCTTATTCACCTGATTTGTGATGTTGGTGTCCAGGGACAGCACCTGTGGAGACCACGGCCCCCATCAGGAAGCAGCTCCCGGGGCCTCCCTGCCACTGGTCTGGACCAGGACCCTCTGGACCTCAGGCTACGGTTCCTGGAGCCCCTTCCTCCCTTCCTCAGCCTCAGAGAGCTGACTTCTCTACACTGGCAGTTCTCCGTCGGTGAGAACAGGCTTCCCCAGGGAATTTACCAAACACTCAAGGAAGAAATGCTGCTGATTCTACACAGTCTGTTTCAGAAGAGTGAAGAGGGAGAGCACACCAACTCATTCCATGAGGCCAGCATCACCCTGATACTACAACCAAAGACCGCACAAAGACTGAGCACAGACAAAAAAATCCTCAAAGAAATATTAGCAAATCGAACCTAAGATATAAAAAAAAAATACATAATCCAGAAACAGATCCACATAGATGAGGTCATTAAGTTACGGAAAAAGGTACAAAAATGATTCAACAGAAAAAGAATCGTCTTTTTCAACAAATGGTCTGGAATACAAACGTAAAGACAGTGCAAGCTCGGTTTCAAACCACCTCAACAGAGCAAATACCACAATAAAGCAAATCACACAAATCTTTTGGTTTCTCAGTGCATATAGACATTATATCATGTGTGATGGCTCATGCCTGTGGTGGCTCCCAGCACTTTGGGAGGCAAAGGCAGGTGGATGAACTGAGGTCAGGAGTTCAAGACCAGCCTGGCCAACATAGCGAAACCCTGTCTCTACTAAAAATACAAAAATTAGCTGGGTGTGAGGGTGTGTACATGTAATCCCAGCTACCGGGGAGGCTAGAGCAGAATTGCTTGAATCCAAGGAGGTGGAGGTTGCAGTGAGCCAAGATCACACCACTATACTCCAGCCTGGGTGACACAGTAAGACTCCATCTCAAAAAAAAAAAACAAAAAAGTTAACGTAATTGGTTTTATTTTGAAACAGGATCTCACTGTGTCACCCAGAATGGACTGCAGTGGCTCAATCATGGCTCACTACAGCATTGACCTCTTGGGCTCAATCGACCCTCCTACCTCATCCTTCCCAGTGGCTGGGACATCACGCATGCACCACCATGCCCAGGTAATTTTTGTGATAGTTGTAGATGGATTTCGCCATGTTGCCCAGGCTGGTCTTGAATTGCTGGGCTCAGTCTACCTGCCTGGGCCTCCCAAAGTGCTGGGATTACAGGTGTGAGCCACCATGCCCATACAAAAGTTAGGTTTGCCCTATACTGTAGTTTATTAAGTAAATAACAGTGTTATGTCTAAGAAAACATATGTATCTTAATTTGAAATGTTTTATTGCTCAAAAATGCTAACCATCATCTGAGCCTTCAGCGAGTTGTAACTGTTTTGCTGATGGAGGGTCCTGCCTCAATGTAAATGCCTGCTGACTGATCAGGGTGATATTGCTGAGGGTTGGGGTGGCTGTGGCAATTTCTTTAAAAGACAACAATGAAGTTTACTGCATCGACTGACTCTTCCTTTCGTAAAAGATTTCTCCACAGCATGTGATGCTGTCTGAGAGCATTTTACCCACAGCAGAACTTCTTTCAAAACTGGAGCCAGCCCTCTCAAACCCCACTGCTGCTTTGGCAACTAAGTTTTATGGAATATTCTCAATCCTTTGTTGTCATTTCCACAATGTTCACTTTATCTCAAGAAACTACTTTTTTGGGCTGGGTGTGGTGGCTCATGCCTGTAATCCCAGCATTTTGGGAGGTGCAGGTGGGTGGATCAGCTGGGGTCAGGAGTTTGAGACCAGCTTGGCCAATATGGAGAAACTCCGTCTCTATTAAAAATGAAAAAGTTAGCTGGGCGTTGCAACAGGCACCTGTAATCCCAGCTACTTGGGAGGCTGAGGCAGGAGAATCACTTGAACCCAGGAGGCAGAGGTTGCAGTGAGTCGAGACCAGGCCACTGCATTTAGCCTAGGTGACAGAGCAAGACTCCATCTCCAAAAAAAAAATAAAATAAACCTGACTTTTTTGTTCATCCATGAAAAACAACTCTTTGTGTTAAATTTTGTCCTGAGAATGCAGCAATTCAGGTTCGTCTTCAGGCTCTACCTCTAACTCTAGTTCCCATGCTGTTTCCACATCTCCAGTCACGTTTCCCATGAAAGTCTTGAAACTTTCAGTCATCCATGAGGGTCAGAATCAACCTCTTACACATTCCTGTTAATGTTGATATTTTGACCCCTTCTCCCGTTAATCCCAACTTTTTTTTTTTTTTTTTTTTGAGAGAGAGCCTCGCTCTGTCGTCAGGCTGGAGTGCAGTGACGCTACCTTGGCTCACTGCAACCTCCGCCTCCCGGGTTCAAGCAATTCTCCTGCCTCAGCCTCCTGAGTAGCTGGGACTACAGGCGTGCGCCACCATGCCCAGCTAATTTTTTTTTATTTTTAGTAGAGATGGGGTTTCACCATGTTGGCCAAGATGGTCTCGATCTCTTGACCTCGTGATCCCCCTGCCTCGGTCTCCCAAAGTGCTGGGATTACAGGCGTGAGCCACCGTGCTCAGCCAATCACAAATGTTCTTAATGGCATCCAGAATGGTGAATCCTTCCAAACGGTTTTCAATTTACTTTGCCTAGATCCATCAGAAGAATCAGTATCTATAGCAGCTGTAGCCTCATGAGACGTATTTTTTAATCATAAACCTTGAAAGTCGAAACTACTCCTGGCTCCACGGGCTGCAGAGTGGATGTGTCTGCGGGCAGGAAAGCAGCAATTCACCTCCTTGTGCCTCTCCGTCAGAGCGCGTGGGTGCCCGGGTCCACTGCCAATGGGCAGTACTATTTTGAAAGGAATTGTTTGCTCAGCTGCAGGTCTCAACAGTGCCCTTAAGATTCAGTGAGCACTGGCTTTGACTTAAAAGTCACCAGTTGCATGAGCCATTAACAAGAGAGTCAGCCCGCCCCCTGAGCCATTAACAAGAGAGTCAGCCCGCCCTCTGAAACCAGGCTCTGAGGCCTCCTCTCCAGCTATGAAGGTCCTAGATGGCATCTTCTTCCAAAAGAAGGCTGTTTGTCTACGCTGATAATATGCTGTTAGTATGTATAGCCACCTTCGCCCATGATCCCAGATGGATCTTCTGGAGAACTTGCTGCAGCCTCGCCACCCGCACTTGCTGCCTCATTTGCACTTCTATAAAGTTACCAGAATCGCTTCTTTCCCTAAATCCCATGAGCCAACCTCTGCCAGCTTCAAGCTTTCCTTCTACAGCCTCCTCACCTCTCGGCCATCATGGAACTGCAGAGAGTGAGAGCCCTGCTCTGGATTAGGCTCTGGCTTAAGGGGGTGTTGTATCTGGTTTGATGGAGCCAGATGAAACTTTCGCTGTATCAGCACAGGCTGTTTCACTTCCTTGTCATTCGTGTGTTCAGTAGAGGGGCACTTGTAACCTTTCCTTTGCAGTTGACTTGGCTAGCTGGTTCAAGTGGCCTAGCTTTCAGCCTGTCTCGACTTTTGAGACCTTCCTCACTAAGCTTAACCATCTCTAGCTTTTTATGTAAATCGAGAGACGTGTGACTCTTCCTTTCACTTAAAGGCTTAGAGGTCATTGCAGGGCTATTAACTCACCTAATTTCAATACTGTTGTGCCATCGGGATGGGGGGGAGGGGCCCACGGAGAGGGAGAGAGATGGCAGAATTGCCAGTGAGTGGGGCAGTCAGGACATGCACAACATTCAGTTCACGGTCTTCTACGTGCACGGTTCACGGCGCCCCAAAACGATCGCCACAGAAGCATCTGAGGTCATCGTGGCTGATATAATAATAGTGGAAAAGTATGAAATATCCCGAGAATTACCCAAATGTGACACAGACACAGTGAGCATGTGCTGTTGGAAAAACGAGACTTGCTCAACATGAGATTTCCACAAACCTTCAGTTTGTAAAAATACATGTAACATCTTCAAAGCACAGTAAGACAGATGTGCCTGCAATCAGATATTCCATACAGAAATACGGACTTGGATCTACAGCACGCACGCTGCATAAAAGTTAAGTCATGGCCACACGTGGTGGCCCACGCATGTAATCCCGGCACTTTGGGAGCCCGAGGTGGGCAGATCCCGAGGTCAAGAGATAGAGACCATACCGGCCAACATGGTGAAATCCTGTCTCTAAATAGAGTCTGGCAGTTTCTTATCAAGCTAAACACACACTTAAAAAATGACCCAGCAACGCTCCTCCTGGGTTTTAACCCTCAGAAAACTGAAATTTATGTTCACACAAAAATCTGCACCTAAAGAATGTTTATAGGCTGGGCGCGGCGGCTCAAGCCTGTAATCCCAGCACTTTGGGAGGCCGGGGCGGGTGGATCACAAGGTCAAGAGATCGAGACCAACCTGGTCAACATGGTGAAACCCCATCTCTACTAAAAATACAAAAAATTAGCTGGGCATGGTGGCGCATGCCTGTAATCCCAGCTACTCAGGAGGCTGAGGCAGGAGAATTGCCTGAACCCAGGAGGCGGAGGTTGCGGTGAGCCGAGATCGCGCCATTGCACTCCAGCCTGGGTAACAAGAGCGAAACTCCGTCTCAAAAACAAAAACAAACAAACAAACAAACGAATGTTTATAGCAGCTTTGCTATTAATCACCAAAAGGTGAAAAAAACCCAAATGTCCTTTACCCGTGAATGAAAAGCAAGCTGTGTTTCACTCATACAACGGACACTATCACAAGAGAAAGGGAGGAAGTGCTGATGATACACACGACAGCGTGGATGAACCAACCGCAAGTGTGTTTTGCTAAGAAGCCAGATCCCAAAGCCTGCTCGTATGTCTCTACTTATGTGATGCTCTGGAAGAGAAAAAAAACGCAAGGTCAGAGGACACATCAGTGGCTAAAGGGATGTCCAGTGAGGCGGGCTCGAGCCCCCAGGAGCAGCACGGGGAATGTTTTCGGTGGCGACTATCCTGTATCCTGCCGATGGCGGCACAATTCCATTCACCTAGAAATAGAAACTCACACGATGGCACTCCACAAAATAGGACTTAAAATGGTGGGCCAAAAACACTTACCACAAGCAGACCCCAAGGCTGTCAGCGTAACCTTAGCCGTGGGTGACATGCAGTTTGCTGGGAAGGCTGAGTGAGGAAACGGGCAGGGAAGTGCCCTGCTCCATCAGGGCTGGCCCTGCGGTGGTTATCTGGTAATATTATCCCCCCTTGGACTCCATCTGCTTTTCCCAGAAAGGCCTCGGCATCCGAGCAAGCCCTCATCTCATCAGCTCTGAGTCCTGGTCCAGCCTACGAGTCTCCCGTGACCCAGCCTCCCGGCTGTGACTACTCCAGCACACCGAGCTCGCCCCCCGGGGCCTCGGTGTCCTTCCTCCCTCCTCCTGCCCTGGTCCCAGCGCCCCGACAGGCGCCGTCCCCACAGCACCTGAGCCTCCGAACTCCCGTCTCCCTTCTCGGCTTTACTGTTAGCAGAGGCCCCACCAGGCAGGGCCTTTCCTATCTTGCTCACACCTGAGCACGAATGCCTCAACTGTGGCTGCACGTGACAGGGCATGGTAAATGCTGGTGGAATGAACGCTTACACCTGCCCGTCACCTTGCACGCGCTGGCCCCGGACCCTGCACACCCCAAAGCCTCACCCTGTACACACTGACATCCTTACCGTGCACAAGTGTGCTGGTGTCTGTATCTTGCACACGTACGCTGGCACGCTCACCATGCACATTAAGCCTCACCTTCCACACATGAACATTCTCACCTCACACACATATGTCAGCGTCCTCACCTCACACGCACACTGGCACCCTCACCTTGCACACGTATTTGATGAACTCCAGAGCAGGGTTATTGAGCAGCAAGTGGGAACCGGGGAGGACAGGAAACATCTCCGAGAGCTCGGTCGAGTTCCGAGAGCCCGTGACTTTCTTCTGTATCTTCTGAGTGATGGTGAAGAAGCTCTGAGTGAGTTCATTAGCGACGTAATCCTGAGAGAAGGTGATCATTCCTGGAAGCATAAGGATGCTGAGGGAGGGGTCTGGGACCTGCCTGGCACTGGGGATCTCCCGTCTGTCTGTCTGGACCACCCACGGCACACAGAGGGGCTAGGTCACTGGCACACAGCAGTGGCCTTGAGAAACAAAAGACTGCTCACCGGGAAGGGCTCCAGCTGCCCCCTCGGCCTCCTGGGAGAGCTGGCTGGCCCCCCGCCTCCTCACGGGGGTACTCCCTGGGACACTGCGCCTCAGCTCATCCTTCATGCAGTGGTACACGGCCACAATGTACGCTGTGGAGAGGTAACACACATCACCGGCCGAGTCAGGGTGCTGCAAACACCCCAGAATCTGAGGGGACCCCACAGCTGGTCAGAACGCCTGACAAGATGTGGCTAAAATGTCATTGTTCATGATTTTATTTGCGGCCTTTAGATGAGCTAAAAGTCAGTTATAACTGAGAAGTGGGACTGAGAAGGAGCACTTGCTGATACCCGAGTTCATTCTCAGAGAGAAAACTGTATAAATAATGCTGTGCACATTAACCCTCTCACTGGGTAGTGTGCAAAAAACAGCTCCCAATACAAGTGAAGGCTGGGTCCTGGTGTCAGCACGCTTCTCTAATAACTCCTCCCGGCCTGTCACCCAGAACTTAACTTTTCTTTTTTGAGAAGGAGATTTGCTCTTGTTGCCCGGGCTGGAGTGCAATGGCACAATCTCGGCTCACTGCAACCTCCGCCTCCTGGGTTCAAGCGATTTTCCTGCTTCAGCCTCGCGAATAGCTGGAATTACAGGCATGTACCACCATGCATGGCTAATTTTTGTATTTTCAGTAGAGACAGGGTTTCACCATGTTGGCCAGGCTGCTCTCAAACTCCCGACCTGAGGTGATCCACCTGCCTTGGCCTCCCAAAGTGCTGGGATTACAGGCATGAGCCACCGTGCCCAGCCAACCCAGAACTTTTCAAAAGAGTCTTAGGTCAGGAGTTCAAGACCGGCCTGACCAACAACATGGTGAAATCCCGTCTCTACTAAAAATACAAAATTAGCTGGCTGTGGTGGCACATGCCTGTAATCCCAGCTACTCAGGAGGCTGAGTCAGGAGAATCACTTGAACCTGGGAGGCAGAGGTTGCGGTGAGCTGAGATCGCACCATTGCACCCTAGCCTGGGCAACAAGAGTGAAACTCTGTCTCAAAAAAAGAAAGTTGCAGAAGAGAACTGAGAAAGTTAAATACTCAAGGACATGTAGACAAAAATATAATATCATCATCAACGAAGCCTCTGTGACTGTGTGCACGTATCACGACTTGCTGTTTTAACTCAGGGCTCTGAACTACAGTGCTTCCTTTATACACTTCATCTGCCCAGTAACGTGCACTGCTTGATTTGCAAACTAAACCTGCAGACCCAAACTGAGGCCTAAGAATCTCCCCACCAGAAAGCTAGGCCTCACAGACCAGCCAGGGGGCAGCTGACCCAGGGCTTTATCACCAGTTACTGAAGGTGCACACACGTGTTCCCCGGGAATGTATCTGGCTGAGTCACCAAATCGGAATGCAGGAGCAGAGCTAGGAAATCCCTCAACGACATGGCCAGGAGCAGCCGCTACCCATGGGGTTTCATGAGAGTAAGGCATGACGTGAGGACAGCCACCCCTCTCCGGGTCCTCCAATGGAACATGGCTTGGAGCGGGGAAGAGGAGGCACCTTGGCTCACAAAGTCCCAATTGCTGGACACGCTCCGCCTGACCTGATTTTCCCACTGTCTCCCTTCCTGCGATACCACAGCACAGGAGCCGCATCTACTGACCGTGAGTCCCCCAGTGGGGGCTGCACAGCGCTGGGCCTTGGGCTCACCTGAAACAATCATGAGAAAGTAGCTCTGGCAAGAGGCTGCTTGCGGCAAAAACTGCAAAATGTTCCAGTTGTTTTCCAGTAAATCCTCCACACCGGACTCCTCCGCATCTTCCTCCTCCTCCCCATCCTTTTCCTCCTCCTCCTCATCTTCCTGCTCATCCGCTGCTCCCCCTGCTTCCTGGGGGTCTTGCTGTAACACAGAGACAACGTGGCTGTGTTTGCACCACTGCGGCCTGCCGAGGGCCGGGATGCCGCAGGGAAGGCTCCTCCAACCTGGGTCCATCTGCCCCATTTGACCAGAGGCCTTCCCTGCAGTCGCTGCGCTTCCCGGAGCCTCCGTGAATCCTGCAGGGTGGCTCCCAGCACAGCACGCTTTGTGAGACGTGCCCGGTGCACAGAAACGCTCATTACCTGGGACTGCAAGCCTCATTCTGCTCTTTCAGGTTTCACTTGAAAATTAGTGAACTCCCACCCCGCAGGATGAAAAAAACAGCCAGAGATTCCTGGTGACGGTTCTTTCCCGAGTCCACCAATCTCCTGGATGGCACAACCCCATCACAGACCCAGCCTCACTGCGGGCAGCCCTCCCGCACCACCCGTGTTCGTGCCATGGCGCCGACCACATCTGTGTAGACACGGACACCCACTGCTACCTGCTGTGACCACATGCTGATCCTCTCCTCAGAGCTGTCTACACTGCCTGCATTTCTGCCCTCCCACTTTGTTCTGAACCCCTCCGATCAGGTCAACTCCAACCAGAATCGCTCCCATCCAGGTCCTGGGCAGCCTTGAGAAGCGCCCACCTCCTTACAGAAGGGCTTTCCCTCTGACGTCTGAGGGCCTGGCCCCCGTGGCTTCCTCTCAGCCCTCTGTGAGGACCCCTGTGGAGGACACAGGCCTCTCGCAACCCACACAGACACTCTCTGGCCACTCCTGCATCAGCTGACCACCCATGTCTCAACCTTGCAAACACCATAAGACCATGAGTCCCAGCCAGACGTAACTCCTTCCCCCACACTGCTCCTGACAGCCACCTCCATTCACCCACAGCCTGGCCCACACCTGGGCATTTGCCCACATCCAATCCGCTGGCCCCTCGGCCCCACCTCAAAGCCCACCTAGGCCCTTCTGATCAACCTCGGCTGCCCGGCGTCTCCTTGGGACAGGTATTAACTGGCTTTACCTGCCTGTGCCCTCAGATGGTGGCTTATCCACATAGGGGCCAAGACAGCTCCAACCTCACCCTCACAGAACCTCCCATCCCCATGAAAACCAAGGCCCTGACCTGCCATGGCCAAGTTGCCTGGACCTGCCAGCTCTCTTCCTGCATCTGGGAGCACCCCCACTTACCTGCGCTCAGCCTCCCTGGTGCCCGCCCACTGGAGGGACCTCAAGCTTGCACGATTCCGGTGCACTCCATCAGCTCCCTGCTTCCCTGTCACCACCTCACGGGCCTCTACCTCCCTCCTGCCCAGGGCAAGCCCTTGCCAGGGCCGATGCCGCACTCCGCACTGGCGTGCTTGTCTGCATATGGTCTCCTCGCTTGTTCACGAGGGCAAGACGCCGCTGCAGTGCCTGCTGCCACACAGCCAGGCCTGCCGGGGCCCTGAGCACTCAGCACTTGCTGTGGGAACGAACGTGGCCCCCAAAGCTGGCTTGGGTGCCACACCGCAGCTCTCTCACCAGTCCGCAGTGAATCCGAGATGAGACTTTTCCTTTGATTCCACCATAGTTGGATGGGTCCATCCAGAGAAGAAATTCCCAGCATCGAGAGAAAGAAATTGTCAAGGAATGGAAGATCTCCTTCGAATGGATGCTGCAGAGGAGCATTTAAGACAGGTTTCATTCCTGACATGAGATCCACCTTGCTATCTGTCTACTTACCCTCCACTTACTTAACACTGAATTTGAAAGTTCATTCAGATCAAATCATCCCTCAGGCTTCCTAGGGAAATGCGATAAACATAAAACTAAGGGACCCCGCCAGGCCCGCCAGCAGCCACAAAGGAAGCTGGGTGCCTCCTCTGCTCGGGACAGCCCCTGCCCCTGCTCTGCAGCCTCCAATGACCTGCAGCTGCAGGTCACCAACCGCAGAGCTTCCCACTGCCAAGCTCTTCTAAGCTGTCATTATCCTTGTCACTCCTCAGTTAAGCCTCCCTACAGCTGACCCATTCCTCTGCACATTACATCCATTTCAGAAAAGAACAAAAGTAACAGGCTGGGTGCAGTGGCTCACGCCTATAATCCCAGCACTTTGGGAGGCTGAGGTAGGAGGATCGCCTGAGCTCAGGAGTTTGAGATCAGCCTGGGCAACGTGGCAAAACCCTGTCTCTACAAAAAATACAAAAATTGGCTGGGCATGCTGGCATGCACTTCTAGTCCCATCTACTCAGTGGGCTGAGGTGGGCAGACAGCTTGAGCCCAGAGGCTGAGGCTGCAGTGAGCCATGACTGCACCACTGCACTCCAGCCTGGGTGACAGAGCAAGACCCCATCTCTTAAAAAACCAACAAACAAAAACAAAAAATGGAAGAATAAACAAAGGAAGGAAGGAAGGAAGAACATCCTAAGTAACAACTTTACAATGCAGCCGAGTCAGCCATGCCGGAGCTCCTGGGAGGCCTTGAGCTTCTCCCTAACTTTGCACTCCATTCTGTCGGGAAACAGAATGGCAGCTGGTTCCCAACATGAGCAACCCCGGGCTCCTCAGGCAGAGGGCACCCCTGGAGCTGCCCAGGCCAATGTGGAGGACAGGCACACCCTTCCCATCATCTCAGCCACGTTCTGAAACACACTTCCAGCACCAGCCAGCTCTGCCAGGCACACATCATGACCACTGACCATCAAAGCTCATCCTGTATAGACACAAGAGGCCACAGCGAGTCTGCAGGAGAACGGTGGTTTTGTGTTTCAAAATAATTCAGTTTCAAAATAATCAAAATAATTTGATTAGGAATAAGTCTTATAAACTCTACCTTCCTGTTACTCAGTCATAAGACCTATTATCAATTTACTATCAGCCTTTTCTGCAGTGCCCCCAGATGCTGTCCTGAAACCATGTGAAGACCAGACCCTTGCACTCTCTGCCTCCTCGAGCGACTCCTCTCTGTGCTCAGAAAGGGCTGCATTCACGCCCAGGGTAAGTGCACCTGGGAGGGGAGCTTCCTACTGTCCATCGAACAAAAGGAGCCGGTGGAGACTTCTCTGCTGCCTTGTCTCCTATGTAGATTAAATCGTGCTGAGTGTGTGAGTAATACAGCAAGGCCCAGGAGGAGCCTCAGGAGCACAGCGTGGAAGGCAGGAAGTCCAACCACAACACGAGGCTCTGACAGCTGAGAGCTGTGCGCATCTGAGCACCCTGGAACCACACTACTCCCAGTTGCCAACACTGATGTCTATGAAGGATTTGTATGTGCACACTTACGGGGTGCATATATTCAAGGTGCCTTGAATCTGTGTCTCCCATGGGAGGAAAAAAAAAAGGGCACTCTGTGGAACCTTCTTAGCAAAGGCAGGCCACTTCCTGAACGTCCTAAACTCAAGCCCCACACCTGCCTGGCCTCTGAGCTGCTCAGCATGCAGGTGGTGGCAGCCCCCTCTGCATGCTGCTGTCAATCCACCATGGTGCTTCTAAGGACCTCCCGGTCCACCCAGGGGACCGCCGGCACCGCAGGGGTCATTTGTAGCATCCCCTCTCCAAGCCACAGGACCCGCCAGCCACACCTGCTGGTGACGTACTCCACGTAGGCAACGGCGTCTTCGACACGGCGCTTCTTTGTACAGAGGATGATACGGTTGAAGTTGGCGTAGATGACTGATGACCCCAGGCGCTTGAACTCAGCGATGAGCCTGTGGAGCAAGTGCAGAGTCTGTGGTGGAGACGCCACAGCCACGCAGAGCCGGAGGGCACTCAGAAAACCCCTGAGGGAAGAGACCTCAGGGTCCTGAGGCGGAAAAGCCTCCAAGATACACTAGAGCCCAGAAGCAATGAAGAGCGATGATTTCTGCATGGCAAAAATCCACCACAAACAAAGGTAAGATAACCAAAAACTGAGGAAAAAATTAACAAATTCTTTTTTTTTTTTTTTGAGACAGAGTTTCGCTCTTGTTGCCCAGGCTGGAGTGCAATGGCGCGATCTCGGCTCACTGCAACCTCCGCCTCCTGGGTTCAGGCAATTCTCCTGCCTCAGCCTCCTGAGTAGCTGGGATTACAGGCACGCGCCACCATGCCCAGTGAATTTTTGTATTTTTAGTAGAGACGGGGTTTCACCATGTTGACTAGGATGGTCTCGATCTCTCGACCTCGTGATCCACCCGCCTCAGCCTCCCAAAGTGCTGGGATTACAGGCTTGAGCCACCACGCCCGGCCCTAACAAATTCTTATCACAGAAGAACGGCAACTTTTTGTATGGAGACAACTCATTCAATGTTCAGTAAGAGAAAAACCAACAAAACTACAGAGAAATAGACAAAGAATTAGAAGAGAAAATTCGACTTCATTCATTGTAAGGATCCTGAGTTAAGACCACACCAAGAAGCACTCTCATCCTAGCAGCTGGGCAACAATCCCCAGTCGCACTGGGGAGCATGAGCCCCTGTGGGACCGCTTAGGTGATGTCCGTCAAATCAGCATTCATCCCGGTTATAAACCTGCCAGGCCGGCGACTGGGCTACTCCACAGAAACCAGCCTGCCGATCTACCTGCGCCAGCCCACGCACGAAGCCTCTCGCTGATTTGCTATTTGTAACGACAGCACAAGGCTGGAAAGAGGCTAGATGTTCTTTCACACGGCACAGAGCTCCAATTTTCACTCCAACAAGCGAGGCCCACAGCCATGAGCCGCAGCACGACTCGGGCGGAAACGGGGCAGGAGCGAGGTGTCGCCCGGCATTCTCTGCAGGATGACAGGCAACGCTGCAGCAGCAGCTGTGTTTTGTTTCCCTGGGATCCTCTGGATTGCTATGCTCCACAAATCCAGAAACAGACTGCTTATCCCAGAGGCACTGGCTGGCCCCGCCTCTGGCTTTGGGGACTGAGAGACCGGCCCAGCTGAGGACGCGGTGGGCAGCCCAGGGGTGAGGCGCACTCACTGCAGGAAGAGCTTCTTCATCATGCTGTGGAGCGTGCGGTGCAGGGCGGGGTCGTGCAGCAGAGAGGACGGAGACCGCAGCCAGCGGTAGAAGTGCATCACCTGGTTGTCTGCGTAGATGTTGTGGTACTGGGTGATCTCCTTCACCCAGCCCACCACCATGCTCTTCAGGATTCTGGAAGAGAAGTGCAGGACCCTCTCATGCCCTCAGCCCTCCCACGGCGCTGCCACACTGGACGCTCTGTCACGGGGAGAGGTTTTCCCTGCACAGCTGGGTCCAAATCTGTCATGGTCTCCTCCCCTTCTCACTGTCCCCACCTTAAGTCACTGTCCCTTACCCTCACGCCTAATGTGTTTCTTTCCATGTCATTCCTTAAACTAGCTCAGGCTTCACCACATCCCTCAACATAACCCAAACTCTGTGCTCTGAAGCAGGACAGATGGACTGGCAAGACGGGCCTGGCCCTCTGAGGGCGGCACAGCACGCAGCAGCAGGTGTGTGACAGGGCAGAGCCACTGCCTGGACATCAGAACACCACACTAGGCCGGGCGTGGTGGCTCACACCTGTAATCCAGCACTTTGAGAGGCCAAGGCGGGCAGATCACCTCAGGTCAGGAGTTCCAGACCAGCCTAGTCAACATGGTGAAACCCCATTTCTACTAAAAATACGAAAAATTACCTGGGCTGGCACGTGTCTGTCATCCCAGCTACTTTACTTGGAAGGTTAGAGCAGAATCGCTTGAACCTGGGAGGCAGAGGCTGCAGTGCACCGAGATCGTGCCACTGCACTCCAGCCTTGGGGACAGAGTGAGACTCCGTCTCAAAAAAAAAAAAAGAACACCATGTCCACGTCATATCCACGTGGCTCCAACCGGTGGTCAGAGACAAGAATTTGGAGGCTCCCTCCTGCCTAGCAGGCTGGGCTCCCTGCCTTCCCACCACTTCCTTTAAAAGGACCATTCAGGTGCTTGCACATGAACTGAACGTGCCCACATCCCATTCCCTCACTCGGCTAGTGCCCTGGGCACTCTCCCTGACTGACTCTTCAGTTCTGCCTCGCGTGACCCAGGGACGGAGGGTGGCCTCCCCACTCGCAGTGCCCTCCCTGTGCAGAAGCTGTAAGCAACACATCCTTGCATCTGTTCCCTACTGAGGTGATTACTGATTTGGTGTCTTCTGCTGAGGAAGCAGGGGCCGTTCTGGGTCTTCCCTACAACACTAGGGGGAACACAAGGCTGGGCCCTGCACCAGAGCAATGGTCAGGCAGATGGGACCTGGACACACCTCACACAAAAGCCACAAGGGTGTGTGCCAGTGTAAACAAGTTTCCTGTGGCGGGGGCCCCGGTCACAGGTAAGACAACTGGGCACTAGGCAGTGCCCTGTACACACCCTCTCTGACCCCCTTCACTTCCCCTTAGGGCAGAGATGCCAACTGCTCTGGTAGTGAAACCCCAATTTAGCTAAAGGGTCCCAAAACTGCACATCACCCTACTGAAGAAGTGGGAACTTCAATGGGGTCAACAACAGAATGTCACAATGGAACCTACACAGGTTGAAGTCCCATTCCTAAAACTCCCTTTCATCACAAACTCTTCCAACAATTCCGCAAAGCCCACGTTTCTCAAAGCGGCAGTTCCTGCCACCTGCTGTCGGGCTCCCTCCGCCTCTCAGACCTGGGCTGCCTGTCTTTCTGCCAAGACCCTGCTCCGGGCCCCCGACTACCTCCTTGCCTCTTCCCACCGGCCCTCTCCCTGCCTCACTTCCCAGCTCGGACACGTTCCCTCTCCCCTTTTGTGTGGAGTCATTAAAACTATGGCTAAGGACAGGATCTGGAATCACAAAGACTTGTTTTTGAGCACAAACCCTTCCATTAATTTGTGGTATGACCAAAACCACGAAGGCAGCCCCTCTGACCTCAGTTTCCTCATCTGAAAACGGACAATAACCGCTGCCCGTCCCAGGGCTGCTGTGGGACTGAGGCCATGAAGCGCTTGGGCCACCTCTGCCGCAAAGCAAGTGTGCCCCGGCATGAAACACCACGGGCGAGCAGGGCGAGAAGCTGCCCGCAACCCCTCCACGGCAGATGGCTCCTGACACCTCAGGGCCAATGCCTCGTGCGTCACACTCGGCATGGCTAGCGGGAGATTCCCATGATGCACTTTGTTTACTTCGAGAAGCAGCCCCGGTTAGAAAGGCTCTTTGTGTGAAGCACCGCCCACCACAAGGAGGTCAGAGGCAGCACCTGGCACAGTTGCCGGGGACCAGGCTGGACCCACATGTAAAGACAACAGACTTAAGAGGGGAAACTCGGCCGGGCGCGGTGGCTCATGCCTGTAATCCTAGCAGTTTGGGAGGCCGAGGTGGATGGATCACCTGAGGTCAGGAGTTCAAGACCAGCCTGGCCATCATGGTGAAACCCCATCTTTAAAAAATAAAAAATAAAAAAAAAATTGCCGGGCACGGTGGCTCAAGCCTGTAATCCCAGCACTTTGGGAGGCCGAGGCGGGTGGATCACGAGGTCAAGAGATCGAGACCATCCTGGTCAATGTGGTGAAACCCCGTCTCCACTAAAAATACAAAAAAAAAAATTAGCTGGGCGTGGTGGCGCGTGCCTGTAATCCCAGCTACTTGGGAGGCTGAGGCAGGAGAATTGCCTGAACCCAGGAGGCGGAGGTTGCGGTGAGCCGAGATCGCGCCATTGCACTCCAGCCTGGGAAACGAGCGAAACTCTGTCTCAAAAAAAAAAAAAATAATAATAATAAAAAATAGATAGATAAATAAATTTTAAAAAAAGAGGGGAAACTCGCCACGGCGGTTTCTGGCTCTGCCATCAAGATTACAGGAAGCCCAAGGAACACTGTCTTAGACCTCAGCTTTCCAAATTAAGGGCAGAGGATAAGGCCTGTCTACGAGCAGCACTCCTTCCAGGAGAGGGCGGCACCTGAAGGTGTTAGAGCACAGAGCTGCCTCGTCGTAGCTGGCCGGGGCACTGGCGGCCTGACCGCCCGTGATCATGTCCTCCAGGGAGGCCTGCTGGATCACGTCGAAGCTGATGCCCATGCTGTCGGCCCCCTCCATGTCATTGACGTGGTGAGATTGGAGGATGGTGTTGACGGCCAGGTTCTGAAGGTCCAGCTCCATACACACTGCAGAGGAGACGTCATGCTCAGCCAGCATCCTGCCAGCTCAAGCACCACCAGTCCCCCAGGCCTGACCCCTGCCACCACCACCTCCGGAACCAGGATCAGACCTGCCTACACCCATCCTCACATCTGCCAGGCTATTCAGATTCCTGACACAGGAGGCCCCACCTGGCCCTTGACCCCAGGACACTCCTGCAGCCTCAGCTCTGACCTGCGAGGTCGAGCTCTGAGCCCATCCTTGGGCGCTCTCGCCTTAAGATTCTTGTCACAGAATGGCAGAAACACCAGTCAGGTTTTTTGGGCCACGTCCTCCCGCCCACTTGCCTGTGGAGTAACAGCCTGAACTGTTGATCTCGACTGTGGCTTGGTCATCAAACTCCATGACAAGGCGGTTGTCATCAGCCTCCTTTCCACCCAGGTCAGGGCGGGCCGTAGGGGACAGCCAGAGCAGGTGGTTGTGGCGCTGGAGGTGGCGGGCAAAGAAGAGGTCGGAGCCGAAGGTGGAGATGTCCTCTGGCAGGTTCCCGATGGGAATGTGAAAGTACCTGAGGCGGGCGCAGGTCAGCGCCGGGAAACATCACCATGTCACAGAGACCACCGAGGCGGCCCTGCCTGGGACACTTGCCCGTGACGGCAGTGCTGCGCTCACCTGCTCATTTCGAAGGCCTGCGACAGGCAGGTGTCCAGGTTTAGGTAGTGCCGGATCATGCGCCGGGCTCCATGCCGCTGCCAGTCCAGAACCCCATAGTTGATCTTGTCAGCCACACAGATAGGCACCAGCGGGAATTCCTCCAAGACGGGAATCTCCCTGGCTAGCCTCTTCAGCTCCCAGCTGGACTGAACAGCAACAAGCGTGGGCCCCCGGCGCTCCTCCTGGGTGAGGGCAAAATGCAAGAAAAGACCTGGATGGACCCAGCCTCAAAGGAGAGGGGGCTCACACAGCAGGACCCCAACCACCCTCACCTTGTAGGCAAGCAGGAAGCGCTGGATGGCTCTGCAGATGGTCTTCAGGTCAGTTTCTGCCCGAACTTCAAAGGTATGTTTTGGGGGTGGCAGGAGCTCAGGGCCCACCTTCTCCAGGAGGAGGCCATGCTCCGCTGAGTACAGGGCACCAAGGCTGGGCATCTGGTTGCTGCGCACCTAGACAAATGCAGGCCGTGTTGGCCTCGCCCTGTACGGGAGGAAGCGGGGGAAGCCCTGGGGCAGACTCCGCCTCTTCCACTGCATTGCCAATTCAATCGACAGGCACTCATGGGCAAAGATGTCCTCCTTCCCCAGACCCTGCCCCAACCAACGTGCTGCCATGGAGGGCCCAGGGACTCACAGTGTCCAGCACAAACACGGATGCCCTGTGCTGTGAGGGGATGAAGATCCCAAAGAGTGCTTTGTGGCCCTGCATGTGGTGGTACAGGTAGACATGGCGGATACTCCCTGCAGAAGGAAGCAAGACCGTTACCCCACAAGTGTGAGAGGCAGGCACATGGTAGGTGGCTGGTGCAGGTCATACCTGGTTCCAGGTAGCTGAACTGGGCCAGAGAGCGCATCTCCAGGTGCTCAAGAGCAAAGGTCTCTGCTTCCCAGCCCGAAAGGTGCCTCACCAGCTGTTTATTGACCACACACACACAGCCCAGGTGCACCAGGGCCCGGAAAAGTAACGGAACCTGGAGAGGCAGGCAGACAAGCCAGCGAGGGCTGGATGGGGGCTCCAGCTGCAAACCTGATTTATGCCTAGGATGTGGCTGTGCCCTCGCGCTGCCCGGCCCACTGCCTACAAGCCACCTTTGGCAGAGACGCTGCTGTCATGCACCTCACCCGTGGGCCCAAGTCCACGATCGCTGCTGTTCTCCAGCCCACACCCTGGGCAGGTTTCTTTCCTCTATTCCACCCCAGTGGAGCCTCCCCCAGTCCAGCTGAGGGTGGCTGGGAGTCACCTGAGTCTCGTACACGCCCTCGATGTCTGGCGCTGACAGCTCAGTGTTGATCTCGTTGATGTGATCCTGGTACATGTCCTCCGGCACTGAATACTCATAAAGATTGTAGACCACATTGGAGCGAGGAAGGACCCGATTTACCTGGCGAGAAGACAGCGAGGATCTCGTCAAAGGGTGCAGGTGGTAATGTCTGTGGTGCACACACATGCACACGCTGTTCGGAGGCCTAGGACTTCCAGAGCCCCTAACGATGGGGTCCACCCAGCACGCCACAGTCCACTTCTCCCAGTGATTACAACTAAAAACTCTGGAAGTAATTTTTTTGTCATTTATGTTTTACAGACAGGGTCTCACTCTGCTGCCCAGGCTGGAGTGCAGCAGTGTGATCACAGCTCAGCGCAGGCTCCAACTCCTGGGCTCCGGCGGCCCTCCAGCAGCTGCCTCCTGAGTAGCTGGGACAACAGGAATGCACCACCACACGTGGCTAACTTTTTCGTTGTTTTTTTTTTTTTTTTATAGAAAGGAGGTCTTGCTATGTGGCCCAGGCTGGTCTCAAACTCCTGGGCTCAAATGATCCCCCAGCCTCAGCCTCCCAAATTGCTGGAACTGAAGATGTGAGCCATCATGCCTGGTCTCTGGGCGTGCTTTTGAAAAGCAACCTGCAGTCTACGAGAGCAGATAAGAACTCTCAGAATATGGCAGTCACCACTGGTCTGGGGAGGTTCCCAGTTCATCTTCCTTCATTCTCTCATGGGTTTAATCTGAGGGTATAGGTGGCAAAAACTGAGATAAACCACATTTTCCTAGTCAGAGGAATGAAAAAGGAACCCCTGGGATGTGTATGGAGGGCTGGGATTCTCCCAGAGAGGAGAGCTGGAGAGGGGCACCCTAGCTTCATGGGTGAATCAGCGCAAGTCCCAGGCTCACTATAAGCTGCACCTGTACAGATGACCCAAAACAGTGCAGCAGAGGCTCTGGAGGCTGAGCTGACGTTGGAGGCTTTGCACAAAAGCAGCAAGGCAGAGTTTGGGCACTGGAATTAACCATGTTAGTTGCTGCTAAAACAAACAAACAAAAAATCAACACTCTCTAAAGGATTTTTTAAAAAATCCAAGTCTCAAATATGTAAAACGTCCAGGTTGCAATAAAGCATTTCTTGGCATAACAACCACCAGGAAAATCTGAATAATCCTCAAGGGAGAAGAGAACCAGTAGGGTTAGATTTTTCCAGTAATACGAAATTAGACCGACACAAAAATCAAAGAAGTGAAAAACCATACATGTTATGGTAAATATGAACTGGAACAACCAGCGTAATTACATATTTTAAATGTATCTTTTTCTTTCCTGGCTATCTACTGAAGGAATCTAGATGAAATGATACCCTTTCTGCTCCAATCTTGCTTTCTCAACATAATCTCCCAACAAGGCCCAGGCTCTTTAGAGGAACAGCTAATTCCATGTCTGGAAGTTCAAGATAAGTCTGGCATCTCTTAGTGGCCAGACAGCAAGGAAGTGTTCAAAGACCAAGAGGGCATGTCAAAAGGACTCAGGTGCCAGCTTGAAGGGATCCTGCCAGCCCAATTTGGGATTAATCTCAGCCTCAAAAAGATATTGACCACCAAAGAGTCTACTGTCTGGTGCCATTAATAGGAACTTCCAGAAAAATCACACACACACACCAAGTTACAGAAATACAGAAGTCAGGTCAGCAGATGGTTGCATGGGGTGGACAAGAGCACCCTCTGGGGTGATGGAAATGTTCTGCACTTGGGTGGGGGTGTGGGCGACACAGGCACAGTCATGTATCCAAAAACCCAATCAACTGCACGTTTAAAAATCTGCACCTAACTCTATGTAAACTACACTAAGTCCTCATTTAACATCATCAATAGATTTTGGAAACTATGATGTTAAGTGAAATGATGTATAGCAGGTATTCGAATAACGTCATTTTGTTCAATGTAGTTTCTTTCTTTTTTAAAAAAGAAAATTCTATAGAGAAGGGGTTTTGCCATGTTGCCCACACTAGTCTCGAACTCCTGAGCTCGAGCAATCCACCGGCCTCAGCCTCCCACATTGCTAGGATTACAGGCATGCACCATTGCGTCTGGCCAACATAGTTTCATTATAATGTTGCCAAGAAGAAAAAAATCTGTTTCATCGTACATCATCATCTTAGTTAAAGTCATTTCACTTAAAGTTGCAGATTTTAAGAACGTATCAACGACATAAAGCAAGGGACTACCGTATACCCTGACAGGCCTAACGTGTGTTGGGCGGGATCTGGCTACAGTTGCTCTTAAAACCTTAAACACTGAGGCAGGAGGATGGCTTGAGCCCAGGAGTTCCAGGCTGTAACCAGGCAAGACCACAGCACTGCAGTCCAGCCTGGGTGACAGAGTGAGACCATCTCAAAAAACAGAAACAACAAAAATTAAACAAAAATCCACAAATCCATAGTAATACTTTAAAACAAGAGAAAAAGTGAAAGGAATAAACCCATTTGCCATTCCCTACCTTGAAAATTAAAACTAATTTAAAGGGAAAAAGCATTTATCTTGCTTGAAAAAAAAAAAACCCCACCTCAGCATATTATACCCTAATATCTTGCTTTTTTTTTTTTTTTTGAGACGGAGTTTCGCTCTTGTTACCCAGGCTGGAGTGCCATGGCGCGATCTCGGCTCACCGAAACCTCCGCCTCCTGGGTTCAGGCAATTCTCCTGCCTCAGCCTCCTGAGTAGCTGGGATTACAGGCACGCGCCACCATGCCCAGCTGATTTTTTGTATTTTTAGTAGAGACGGGGTTTCACCACATTGACCAGGATGGTCTCGATCTCTTGACCTCGTGATCCACCCGCCTCGGCCTCCCAAAGTGCTGGGATTACAGGCTTGAGCCACCGCGCCCGGCCTTGTGTGTCGCTTCTTACGTGACTCACAGTATCCAGCCGAGAAATGTGCTGAGCTGATCCACTAACAATGTGGGGTTCAGGCTGAGATGCAAACCCTGAAGACTTTTGCACGTAGAAGGAGTCAGCATGAGGAACCGTCTACCATAGGGTTCCAGTTATATCTAATGCCCAAACAGGCAACCCCGGTGACAGGAAGTGGATCAGTGGCTGCAGAGGGTTGTAGGTGATGGTGGCGGCTAAGGGATGCAAGGTTTCTTTTTGGGGTGATGAAAATGTCAAAATGGGGGGCAAGGGGAGGGAGAGCATCAGGACAAATAGCTAATGTACGCAGGGCCCAATACCTAGGTGACAGGTTCAATAGCAAACCACCACGGCACATGTGTAGCTATGTAACAAGCCTGCACGTTCTGCACATGGATCCCGGGAATTACAGTGAAATTAAAAAAAAAAAGAAAATGTCAAAATGGACTGGCAATAGTCATGCCATTAAAAGCCACTGAATTGTGCACTTTACATAGGTGAGTTGGATGGTGTGTAACTTTACATCCCAATAAAGCTGTTAATCAAAGAGCCTGTGGGGACAGAGTTCACGACCTCCAATCAATGCCGTTCATGGACCTTGCAGGCAGACAAGCTGTTCGTGACAAGGACCCTAGCACTCGCTCTGCCCCAGGCCCTGCACTGGGTGCTCACAGACATTGTTTTGAGGAACTCCTACCACAACCCGCCCGATGCTGTACTGAGGAGAGGAAGCACAAGGCCACACGAGATCATGGAATGCCACCTCAGAAGCTGCCCAGGCGGATGACGGCAGAGGCCAGCACCAGCTGCCTCCCTACCTTGCGATACGAGGCACCCTCCTCCGCTTTGGCAACTCGCTGGTTCACGTAGAACACACGGGGGATGCTCAGCCTGATGCAGTGCAGGTCACTGCCAATGAGTGCCCACAGCCTGAACAGACCAGGCTGGCTGGTCTCGCTGATCTGAAAGGCCAGGCAGACAGCACGTCACAGCACACGCTGGAACACACAGACAGGGCCACCTTCCAGGTAGCTTCCAGCCCCCAGCACAGGGCCTCAGGCCTCCCTACGATGGGCAGGAAACTCCAGGCCCGCTCTAACCCTCCCATCCAGGACCCCAGGGCCCAGCTGGACACCCTGTCCCTGGGGTTCAGCAGAACCACTGCCCTCCCCTTTGGATCAAGGTCTACACCTGCACAATCTGCCATGGAAGGTCCAGGATGCTACGGGCAGTTCTTCGCAAGAAGCTCCCCAGCCCAGTGGCAGGCCCATCTCGGACGGCCCCAGGCCTCAGCACGCCGTCCGCTGACTCCAGACGCTGCCTCTTCCTGCGGGCAAGGCGCTGCCGGGCCTGCAGCTGCCACTTCTTCTTGTGGAACCGGAGCCAGACGAGCCACTCTTCCTGGGACGGACGGTGAGCACAGCCAACGCGCAAGTGGTGAGACAGGAGTGCCTGCAGCAACTTTCTCAAAAGCAGCCTCCCTAGGCTGTGCATCTCGGGCTCCCTGGGCTGTGCAGCAGAGCCCTCAGAGACAGACTGTCATAGCCGTGTGCCTTACCTGGGTGGTTCCCAGGGCAGGAGGCTGCCCCAAGATCTCCTGCCAGGGCACAGTTGGCATGAGGTCCTGGGATTCCTCTTGGCTCTCCCAAAGGACTCGCTTCCTCTTCACAGCAACATGGGCTGGTGGGTGAGGTGGCTTCACCAGGCCAAAGTCCTCCATGTCGGGAGCACTTGGCCTCGGACTATCTCCTGGGGCCTGGGCCATCATGACCTGGAAAGACCCAATGAAGCCTTAAGTCTCAGGATCTTGGGCTGGGCACAGTGGCTCACACCTCATCCAAGCACTTTGGGAGGCCAAGGCAGGAGAATTGCTTGGGGCCAGAAATTTGGGACCAGCCTGGGTAAAATAACAAGACCCTACCTCTACAAAATATATTACAAATTAGCCAGGTGTGGCAGCGTGCCTGTAGTCCCAGCTACTTGGGAAGGTGAGGCAGGAGGATCACTTGAACCCAGGAGCTGGAGGCTGCAGTGAGCTATGATAACATCACTGCACTCCAGCCCAGGCGAGAGTGAGACGTCGCCTCATAAAAACAAAAATCTCAGGACCTCATGACCATAAATTCTACTTTTCAAAATCTAATATATCACCTGAAATCGGAAGTTCATTTACACAAGTTTATTCAATTTTTAATCATGAAGGCCAGGTGTGGTGGCTCATGCCTGTAATCCCAGCACTTTGAGAGGCCAAGGTGGGAGGACCACTTGAGCCCAGGAGTTTGGGACTAGCCTGGCCAACATGGTGAAACCCCATCTCTACAAAAAATAGAAAAATTAGCCGGGTGGGGTAGTGTGTGCCTGTGGTCCCAGCTACTTGGCAGGCTGAAGTGGGAGGATCACTTGAGCCCAGGAGGTGAAGGCTGCAGTGAGCCAAGGTTACACCACTGCATTTGAGGCTGGGTGACAGAGTGAGACCCTGTTTCAAAAAAACAAAATGAAAAGATCAAACCAAAAATTAAATGTCACTCAAGATTATGAATAAGTTAAATGTTTGCATTTTCCCATGTTTGCTCCAGAATGTTCTTTTAATAAGAAAATATTGCAAATAGGGCCGGGCGTGGTGGCTCAAGCCTGTAATCCCAGCACTTTGGAAGGCCAAGGTGGGTGGATCACGAGGTCAAGAGATCAAGACCAACGTGGTCAACATGGTGAAACCCCGTCTCTACTAAAAATACAAAAAAAATTAGCTGGGCGTGGTGGCGTGTGCCTGTAATCCCAGCTACTCAGGAGGCTGAGGCAGGAGAATTGCCTGAACCCAGGAGGCAGAGGTTGCGGTGAGCCGAGATTGCGCCATTGCACTCCAGCCTGGGTAACAAGAGCGAAACTCCGTCTCAAAAAAAAAAAAAAAAAAAAGAAAAAAGAAAATATTGCAAATAATTTTATCTGCCCCACACCCTCACCCCCCACACAGCTTTAAATTTTTACCACATGTCTTCAGACACATGCCACAGCTCTAAGTTTTTTTGTTTTTTTTTTTTTTTTTGAGATGGAGTTTCACCAGGCTGGAGTGCAATGGTGTGATCTCGGCTCACTGCAACCTCCGCCTCCTGGGTTCAGGCAATTCTCCTGCCTCAGCCTCCTGAGTAGCTGGGATTACAGGCACGCGCCACCATGCCCAGCTAATTTTTTGTATTTTTAGTAGAGACGGGGTTTCACCATGTTGACCAGGATGGTCTCGATCTCCTGACCTCGTGATCCACCCGCCTCGGCCTCCCAAAGTGCTGGGATTACAGGCTTGAGCCACCGCTCCCGGCTGTAAGTTTTAACCTAACCTAAACAGTAACACGCAGTACACACCCGAATATACAACTGGTTCCCTTTTTTATTTTTATTTTTTTATTTTTTTTTAGACGGAGTCTCGCTCTGTTGCCCAAGCTGGAGTGCAGTGGTGCGATCTCGGCTCACTGCAACCTTCACCTCCTGGGTTCAGGGTATTCTCCTGCCTAAGCCTCCCAAGTAGCTGAGACTACAGGCACATGCCACCACACCCGGCTAATTTTCATATTTTGAGTACAGATGGGGTTTCACCATGATAGCCAGGATGGTCTCGATCTCCTGACCTTGTGATCCACCCACCTCAGCCTCCCAAAGTGCTGGGATTACAAGCATGAGCCACCACACCCTGCCTATTTTTATTTTTATTTTTTTGAGACAAAGTCTCACTCTGTTGTCCAGCCTGGAGTGTAATGACAGGATCTTCTCTCACTGCAACCTCCGCCTCCCGGGTTCAAGCGATTCTCCTGCCTCAGCCTCCTGAGAGGCTAGGATTACAAGCGCCTGCCACCAAGCCCAGCTAATTTATTTGTGGTATTTTTAGCAGAGACGGGGTTTCACCATGTTGGCCAGGCTGGTCTTGAACTCCTGACCTCAAGTGATCCAGCCATCTTGGCCTCCCAAAGTACTGGGATTAAAGGTGTGAGCCACTGCACCCGGCCATTTTTTTTAAAGACACAGGGATCTCCCTCTGTCACCCAGGCTGATGTGCAGTGGCGTCATCTTGGCTCATTGCAGCCTCAACCTTCCAGGCTCTAGTAATCCTCCCACCTCAGCCTCGCAAGTAGCTGGAACTACAAGCATGCACAACCATGCCTAATTTTGTTGTGCAGTTTTTTTAAATTTTTTTTGGTAGAGATGAGGTCTCCCTATGCTGCCCAGGCTGGTCTGGAACTCCTGGGCTCAACTGATCCTCCCTCCTTGGCCTCCCAAAGCACTACAATTACAGGCATGAGCTATCACACCTAGCCTTAGTTTTACACTATGAGACTGCAACTTCTTCAAATATGAAAAACCATTTTCACCACCATCACTCACTGCAGTCTGCTCTCCCCCTAATAATCTAAAATGGTTCCTCTGTGACCTACCAACTTCCTACTTCCAGGAGGGTCTGTTTCTAGGCTCCCAATCAGCTCTACTGCTCTCATCTTGTAAAGATGCCATGACATAGTGTGTCTTGTTACATAGAAAGATCAACATCCCCTCCTTATTCTTCAAAATTCTTTCGTTATTCTTATCCTTACTCTTTGTATGAATTTTAGGATTCGTCTGGCAAGTTCTACCCAAAAAACTTTTTGTAATTTTTCTACTGGAATTACACTTTATTATATGAATTAATTTGGGGCAAACTGCTACATTTTAATACTGAGTCCTTTCATCTGTAAAGATGGTACCTCTTTTTATTACTTAGGTAAATTTTTATATGTTCAATAAAGTTGTATACAGGCCAGGCATGGTGGCTCATACCTGTAATGCCCATGTTTTGAAGGCCCAGGCAGGAGGATCACTCAAGCCCAAGAGTTTAATATCAGCCTGAGCAACACAGCGAGATCCAACCTCTACAAAAAAAAAAAAAAGTAGCCAGGTGTGGTGGTGCACACCTGTAGTCCCAGCTACTCAGGAGGTTACCAAATGAGCTAAGGGGTGTTTTTTTCTTACTCCTTGGGTTTGATGTTTGTTTCTTTTTAAGTATGATTCAATTTCTGTAATGGTTAAAGTTCTATTCAGGTTTCCATTGCTTCTTAGGTCAGTGCCTAACTTGAGGATACTGTCCGTTCCAAGTTTTCCAATTTAGGAAAAAATGGGTATTCTTTCACTTTTTTTTACACTCTATCTATAATAATGTACGTTTCCATTAAAATAAAAATTTAAAAACTCTATCCTGAAAAAGATGTGACCAGCCGGGGCAACAAAACAAAACCTTGTCTCTACAAAAAAAATATAAAAATTAGCTGGGTGTGGTGGAGCACGCCTACAGCTCCAGCTACCCAGGAGGCTGAGGCAGGCGGGTCAGGAGGCCAAGGCTGCAGTGAGCCGCGATCGCACCACCGTACTCCAGCCTGGGTGGCACAATGAGACCCTGTCTCAAAGGAAAAGAAAAAGACAGGACTCTTTCCTAAGTCTTTCCAAAGAGCAACATTTTGGTTATATTGCTTGTTTTACTCATTCTTGCTCACCTTTGTAATTTTTCTTTTCTTTCCTGAGATGGGGTCTCCCCCGTGTTGCCCAGGCTGGGGTGAAGTGCCTATTCACAGACACCATCATAGCCCACTATGGCCTCAAAATCCTGGGCTCAAGCAAACCTCCTGCCTCAGCCTTCCGAGTAGCTAGAACTACAGACATGCACCACCATGTCTGGTTACCTTTATAACTTCTATCTACTTCCTCTGACAGGTCTGTTGTTCTCTAACTTCTTCAGTTGGAAGCTTATTTAATTTTCTATTTGTTTTTCTTTACTAACACATGCAAACATTTAGATATGTAAATGTGCACACAAGTCCTGTTTAACTGCATACTACAAATTTGGATAGTGTCTGTACTTACATTTAGTTCTAAGTACTGTCTAAGTTCTATGACTTTGATCCACAAGTTATTTATACATGTGTTTTTTTCTTAAATTTCCAAACTCTGTATTTTTAGGTTACCTAGAATTGGTTGCAGCTTACTTTGTGGTATATATATGGTAATTACTTTATGCATTCTTAAAAAGGACAGGTATTCTCTAATTTTAGTGCAAGACTACCTTTGTTCACTAAATGTATTATAGCGAGTGACTAAATCTAGTTAGTTGTGTCATTCCAAACATATTTTTGCTCATTTTTGGTCTGCTCCAACTATCAATTGAGGGAGGAATGTTAACATCTCCCAAACTGATTGGAGGTAAATTCTTATAATCAGGTAAATGTTTACATTATTTAATGTAAGGCTACATTGTTACAATTAGCATGAATTGTGACTTTCAGTATTATTTAACAACCATCTTGATGTTTCCTAATGCTTTTGGCTTAAAGATTGTTTTGTCTGGTATTAACACAGCCACATCAGCTTTCTTTCGTTTAATATTTACCTGGCATATATATATATATTTTTAGTCCTTTTACTTTCTCTGTGTCTTTTAAATATAATTCTTAGCTGGGCACAGTGGCTCATGCCTGTAATACCAGCACTTTGGGAGGCCAAGGCAGGTGGATCACCTGAGGTGAGGAGTTCGAGACCAGCCTGGCCGACATGGTAAAATCCTTTCTACTAAAAATTAAAAATTAAAAAAAAAATTAGCTGGGCATGGTGGCTCGTGCCTATTAATCCCAGCTACACTGGAAGCTGAGGCAGGAGAATTGCTTAAACCTGGGAGGAGAAGGTTGCAGTGAGCCAAGATTGTGCCACTGCACTCCAGCCTTGGCAACAGAGCAAGACCCCATCTCGGGGAGCGGTGGAGAGAAATATGTATATATATATATATATATATATATATGTATATTAACTCTTAGAAATAAGACAGTTAAATTTTAAAATCCAATCTAGCTGAGTATCTTTTTCTTATCAGGTGAGTGTGTGTACTGCTCTGATTTATAGCTTACTTTTAATGTTTAGCACTTAAGAATTTTCCTTCTGCTCTTCTGACTTTCAGTGTACTTTTTATTATAACTGTGTCCTGTGTTTCTAAGTGTTTCCACAGGAAAGATTTTCATTTCACATTCAGAAAACTAGGGCCCCAAGAGACAGTGATTTGCCCAAGGCACTGAGTCTAACTAGCATACCCTAATGTTTTCATGTAAGGAGACAGTTCCTCCCCTTCACCTGAAGCTCACAACACGTGTCCTATTCACAAAAGAGTGACTCAGAGTTAGAGAGTAAAGTACCGAGGGGCACGTTTTCAGAAAAAATCCGTTTTAGATGCTTGCACAGAAGCTTCATTACAGTACACACAGCATCAAAAGGAGCCTGATGTCCTGCGTACCAAAGGGATCCCACCCAGCCCGGCCTCAGGGGCCCCACCATCACCTGTCTCCTGCCCTCCAGGGTGAAGAGCTCGCTGATCTTCTTCTGCTTGTAGACATCATTCTTCTCCAGTAGTTTTTTGTGCAGCCAGTCAGGGTGTTTGACGCGTGGCACTGGGTTCTTCACCTGTGTGAGGCCAATACCCGTAAGGAAGAGACCCTTGTCTAACTCCACGGATTTCAGCCCCATGGCCCATGCTGCTGAAGCCGCCCTCACCTGCTGCAGGGCTGCAGGAATGGTGATGATCTTCTGGATGGCACTTCCCAGCCGCTCAATGTAGTAGTCCCAATCCAGAATCTGCGTGTGCAGGAAACAGGCACAGAGAACAGCTGGTGGCAGCAGCCATGTGTGAGGCTCACCTCATGCCGAGCACAGAGCTAAACACTCTGTGTCTCCTATGCTGACAGGTGCCCACTGCACAGCAGAGGACACTGAGGCAGGAAGCTTAACCGACTCCAGCAGATCACAGGGCTAGCAGGTGGCTGAGCCAACACCCCTGGCCTTAGTCAATCTAACAGAAGAGCTAAAGGGCCCCAGGTACTTCATGGTTTCCGTTTTGCCCTAAAGGGTTATTAGTTGCTCTTATCAGAAAAGAGGAAGTCAAGAGTGAAGACTCCAGACAAAAAACAAGATCCAACTCAGACACATTCTGCTCTGTCCAGCTTTCCTTGTACACTTTTTTTTTTTTTTTTTTTTTTGAGACGGAGTTTCGCTCGTTACCCAGGCTGGAGTGCAATGGCACGATCTCGGCTCACCGCAACCTCCGCCTCCTGGGTTCAGGCAATTCTCCTGCCTCAGCCTCCTAAGTAGCTGGGATTACAGGCACACGCCACCATGCCCAGCTAATTTTTTGTATTTTTAGTAGAGACGGGGTTTCACCATGTTGACCAGGATGGTCTCGATCTCTTGACCTCGTGATCCACCCGCCTCAGCCTCCCAAAGTGCTGGGATTACAAGCTTGAGCCACCGCGCCCGGCCCCTTGTACACTTTTAAGAGTAGAAAACACAAGTGTCACTCACTGCCCGAATATCAAAGTCCTGAAGGGAAGAGCTCTTGAGCCATTTCCGGAGAAAGTGCTTCCTCACCGTGGGCTCTGCTTGGAAAATGGCCAGTGGGATGGCCCTAGGTGAGGAGACAGGCACACAGATCAGGAACAGTAAACATCACCCAAAATCTGATCATAATTCTTACCAAATGAACATGGAAATGCGGACTTGTAATAGCTGCTCACAAACATCCTCACATAATGTATACATTTGCATGCATACAAATGCACAAACATGTCTACAGGTTCCTCAGTGACAGACGTGCATGTGTGTGCGTAAACGTGTCTACGTTTCTGAGTAGCCACCTGCATCCATATACGTAAACACATGCGTGTTCACAACCAAGTCTACATGTTCCTCACTGAGTAACACACAGAAGACTCAGGCTCTTTCTATAAAGAATAAGCCTGTTTTCATGTCACTAGCAAAGCAACTGGCAACCGTCAGTGCCTCTCACTGGAGGAAACATCTATGGTGAGCACTGCGATCGTGAGGAGACCGAAAGAAGACACGCCCTCTGTGCATCCACTGGTTCTACCAAGCTCCAACCCTTGGCCACTTTGACTTCCAGTGTGAGATGAGTAGAGCGAAGCCCTGTAAGGCCCTGACCTGTCCCTTCCTCACATACAAGTAAAGACAACTCTTGTTCTGGTATGTGTCAATCCCATGCAGGCATGTGTACTGGTCCCATGTGTATGTAACCACACAAAAAAGAATAGTTTCCACATGTTTTTAAGTTTTATGTACATGAAGGGATAAGGGTCTTTCTTCAACCTGATTTTCGCTTTTTTCTCCAACATGGTTTCAAACCGTCAGTGCCGTAACCTGTAGCTGCAATTCAACCCTCTGAACTCTGGTATAGTGTATCTCATTGCCTATAAAATAATAATTACCCATTTCTGGCTGACACTTATGCCATCCCAAATTTGGCATTAAACAAAGCCCAAATCTGTAAGGAAGCCCTTACCTCTCTGTGACAGGGGAGCCCTCGGGCTTGCGGGAGATGATGTAGCGGCAACTCAGCCCTGCATCCTTGACCATCTGGTCTCCCAGGAACTCGGCCAGGCGCTTCGCTGTGCTGATGGATGTGGACTTCTGCTCCCCGTAATCTTCCAGCTTCCGAGACATGGAACGGTTCTCAGAGATGAGCTCAAAGAGCTCAGAGTCAGGCATGTTGGCTGCCTAGAGAAAGGCAATGGGTAAAACACTGCAGAAATCACGGGGCACAGCGTGGGCTCCCCCCAGAATGTGCTCCTGTAGGCCATCCCTTCTCTAGCCTGAGATGTAGAAGGCTGCAGTTACAAAGAGCTCTCTCATATGCTTTCACGGCAGTACTTTAAAACACACACACAGAACTTGAGCTTTTATTATTATTTTTTGAGACACAGTCTCATTCTGTCACCCAGACTGGAGTACAGCGATCTCAGCTCACTAAAACCTCGCCTGCCAGGTTTAAGCAATTCTTATACCTCAGCCTCCCAAGTAGCTGGAATTACAGGCACATGCCACCACATCCAGCTCATTTTTGTATTTTTAGTAGAGAAGGGGTTTTGCCATGTTGGTCAGGCTGGTCTCCAACTCCTGAGCTCAAGTTATCTGCCTGCCTAGGCCTCCCAAGTGCTGAGATTACAGGCATGAGCTGCCATGCCTGGCCTAGCTTTTATTTTATTAAACTGCACGAAATATCAAGAAGACTTTACTGATGAGCACCAAGGCTGCAGAAAAGAAAGTTGCTCTGCCTAAGACAGGACATTTTTCTCCTTGAAAGGAGGAGAAAGAAGGGGTAGAAAGAGCCAGAAGAGAGGAAAGACAAACTCCAGCCTGCTGGAGAACAGCCTGAGCAGTTCTGCAGTGTGGCACCCACATCCAGCTGGAGCTGCTGCTTTGTACACGTGCTCCTGACCACAGGCCCCCACATCCTGTAAGGGGTGCTGGGCTCAGGAATATTCCGTGTGATGCCCCCAGTGCTCCCTTGCACGTGTGTCGCTCTATACAAGACAGCATGCCAAGAAACAGAAGCCCACACAGCAGGGCAAGCCAGGAAAGCACTGCAGAGTGTCTGGCATTTCTTCCACCCGAGACATTCAACGCAACACCATTCATGACGATGGAAATGTAAAACCTAGCTGGCAGTACATAATCGTGGACTAGTTATGTAAATTAGGGTATGTAAACCGCTCAAACGTTATGTAGCCTGAAAAATATAAAAAAACACAAACTAACACAGAAATAAGCAAATATTCCAGGCTGGAGTGCAGTGGCACAATCACAGCTCACTGTGGCCTCCACCTCCTGGGCTCAAGCGATCCTCCCACCAAAGCCTCCCAGGTAGCTGGGAGCCCAGGCACATATCAGCACGCCCGGTTTATCACACTATTTAAAAAAAGTTTCCTTCACTGAGTTGTGTCCCTGGCTACAGACGCTAAGGGGAACTCCAAGGGGCAACTGTGCTCAGGCGGTCTTGGGATTTCATTAGGGTTGGCCCTGAGTGCAGCGGTCATCCTGGTCTCTGGGAGCCCAGGAAGCACAGAGCCCCCTTTTTGCGGGGTCCTTTGTCCCTCAGAGCAAGTGAGGAGGCAGGGCAGGCCCTTACCTTGCTGTACAGCACATCCAGCCAGTAGTCCGCCACCTTGGCTACGGAGGCATACACCTCTTCCAGAGTGCTGCCCTTGAGGAAGGCCTCAAACACCGAGGACTGGAAGATCTTAATCAGCTGCAGCTCCCCGCGGCGTTTGACCTCAAAGCCCTTGAGCTCCGCCAGGGAACCATCTTCGTTGAACACAGCGTACCTGGAAGATGAGGCAAGCACAGCAGTGGGAAGGGGCGCTGGGAGCCAGCAGCTGCGCTCACCCTCTGCCTTCCGCTTCCCTTTCCAGCCCGCTGCCCGTCATCCACCAGGCGGCAAACACCTCTCCCTCAGGCCATGCTTCTCTAAAGGAAAATGACAAGGGCCTGCAGCCACAGGGGCAGAAAGCAGCAGGAGGCAGACAGAGGCGGCACAAACGGAATCAGCAAGGCCACAAGAACCCAGGTCTGTTTCTGCCTTGGCTCCTGATCCACCCTCCTTTCTGGGTTGTCAAATCTAATTCATCTCAATCCATGGCCTTTCTAAAGCACAAAAGCTGTGAGTCCCACCTCTTCTTCAGCTTCTTGCCTTCTTCCTTGGAGGCTGGAAGGATCATGGCAAGGTAGGGCCCATCAACCTCAAAAAAAATGCTGTTCTCTGAGCGGGTGACGTAGGTGAGTGAGGACGGCTCGGCCAGCTCCTGGTACTGGTCATTGGTGAAGCCCTCCTGAGGGACAAGAGTGAAGAGGGGGCAGCTCCACTCCTGTCGGCCCAAACCCGGAAACCACCCGGTGTCCCTCCAGGAGTGGACGGATCAGCAAACAGAGGCTTTTCCAAATAACCGACACAACTTGGCAGTGGGAAGGAAGGAAACTTTGATGCACGCGACCAAGGGGTAGAACTCAGGTGTGTCTGTTAGGTCCAAGAAGCCAGACCCGAAAGGGTACAGACCGGATGCTTCCATTGACATGACATTCTCAACAAAGCAAAACTGTAATACCAAACACACACTGGGGGTTGCCAGGGTTTCAGGGTAGGGAGAGGGTTTGCTGACAAAGGAGGGCAGCTGTTCTGTGTCGCTCTGTAGTGCACACAAGCAACACAACACTATTCATCTGTCCAAACCCACAGGGCTGTGCGCTAGAGTGAACACCACTGTGTGCAAATTAAAAACCATCCAACCAGGGTGCCGGGGTCCCGAGAAGGGTGCAGATGGCCAGATGAGTCCAACGGCACTGTGGACGTACAGAAGAACCATGCTGACAGAGGAAGGAGCTGCCCTGTGAACTCTGCTGACTGGACAGGATAATGCCGAAAACAAAAGTAACCGTCTACAAACGCTGTACAGTAGCCGGTGAAATTACTTCTCACGGGTCACAGGTCTGTCAGCAATTCTAAAACTACTTTACATGTACAGTAGGATTAAACAAATACATATACTGAGAAGTCAGAGACAGGTTTATCACCGAGGAGAAAGAAGTCACTACCAAGGAAAGGGGCAGAGACTCATGTTACGTGTTTAAACGCATCCACGCGGACAGGCAGACACAGAAACAAACAGCTCTGTGTGCGTGCCATACTAGAGATGTATTTCCCGGCTCCCTCCACTGTGAGGTTGGAGGCTGCGACACCCCCAGAACAGTGAGCCCAGGCCGCGCCCCATCTCGGGTCTTTACACCGTTCTTCTTGGAGAACTGGCTGATTCCAGGTTTGAGCAGGGAAAATACAAGATGGGGCTGGTGCATCTTACAGTACCAGGAAGTACCAAAGTGCTCCCGAAACAAACACAGAGGGCGTGTCCTGAGAACACAAGACGAACCAGGAGGCGGCCCCAGCAGCAAGCCCCTCTGATCCTAGGAACAACAACCCCGGGATGTCCACTCTGATGTAAAGCAGCACACGAATAAGTGAAAAAAAACGGGAGAGAAGGGTAACACTTCCCTACAGGATCTCAATGAATACAGTAGAAGGAACGGAGGAAACAGAAAACCGCCAGAGAAAAACCCCCCAGGAGGCCGGGCGCGGTGGCTCACGCCTGTAATCCCAGCACTTTGGGAGGCCGAGGCGGGTGATCACGAGGTCAAGAGATCGAGACCAGCCTGGTCAACATGGTGAAACCCCGTCTCTACTAAAAACACAAAAAATTAGCTGGGCATGTTGGCACGTGCCTGTAATCCCAGCTACTCAGGATGCTGAGGCAGGAGAATTGCCTGAACCCAGGAGGCGGAGGTTGCGGTGAGCCGAGATCGCGCCATTGCACTCCAGCCTGGGTAACAAGAGCGAAACTCTGTCTCAAAAAAATAAAAAATAAGGCTGGGCGCGGTGGCTCAAGCCTGTAATCCCAGCACTTTGGGAGGCCGAGGCGGGTGGATCACGAGGTCGAGAGATCGAGACCATCCTGGTCAACATGGTGAAACCCCGTCTCTACTAAAAATACAAAAAATTAGCTGGGCATGGTGGCGCGTGCCTGTAATCCCAGCTACTCAGGAGGCCGAGGCAGGAGAATTGCTTGAACCCAGGAGGCGGAGGTTGCGGTGAGCCGAGATCGCGCCATTGCACTCCAGCCTGGGTAACAAGAGCGAAACTCCGTCTCAAAAAAATAAAAATAATAAATAAATAAATAAATAAATAAATAAATAAAACTGTTGTTACCATGACGTACAGTAAAAAAAAATAAAAATAAAAATAAAAAAAATAAAAAATAAAATAAAAACAAAACCCCAGGAAACCCCAGGCGTAACTGCTGCAGGCGCAGCCCACCAGCAACGCTCACATAGTGGGCAGAAGCTCACGGGGCAACTGCAGACACACGGTCTCAAGCACCTGCTCCACGATTACGTATTTGCTGCTGTGACGGCTCTAACACATGTCCAGAAATACAGCATCCTTCAGGGATGCTTATTCCTCCCCATCGGGTGTGTCTTTACAACTGAGGAGCCGCAGAAGAAGGGGGCACAGGAGCGCCACGGCAAGGCCTGCAGAAGCCCCTCGAACAGGAGATGAAGGTGCCCCACAGGCACACAACCACAAACCCGACACAATGCACTCGAGAACGTGGGGAGGGCACTGCCCCCATGGAGGAACTCCAGAAACCCAAATCGCCTCAGTCTGATCAAGAGAAACAACACATAACCCCAAATCAAGGGACAGCCAACCACCGCCTGGCCAGCAGCACTAACGTATGAAGCTGTCACGTGAGGATGGGGCGGGACAGGACACATCAGCGCCACGTGGGTCCTTGCCAGGGTTCAGGGACAGAGAAGGGGCTGTGCTGGGAACACGGGAAACCCGGGTGAGGCCTGCAGTGCCCTTACGGGGGCACCCATGCAGGTTTCTCAGTTTTGACACGCACACCGTGGCTTAGGCGAGGTCAGCGTGACGGGAAGCAGGCTGAAGGGAATACAGAAATTCTCTGTACCATTTTTGTAATTTCCTGTAAGTTTAAATTTATTTCAAAATAAAAAGCTAAAAGCAAAAACGTCTGGGTGCTATTCGCTGAGAGAAACGAGTAGAATCACTTGCTGCCTTCTGACCATGGCCTCCAGGCTACAGAAAAGCAATGTGGGCGGGGCCAGGTGCCAGGAGGGCACATGCACTGAGAGGCGCTGCAGAGCCAGTGACATCAGGACACTGGCACCAGGCCGGCTGGTGGTCCAGGACCACATGCCCCAGACTCACCTTGACCATGAGGTTCAACATGGCGCCTGGGTAGGAGATGGTCACCTTGGGCTTCTTCACGTTGGTCGTCTTGAAGACAAAATTTTCTGGGAAGCTGTTAGGCAGGACACACCATATGCCATCTGTGTCCAGCTCCAAAGGCCTCCTTCAGAGAAAGAGAGGAGCAAGGTCATGAATTCCCCTCTCCCTCCCGCCCAGCGTGCAGCCTCCAGCCTTGCCCCTCTCCTCCCTTCTGGCCTTCCCCCTCTCCTTCCTTCCCACCCACTGTGTGCCTTCCAGCCTTCCCTCCCTCCTTCCTGCCCACACCTGCCCACAGGACCTGCTCCCAGCCCCACGCTTGCCCTTTCGCGCTCACCCAATCTGCTCGATTAGCTCCCGCGCCTGGGTGATGATGTTGGCCCCGGTGAAGCAGACGATACCGGCCATCTCCATGGAGTACCAGCGGGCCCTGAGAGGACACCACAGCCCGGTGGGTGGGGTTGGTGTGGTTCCCTCCAGAGGGTATCAGAGGCAGTGGGGAGTGGGGAGGAGGAAGGCAGAGACCAGACATGGACAGACAAATGGCCGTGAACCAGGACAGAACTAAGGTGGAATCCAGCTCTGCCCAGACACCTCTGTGTCGCCACTCTGGTGCCCAGCATGGCTCAAGAAGGATCTGAAAGGGTGCAGTGTGTGCCACCGCATCTGTTCGGGACTCCAGCCTCAGCAGGACTCTTAATACCACCCAGGCCCATTCACGCCTTCTCTACTGTCTTCACACCTTCTCCCAAGCCCCATTCTCACCTTGAGCTTCTCAGACAAAGCCCAGGCCCACCTGCCAGGCCCGACCCTCCCCCAGCCTGGGTCCCAGCCTCCCCTCTTGGCGCCCCTTGTCAGTCACTCTGTGCCCCTCCCTGACACACAGACATGCTGTGAAGCAACCGCCTAACACTCTCCAAGTCTCCGAGTGAGGATCCACGCTGCGAGATACAAACACACCGGAAAATGGCAAGTCGTGTCTCTAGCCCACACTGCAGACACGTGCATCTCACAGCACACGTGGCTCATGGACGCCCGGACTCTCAAGGTCAGTGGCCCCCACTCTCCTCCATCTCCCAACCCCAGCCCAAAGCCTCCTTCCTCCTTCCTCCAATATTCCTTGAATGGGATAAAGGGCCCTCCAGGCACCGCCACCTACACCTGAAGCCGACCACAACACCGGCTCACCCATTCCTCCTGTAAGCCTCTCCCGGGCCCGGGCCCCGCCTACCCCTTGCGCATGACGTAGCCGTAGAAGGAGTTGAGGATGCACTTGTGGGCCAGCTGCAGCGAGTCATACAGCACCTCCATGTTCTTGCAGCGCTTCACCTCGGCCGCGTCGCCCACCTCCACAGCCGCAGAGAGCTTCTTTTTCCACACCTGAGAAGCACATGAACGTGGCGCACATCATGGATTCTACAAAGTCAATGGTCCAGGTTTCCAATATTTTGCAAATTTTCAAATCTACAGAAAACCGTAAAAACCAGTACAATGAAGACCGTACATTCTTCTTCTAGACTGGCCAGTTGTCACACTTCCTTTCTCCTGTCTCTATGTGGACAGGATCATTTGAACACTGCAGATTTCATGGCCTGATGTCTCTAAACACTTCTGCACACTTTCTAGGAAACAAGAGCTACTCAGGAGATCCCTGGTAAAATCAGTCAATAAAGAAATGCAGCTAAGACCGCAGATTTCTCAGCAAATTCCCCGCCCAACAGGAGAAAAGGTTTTTAAAGGCTTGGTATTCAAAGAACAGAAACAAATTCATGAAGACAATCACCGAGTTCCTGTTATGTGCTGGGAACTCCGCTGTACTCTGAAGCACAACTGCTACACCTTTGGTGTTTATTTGATGAGCAAGGCAGACGAACAAGTAATTTAGCAATTGCTCAATTAAAATAAAGTGAGATGGTATGGCAGCTCCTTAAAAGCTAAATGTGGAATTATCACATGATCTAACAACTCTACTGCTGGGTACCTTATCCAAAATAACCAAAAGCAGAGATGGGAGGACATACTTGCACCCCATGTTCAATCCAGGATTACTCATAACAGCCAAAAGGTGGAAGCAACCCGAGTGAACATTATTGAATGAAGGGATAAACAAAAGTGTGACAAATCCACACAATTAATGTTACTCAGCCATTCACAGAAATGCAGTATGGACACGACTTGAAAACATCATGCTAAGGCTGGGAGCGCTGGCTCATCATGCCTGTCATCTCGGTACTGTGGGAGGTTGAGGTGCGCAGACGACCTGAGTTCAGGAGTTTGAGACCAGCCCAGGCAACATGCTGAAACTCTGTCTCTACCAAAAATGCAAAAACCAGCCGGGTGTGGTGGCACGCCTGTGGTCCCAGCTACTGGAGAGGCTGAGGTGGGAGGATCACTTGAGCCTGGGAGGTAGAGACTGCAGTGAGCCAAGATCATACCACTGACCTGCAAGTGGGGGGATAGAGTGAGATTCCCGTCTCAAAAAGAGAAAGCATCGTGCTAAGTGAAAAAGCCAGTCACAAAGATACAAATACTGCACGGTTGGTTCGCTTACAGGACATCCCTCGAGTTGTGGAATTCAGAGACAGAAAGTAGAATGGGGGTTGCCAGGGGCCGGAGGAGGAGGTGGGGAGCCATTGTTTAATGTAGACAAGAATTTCAATTGAAGAAGGTGAACACTTCTGGAGGAAGATGGTGTTGACGGTTGGACGACAATGTGAAGATGCTTCCTGCTCCTGAACTGAGCACCTAAAAACACTAAATGGCAGCCAGGCGCAGCGACTCACACCGGTAATCCCAGCACTTTGGGAGGCAGAGGCAGGCAGATCACGAGGTCAGGAGTTCGAGATCAGCCTGGCCAAGATGGTGAAACCCTGTCTCTACTAAAAACACAAAAAAATTAGCTGGGGGTGGTGGTATACGCCTGCAGTCCCAGCTACTTGGAAGGTTGGGGCAGAAGAATCATCTGAACCCAGGAGGCAGAGGTTGCAGTGAGCCACGATCATGCCATTGCACTCCAGCCTGGGTGACAGAGTGAGACTCCGTCCCCAGAAAAAGAAAAAAGAAAAAAACCCACAAAACGTCACACTACGTCTTTCTATAAAAAAGAACACATGCCAGTTAGTTCAGCAGGGCAGTGCAGGATGCCAGGAGCCGCACAGCAGGGACCGTGCTGAGTCTACAGCAGGTGTCCCCACACTTTTTACACAGGGGGCCAGTTCACTGTCCCTCAGACCGCTGGAGGGCCGCCACATACTGTGCTCCTCTCACTGACCACCAACAAAAGAGGTGCCCTCTCCTGAAGTGCAGCAGGGGGCCGGATAAATGGCCTCGGGGGGCTGCATGTGGCCCGCAGGCCGTAGTTTGGGGACGCCTGGTCTATAGTGAAGGTCTTTCAGGAAGATATGACTCAATCTGATCAGATATAAAACAGTGACCTGTGGCTGGGTGCAGTGGCTCACCTCTATAATCCCACCACTTTGGGAGGCCAAAGCGGGTGGATCACAAGGTCAGGAGTTCAAAACCAGCCTGGCCAAGATCAGTGTGGTGGTGGGTGCCTGTAATCTCAGCTACTTGGGAAGCTGAGGCAGAGAACTGCTTGAACCCAGGAAGTGGAGGTTGCAGTGAGCAGAGATTCCACCACTGCAGTCCAGCCTGGGCAACAGAGCAAGACTCCATTTCAAAAAAAAAAAAAAAACCAACACAATGACCTGCTGATAACAAAACTGAGGTGTTGCTAAGCATTTTCCTTGCTCCTACAGGATAAAACTTGTCAGTTAAAATTCCCCCTACTTTGTCTAATCAGGGGTCAGCAAACTAAAGGGCCAGATGGTAAAGACCACAGTGATGACCTTACGGTTTCTCAGAACTCCTCACCACCCATGACAGCAGGAAAGAGATAATTAACAGGCAAAGGCAACTGAGTTCCCTAAGACATGATTTACTCAAACGGCGGCTGGCTGGGGCCTGCTGACCCCTACTCTAAATAATCATTCAGGATCCTTCTGGGGCCTGGGACCAGGGTAGACGACAGCCTACATCCTGACCATCAACTCTTCCAAGACAAAAACAATTGCATGTTACCATCCAAGTGCAAGTGCCTGCTCAGAGGATCCCAGGCAGGGAGCGAAGAATGCCTACTTCACAGGCTGACCTCAACTGCCCTCAGAGGTCAAAGCTTGCAGCACCTCAGAGCTCACCTTGTGGAGCCCTTTGAACTCATAGCGCCTGTCCCGGAAGGCACGCACAGTGTCCACGTAGAAGGAGTTTTCCCGCTGGCAAATGGTGGTGAGGCGCTCTTCCACCTTGGTGATGTGGATTTTCTTGTAGGCTTTCCGGCAATAATCTAAGCACAATGGAGAGGGTGGAGCAGGTGGGTGAGGTCTCCCAGAGCAGAGGGAGCCAGGGCACAGGGGTGCTGAGGAACACGGCTTCCATGTTCCTACAAAGGAGCAGCAGCTCAGATACGTTGCTAGTTTCTCATATCAAAGAAGGTGACCAGGCACACTGGCTCACACCTGTAATCCCAGCACTTTGGGAGGCCAAGGCAGGCCGATCACTTGAGCCCAGGAGTTTCAGAACAGCCTGGGCAACATGGATGAGACCCCACCTCTACAAAAAAATACAAAAAATAAGCCGGGCATGATGGCCCGCACCTGTAGTCCCAGTTACTTAGGAGGCTGAGACGGGAGGATTGCCAGAGCCTGGGAGGTCAAGGCTGCAGTGAGCCAAGATCCCACCACTGCACTCCAGCCTGGGTGACAGTGAGACCCCGTTTAAAAAAAAAAAGAAAGAAATAGGACAGCCCAGGCGTAGCAACAAGTCAAGTACACCGAGACCGCAGAACAGCAGTGTCGAACACCTGCTGAAGGGGAAGCAAATCAAGGGCCCTGCCGCGAGAGCACAGCTTACAGTCAGTCTGCTCTGACGACACCTCTGTGCCCCAGCTGGGATGGACAATGCAGCCCAGTAAGAACAAAAAGTGGGAGCAAGAGCCACAGCGGACAGCCACGCCCACGCCCAGGCACTCACCCGCCAACCTCCTCTTCTCGTATTTCGCCTGCTCCTCACGGGACAGTTCGTGAAAGGCCCGAGCTGGCCCCTCTGGGAACAAGGCGGGGAACTTCTCTGACTCCAGCTGGTGCTGGATCCGATGGTATTCGCTGCGACTGGCCGGCACTGGAAGAAGGCAACAGGAGCGAGTTCAAAAGGAGGCACAGACGCACCCGCTTCCCGCCGAGAGCCCACCCAGGCGGCCGCCACTCACTGAACTCGCCCCTCCACTGCCAGGCCATTTTCCGCTGGCAGTTCGCTCCAGGCTTATTGAAGTCACAGGCAGCACAGGTGGCTTCGTCCACCATGGCAGAGGGCTGCGAGGGGTGAGAAAGCACTTAGGGCTCGGGCACAGAGAGCTCCGACCCTGACGCAGGAAGCACGGCCTCACCTGCAGGCGGTTGGTCAGGATGATGTTGGGGTACATGGCCCCCACGTCCAGGTGGTAGATGAGTGGACACTCGATGCGGTTGGGAACCTCCTTCAGAGAGGCAAGCTTGCTCTTAATCTGCTCACACAACTGCAGAGAAAGCGAAACTCAGTGGAGGCTGGTGACCAAACTTCCCTCACATGCCAGCTTACCACCTCCTACGTTAGACACCCAGGAGTGGAAAACGCTGAAAATATCTAAATAGACCAAAAATTAACCAGAAGAAAAAAGTTAAGAAGTGCTGTCATGGGTTCTATGAAATACATTAAATTTGGTAGAGTCTTACAAGAAAATCACTTGAACACCAAATTATCCCCAGTATTAAAAAAAAAATCCCTTAGGCCAGGTGTGGTGGCTCCTGCTCATAATCCCAGCACTTTGGGAGACCGAGGCCAGAGGATCACTTGAGCCTAGGAGCTCGAGACCAGCCTAAGCAACACAGTGGGACCCCATTTCCACAAAAAATAAAAATAAAAAATTAGCTGTATGTGATGGTAGCACCTACGGGCCCAGCTACTTGGAAGGTTCGGGTAGAAGAATCGCTTGAGCCCATGAGGTCAAGGTCAGCTACTCGGGAGGCTGAGGCAGGAGAACTGCTGGAGCCCAGGAGGCAGAGGCTGCAGTGAGCCGAGATCGTGCCATTGCCCTCCAGCCCGGGCCGACAATAGTGAGATTCCATCTCAAAAGAAATGAGGTGTGCCGCATCCTGAGGAGCGCAGACCACACAAAAGAACTGGTGTCTCCTTCTCCAGTCAAATAACACACTTCCTAAGTGGTGCTTGCTCTAACCATTATGTGAACAGACTTTACAGTCATTAATCTTGTCATTTGCAGGAATGTACTGTCATTTTTAAGTCTCAACAACAAAAAGTAAATAAAATTTAAAACCTCCAATGCCTCCCCAATGCCTATAAAATAGAGTCCCAATGCCTTAAAACGGGGCACGGACACATCCCACCAGGGCCCACCTGGCCATGTGACCACATGTCAGCAGCTCACACCCCACCTTCTCATGAAGCCCTCCGACCTCGGCAGACAGCATTGCACATCACAACTGTGACTGCCCTGTCCCACCAGAGACCGTGTCTCCGTCCTCAGCACCACAAGCAGCAGGTGCACAACGAACGTGCTGCTGAAAGACGGGGTTGGTGAAGAAGGCGTACGAACACGGACTGGCTCTTCCTGCCTCCTGGATGGTTACCTCTTGAAAGTTGGTGACCTGTTCCACGGGTACCTTCTCCTCTTCCTCAATGGCATGACGCAAGGTCTTCTCAACCCGCTGCAGCAGGAAATCAAAGGCGGCGGGATTCTAGCACAAACAACGGTGAGACAACGGGTCAGAAGGGAACACACCCCACCAGCCCACCTCAGGTTCGATGCTGTGGCCGCAAGCTGCAGGATGTGCCTGAGAAAGCTCCGGAAGGACTCACAGGTGCACTCTGCAGTGCACCGCCCTAAAGAAGCCCTCCGGGGAGGTGGGCCAGATAAGCCACACCCAGGGAGGGAGCCATGAGACAGAATGGGGAGAAGGGGCTTTATTTCTGCCCCCGGGGCTTCTGCGTCCCACCTCAGAAGAAACCGAATCTGAGGAAGCAGCGCACCATCCTGAAGCGGCAGGGGATGTCGCTGCGGAAGACCCCAGACTCGAGGGCTTCCACGTGGCCCCCCACGTAGGTCTCAGAGTCCAGCACATGTCCGTCGTCCGTTAGCTTATTGAACTCCTGCTCCTGCTTGTTGGGGAAGATGATGTTGGCGTGGAAGGCCTGCACCATCAGCAAGGCCTCACACAGTGTGCCAGAGCCTTTCCGCAGCACCTGCAAGAGAAACCAGAGCTTCTAGCCAAAAGCTGCACCAAAGGCCCTGACTCCCAGGCAAAGTCCAGGAGGCTAAAGTGAACTTCAGCGTGGGAGGAGAAAACCTTGTAGTAAATGGCTGCAGATTCTGCCTCCTGTGGTTCCTTCCTCACACCAGGGCCCAAGAATTCCCAAAGGACATCCCTGACATCACACACCAGAATTCTCCTGCTGCCTTTGGCACCAGCACTCCTGGGACATCCACCTCCATTCAGCTCCAGTGCATTCACAATGGGGCGAGGGCCGAGGAGGCCAGGGTGCTGACAGGAGACGAGACACTCACCTCATCGGGCTCCATGGGAATAATGGTGCACAGAGCGAAGATAAAGGGGTGGACGTACTTCATGTACAGGTAGTAAGTGGCGACAGCGTCTGACACGGAGTACGTGGCCAGTGTCTGAGGAGAGAACGCCAGAGAGCAGAGTCATCAAAGCCAAGAGCCCACGGTCAAGTGTGAAGCACAGAGAGCAGAGCCTGGCCTGGCCTGGCCAGCCTGCCACACGCACAGCAAGGAGATGGGCGCAGGACAAAACACGTGTGCCCCGGAGGCACAGCCTGCTGGGTGGCGTGGGCTGGCATACGTGCACACACATGGCAGCAAGGGGAGCTGAGATGAGGCTCACGTGCCTGGGGCTGCTCGGTGGCCATCCGGCACATGTCCTCTGGGTCCAGCTCCACAGGATCATAGCCTAGCTTGGCCTTGGCAGCTGCCTTGAGGTTATGACTGCCCACAGGAAGGTAACTGTCCCTCTTCACCCACCTGGAAGGAGAATGAGAACAGAAACCAGGATTCTAACATGCAGCCAGGGAACCCCTGAGAACCAGCAAAACTGGGCACCACACAGACGGATGCAAGGTACTAACAGGTACCCAGGAGCCTCACACCAAGGCCCCACACGGTGTAGGCCCCTCGTGAAAACCCTTCGTCCGGATCTAGTTCATCTCAACGACCTATCCACGACCCGAGGCAGCACCAGGACCAGTCCTTCGGGCCCTCGCCTTCCTCCCGCCCTCGGCAAAGCCCATGGCCTCTCCCCAAGACCTCAGGCCTGCACCCTTGGGGCCTCGTTATCAGCCACACTGAGCTTCTCTCCTCACACTGTCCCTTCAGCACGGAAACACTCAAGCCCACCCTCCTTTAATAGAAGGCAAGATGTGATCCGACGTGAGGAACGATAAAAATAAAAATAAAAAATAAAATAAATAGAAAATAAAAATGAAGAAAAGAAGGCCCCCCACACGCTACCCGGAACCTGTCTCTACCTCCTCCCCACAGATGCCTCCCCTGGGGCAGCTGTCCAGGGGCCACGTCCTGTCTCTGCCCCCGCGGCCTTCACCCTGTGACCTCTTCCTCTTGCCTTCAGAGTTCATCCCCTACCCAAGCTTTCAGCAAGACCTGCGTGCCAGTGAGTCCCAATCCACACTGCAGGCCCAAACCAAGCCTCACGGTGGTCTTCAGGGCCCCTATCTGGGTGGGACTTCCAGACTCGCCTATCAGTAGCAGGGGTCGCCTCTCACCTCAAGCCCCTCTATCCACATTCCCTGTCTCCACAGATGCCGTAAGATCCCCAGGTACCACCCCCTCCCTGAGAACCAGCATTCCTGGGCCTCTCCCTGCCCCTGCCCCTGCCCCACATGACAGACCCTACATCCTCGGGCCGCTCACCCCCTGCCTTGGAGCACAACTGTCACACTGTCACACTAAACCAGCCCCAGCCTCCTGGCTTCCCTCTGCAACCCAAGAGCCAAACATCAGAGCTAAACAGAAACGCATTCAGGCTTCAAGTGCTGCAGTGGCACCATGATGGTCAGGTTGAATCTGCCTCCCACCAGTACAGAGGCCCACGGAGACTCCTTCCCTTCCAGCCTCCTTCTCTCGGCAATTCCACATCCACCTGTCCTCGCAACCAGACATGCCAGAGCCCCCAGACGCCGTGACTATCTCCACCTCTCGGCTGCACACCCCTGCTCGTCTGGAATCTGTGCTTGTCCTGTGAGGCCTGTCCTCTGGGTCAGCCTGGCTACCACATCCCAACCTCACCTGGCAGGGCAGGTACCTCCATGAGGTCCTAGCTAGGGACCTGCCTGCTGAGTGTGTCTTCCCCAGCCCAGAGGCTGATACTCCATGGGCCTGGACACTGACGAACTGTCAGCCAACAAAGTCAGCAAATCCCAGGCCCTGGCAAGGCTGCAGCTGCCGTCCTTTCGGTGACCTGAAAGGGCCTCTCAGAGGCCACCCTCCTCCCGTAAGAGATGCGTCCACTGCACGGTCTACAAGCGACCTTCGGCTCTCGCTCACAGACGGCAGTGACGAGCTGTGCTGCCCTGCGGCCCCTACCTGAGGCAGTCCATGTGGATGCACTGGGGTGCCTTGTACTCCCCCTGGCTGTCCTTCTGGAAGCCTATCTCCTGCTGCATGCTCAGCCCGTGGACTGCTGCCCGGGCCTCCACAAACGGCCTGGGTTCAAAAGAGGACAGACAAGCAAGGGGTCAGGTCAGACTCTAACTCCCCTTCTGCCATTCCACCCTCAGACCCAGGGAGGAACCCAGACGTGGGAGGTGCAGAGTGAACCTGGAGCCACCTCCTCAGTCGGCATGGGAAGCCCACCCACACCATGCAATGCACTCCCTCCCAAACGCCGTCCAGTTACTCAGAGAAGACAGACTCACCAGTCAAAAAAGTCCCCGTTGTAGGTGACCATGACGGTGGGTTTGGTCTCCTGGATGTGCTCAAACCACCTTTGGATCAGATGAGCCTAAACCCAAGTCACAGCAGTCCGAGTGCTGCTTTCTCTTCTTCCAGCTATTTCCACATTCCTCTCCCCAAGTTCAGAAGCAGCAGCAGCCTCATGTTGGCCCTTATTCCCTCCCCCTGCCCTAGTCTCTGGCAGGAAAGAGGGTCACACCCTAAGAACAAAGCTCATGGAGCTGCAATTCTGATCCAACGGAATGCCTAAGGCCTTGGAAAGAGCCGCGTGCCCCTTCTTCCCAAAATACCAGGCGGTCTCCCAAGTGCTACCTCCTCACCTCATCAGGTTCGTTGAAGACACAAAAGGGCCCTTCATATTCTGGCTTGGGGGTGAACTCGAAATCTTCAATATCTTCTGAAACAATCTCCCTGTTGGTGATGAGGTAGCCCTAGGGAAGTTCATGAGCAATCAACACAAGTCAGAGGCCGCAAAGCCAAGGGCCTCCCTACACTGCCCAGACACTCTGCCTAGAGACTCTCACTACAAAGACCACAGCAGAGCCAAGACACAGCCTCCCCACACTGCCCAGACCCTCTGCCAAGAGAGTCTCACTACAAAGAAGTACACAACAACATGAAAGCGGCTTAAGCTTCCCGAGAAGAGACCCTCTGTGTCCGGATTCCCATTGGAAAAGAGAGGAGCGGCTTGCTTGCTCCCATTCCTGGACTCACTAACTGGTTATTCACTCAACAAACACTAACTGTGGGGCAGATGCTGCTCTAGTTTGGGGACCAGACAAGACCCCCATCCCAGGAGCTTACTTCCCAGAAGCCACCTGCTCACCTGGCCATCGATCATGTAGGAAATCATCATAATCTGGTCCGTCTCAGCATCAGGAAACTTGAGGGGCAGTTTGGTCGTCTCAATGTCAAATGCCAAAACCACAGGGTCCTGTGGTGACAAAATAAGCATAAAGCCAAGCTCTGAGCTCCCCATTGGGTCTCCTTGAACACCGACCCCTGGCCTGCTCCACCTCCCTCTGGTTGCTAAAAGAGTCAAGGGGCCCTGAAAAAGCTGGGACAGGGACCCTGAGACTGACCGACCTGTGTCAAGTGTATCACGACTCTCTATGGTATGAAAACTTACCAAAAAGAGCAGCTGATCACAGGACAAGTCTAAAATCAAAGAACTTTAGCAGACAAATTCTTTAAAAGGCATCACCTCATTCTGACGGTTATGACAATCCTGAAGGGTTATTGTGGCACAGAGATGATATCTTCATTTCGGAAAAGAGAAAACTCAATACAAAAATTTTCCCAAGATCGCGAAGTCGTACTCAAACCAAGGCCTTCTAGTTACAAATCCATTGTTACGATGTCACTTTGCTATCAACTACTCAAATGGAAGTCCCAGCTCTCCCTCAAATGTCCAATTCCTGGTTAACTCAAATACTGGTGTCATGCAGCGACACACAACAAAAAATGAAATGTTCTGATGAGAAATTCTAACTCCATAATTCCTTTAAGTAAGTATTTGGAGGCCGGGCGCGGTGGCTCAAGCCTGTAATCCCAGCACTTTGGGAGGCCGAGGCGGGTGGATCACGAGGTCAAGAGATCGAGACCATCCTGGTCAATATAGTGAAACCCTGTCTCTACTAAAAATACAAAAAATTAGCTGGGCATGGTGGTGCGTGCCTGTAATCCCAGCTACTCAGGAGGCCGAGGCAGGAGAATTGCCTGAACCCAGGAGGCGGAGGTTGCGGTGAGCCGAGATCGCGCCATTGCACTCCAGCCTGGGTAACAAGAGCGAAACTCCGTCTCAAAAAAAAAAGAAAGTATTTAGGGAAAAAAGCAGCAAATATATCTTTGAGTCAAATCCACTTTTCTGCACTGAAGAGTATTCTCTCCAGAAAACAAGGAATTTTAGGATGAAGGTAATATAAGCCAAAACTTACAGGTCGTTCAACAAGGTCATCTCGGCGGGTGATTTCCACCGGAAAAGCATTTCCTCGGTATCTGACATTGTACCAATGAGCCTGCAAAACACAGTGTGTTGACTAGAGTTATCCTCCAGGGAAGTCTGTTCCTCTGCGGATTCACCCATGATGATCACCTCCTGGCTGTTAGGAAATTCACGAGCAGCAGCCCGACTGCCCCGTACTCGCCACGTGTATCTTCAGGTCAATGGAGAGGCGGATGTGGTAGGGGACGTCGTACTCCCGCATGTCCACAATGTCGTCCAGCTGATCAGTGATCTTCTTAGAGGCTTCCTCTTCATCAGTGATGACACTGCTCCTTTGCAGAACGCTAGGAATCAAAAAGAGAGCAAGAAACTCAACTGCCACAGCCTGGAAGAGGGGAGGCCAGAGTTCAAACTGAATAAGCACAAAGGTAAATTGAGGTGGTTTCCATGACAGGGCGGCCCTTCCTTTCAGAATGGCTTGGATTGGGCTGGGCGTGGTGATTCACACCTGTAATCCCAGAACTTTGGGAGGTCAAGGAGGGCAGATCACCTGAGGTAGGAGTTCGAGACCAGCCTGGCCAACACGATGAAACCCTGTCCCTACTGAAAATACAAAAATTAGCTAGGTGTGGTGGTGCACGCCTGTAATCCCAGCTACTTGGGAGGCTGAGACAGAAGAATCACTCAAACCCGGGAGGCAGAGGTTGCAGTGAGCAGAGATTGCACCACTGCACTCCGGCCTGGGCAACAGAGCAAGACTATCTCCAAAAAAAAAAGAGAGAGAAAAAAAAAAGAATGGCTTGGATGATAACCCTACAGACAGGGGAAAATTCCGTGTAAGATGTATGCATTTTATATGATGTGAGTTACACCCCAACTAAAAAAAATACATACACACACACACACACACACACACACACACACACACATGGCCGAGCATGGGGGCTTATGCCTCTAATCCCAGCACTTTGGGAGGCAGGAGGATCGTTGGATCCCAGGAGTTCAAGACAGTCCTGGGCAACATAGGGAGACTCATCTCTACAAAAAATAACAATAATAATAATAATTAGCCAGGCATGGGGTACACACCTGTGATCCCAGCTACTCAAGAGGCTGAGGTGGAAGGATTGCTTGAGCCCAGGAACTCAAGGCCACAGTGAGCTATGATTGCACCACTGCACTCCAGCCTGGGCAACACAGCAAAACCCTGTCTCAAAATAAATAATAGAAGAAAAAAGAAAGAAAACATTAAGTACTGCCAGTCAGGAGAGCACCCAGGCATGGTCCTGTCACTGAGGAGGCTGCCTTATGCAGGCTGAAGAGCAGGCCTGGGCATTGCACAGCCTATGCATGGGTCTCTGCCATGTCTAAACATGTGGCCCACCCTTGCGGCCACTATCAGCCCATGAGTTCAAATACTGAATGATCTAATCAGGGGGAAAGACAGATGTGTCTCAGATATGGCTCAGGACTCTGCAGACTCAAGTCTCTGATTACACCTTCCAATATTTCAAAAAGTAACTTATGGCAGTGCCAGGGAAAGTGGAATCAGGGTAGGGACTGCAGAGCTGTTCAGCATCCCAAATTGATCTTCTCTTGTCAGAGGATAAGGCAGGTTCTTCTGAAGTCATCCAAACTTAATTACTCAAGATTTTCTCTGCTGATCTGTTACTCTGCATCCTATTACTGTTGATGCTCGAACACCTGACGAACAACGTTTGGTGTTCTAAACTTAAATTTCTGTAGACAATACCCAAGGTTCTCTGGAGAAGCGGTGCTGTGTAAATCCCTGCACTTAATGAAATTCATAGATGGACTGTGTCAGGGCAGTGGGATGAAGGCTCATTTCCCTGTAAAATGACTTCACTGTTACAATCACTCAATTTTAGAGCCATAAACCCCCCCTACATGGGAAAAGAGAGCTAACACATAAAACATAACCTGTGAAGCCACTGTTTATTTACCACAGAACATACAGAAATCTCTACCTAACTGCTCAAGTTTTCCCTATCAAACAGAGCCAGCCGTTAAGGTAACTTTATTGCTCAGTGTTCCTGTCTCCTACCCATCTTGTCATTCTCAACCAGCTGATACTCTGCTCACATGAACAAAGTTTACCTGGAAAGCATAGCTGTGTACGTGTCGCTGGCATGATCCTGCTCCCTGTTCTTCTTCACTGCAGGGAAGATCTCCTTCCTCACTTTGACAAGATCCTCCACAGTGTGGAAGGACAGTCTGATGTAATTTCGCTTCAAACCCACCAAGTGATTTGGCTATAATGCAAAGAGATTGTGCTCAGTGTTTACAGGGTAAACACACAAAGATAAACACACAAGCCAAAGAGTTGACGACTCCCAGGCACTTTGTCCAACTTTGCATGTTGGCACAAATTAATACCACTAGAGCTCTTTGAAAGGAGTTTTCTAGACGGTCCCCATACTGCCCCATCACCCAATAGATGACCTGAATCTCTACCTCTTCCAATCTCACCTGTCATGGACAATGTGGAACCTGGCCTCATTTACCCCTGGAAAGTCTGGGTGATACTCACCAAATCCAGATCCTCTTTCGGGACAGTCTCCACTTTTGCAATTTTGCCCTGAAACTTCTTGGAAAGAAAAGATGAAACTTCTCGCTCACAACCCTAAATCAGGATTAGAATAAAAACGCTTTATACTGGTAAAACACATTTCCTTCCTTGACTATTTCCCAGTTGCAAAGCCGACCACAGAATGACACACACAGGTCATCTGACCTGAATCTATAAAACACACTTACCTTTCTGGTTGCAATGTAGAAATACGGTTTATAGGGCAAGGCCACCTGTAAGAGTCAGCAACCCATCCAGGAATGACGAGAGGGGGAAAAAAAAAAAAGGAGAGCAAAATGAAAACAGACTGCTTGCTCCTGGAGTCCATGAACAGTCTAGAGCCAGGGTAGCCTTGACCTTGGTAGCTCTTGTAGCGTAACGGAAGTTAGGACGTGCACGTACCACGGGGTAAGAACCTAAGACACAACACTGCCCACCGTTCAGACTCTTCCTAAACTGACCTCTCTCAGGACATCTGAAATGATGACTGACGGGGCCTCCGGGGGCCCGAGTTTTGGTGGGCTATGGGCGGCTGTGCACTAGAAGCCTCCCACCACCTCCCTGACAGTCACAGAGCTAAATGAACACCCTTCATTTTGGATTCAGCTGCTCGCTGCAAGTGGGTTTTAGATTTTTGGGCTTACCTTAAATCTGCTTCCATCATCTTGAATGAAGTAGTAATCCACTGCACTGACTAAGCGTTTATCTTCATCTAAAATCTCGGTCTACGAGAGAATTGGTCAACATGGGCACACGATCATCCTCTACACAGTGTAAGGACCCTTTTCCTCCCGCCTTTTGGGAAACCAGCCTTCAGAAACAAATCCCTCATCTAGGTCTTTATTCCACCCCTACATTAACACTACCGCCTTATTCACAAGAACCACATTGTAAGAGCCTCCAAATGGGGATTTCTTGGACTTGTCCCCTCATAATCCTTCAAAGCTTTATTATGATGGCTAAAAGTGAGGGCCATCACCTCTGGCTTCTCACAGACTTCTTTGTGGCCCTCCATGACGTTAAAGAGGAAAGGAGGAGAGCTGGGAGCCATCACATCTCCCTACCAACTCACCAGACAAGTCCCCCCACGCGTCCCGTCCAGACAAGGACCATGCTATGACAAGAAGGGATACAGTCCCACTCCTGGGAGGGAGAAGGACCAAGGGAAAGTGCCAGTGCTTACAGGATGCATGTTAATGAGCCAGCCTGTCTTCTCACCAGGCTCCTTCAGCCGCTCAAAACCAAACCGCAAATCCATCTTATCCGTCCACTGACTCCGTTCCAGGCGCTTGAGTGCGGAGACCGAGGGAGCGGAGCCATCATCCCTGAGTGAAGGAAAGCAACCCAGTGGTTACAGTTTGAAATGCCACCTACTTCTCTCTCTCTTTTTTTTTTTTTTGGAGACAGTCTCGCTCTGTCACCCAGGCTGGAGTGCAGGGGCACGGTCTTGGCTCGCTGCAGCCTCCGCCTCCCGGGTTCAAGTGCTTCTCCTGCCTCGGCCTCCCACGTAGCTGGGATTACAGGTGCCCGCCACCATACCTGACTAATTTTTGTATTTTTTAGTGGAGATGGGGTTTTGCCATGTTGGCCAGGCTGGTCTTGAACTCCTGACCTCAGGTGATCCGCCCACATTGGAATCCCAAAGTGCTAGGATTACAGGGGTAAGCTGCCATGCCTGGCCAATCCCACGTACTTCTGCAACACTGAACCCACCTAGTGTGTTTCAGATACGTATTCCTGAAAAACCCCGAGTTTGGCAAAAAGGTGTGTTAAAAAGAAAGGACTCATGGAAAAAATACGATTAGGGCAGGCCCTTCAAAACCCATTCAACTTTATAGCCAGAATACTAACATAAACAGTGATCATGATTATACATATTCATAGATTATTAATGTACGTTGGATTCAGTGGGCTAGAAAACTCCTCAGTGGGACCATATTTCCTCCCAAAACTGTTTTGTCTGACCTGTGTACCTGACTTTTAAACCAGCAACAGTAAAACATCGGAAAAATGGGGATACCAGACATACAGACAGCGGTTTACTGGTTACTACATCCATTGTCTTAGTACTCCACGTACACTCTAATTCAGTTTTCACGACAACCCCTATTTGGGAGGCCCCTGGTGCCCCCATTTCACAGAAGAAAGGCACATCTACTACCCACTGCCTCCTGGGGCACACTCACCTCCTGGGGCTGTTTTAAAGACTGATGAGTTAACCCACGAAAAGCATGCAAGTGAAAAGCCAGCCCTCGCACTTCTCCCCAGCCTGGAGGCAGGGCGGCGGAGTGGAGGTGGGGGCGGGTCCTGCATCCTGAACCGGGGCAGTCCGTGCGCGTCCCGAGCTCCACTTCCAGCGCACGCTGCAGATACCAAGGGCACCTACCTCTCCGGGCCTTGCCTGAGGACCCGACGGGGCTGAGGACAGACAGCGATTAGCACAACAGCGGTGAGGGACCCTCACCACGTGGCTTCTCCTCCACGAGGAATTTGTTCAGCCAAGTGTCCACAAAAACCTTCGCATTCTTACACGTTTTCTGCTGACGGCAGAAGGCCGGGCCACCGAGCAGCCGCCTCTAACCCTTTCCCTATTTTTTTTTAGACGGCGTGTGGCTCCCTCGCTCAGGCCGGAGGGCTGTGGTGCGATCCCGGCTCACAGCGGCCTCGGCCTGCGGGGCTCAGGTGAACCTCCGGCCTCAGCCTCCCAAGAATTAATAACTAGGACTTCGAGCGTAGGCCACCAGCCTCGCTAATTTTTCTTCTTTTTAGAAGAGAAGGGCCGGGCGTGGTGGCTGACACCCGTAATCCCAGCACTTCGGGAAGCCGAGGCGGACCACCTGAGGTCAGGAGTTCGAGACCAGCCTGGCCAACGTGGTGAAACCCCGTTTCCACTGAAACTCCAGAATTTAGCCGGCGTGACGGCGCGCGCCTGTCATCCCAGCTACGCGGGAGGCCGAGTGAGGCCGAGAATCGCTTGAACCCGGGAGCGGCGGCTCCGCACTCCAGCCTGGCCGGCAGCGCGGGACTCCATCTCCAAAAAAGCACAATCGTAAACCGGAGGGAAAGGGTCTCGCTGGAACCGGATCCCAGGCTCAAGGCATCCGCCCGCCGCGCCCGCCCCGAGCGCTGCGCCTCCGGCGGGGTCCCCGGCCCGCCCCCAACCGCGCATCCGGCCGCAGGGCCCGGACCCCCCACAGCCCGCACCGCCCCCGCCGCGCGGCGGGTCCCAAACGCAGCTGCGCGCCCGGCGAGGCCCGGAGAGCCGAGCACGGGAAGACCGCGCGGCCCGCCCCGTTCCCCCGCGGAGCCTCCGCCCGCCCCGGGTCCCTCCGCCCGCGGCCCCGGCGCGCAGCCCCAGCCCGGCCAGGCGCGGCGAGTGGGGGCGGCTGCGGGACCCCGGCCTCCCTCTCGCCTCGGCAGCGCCGCCCGCGCCCGGCTCCGCCGCACCCTCGGAAGGGCCGGCCCGGGGGCCTCAGGAGGGCGCCCCTCACCTGCCGGCCTCCCCGTCCGCGCCCGGGTCCGCGCGCCGCCGCCCGCCGGCCCTGAGAGCCATGGAGCCGCCGGCGACACCCAGCGCTTCGCGGGAGAAATTTGGCGCGCTCCCACCAGTCTCGCGAGAGCCGAAGGCTCCGCCGTCAATCAAGAGGCGCGTCCCGCCCCTCGCCCGCCCCCTGCAGCGCGCCAATAGGAGCCGGCGCCCGGCGGGGGCGGTGGCCGGCAGGGACCGGGGAAAAGTGTGCGGATGCGTGCGGGGCGCACCGTGGGGTCGGGACCGGGCGGCGCTGCGGGCCGTGGTGGGGCCGGAAATGTCAGGCCGTCCCCGCCCCGCGCCCCGCGCCTCGGGCTCCGCGCCCGGCCGGCCCGAGGTGGAGTCGGCGCCCCCGGCGGCGCGGGGCTGGGGAGGCGATGGCGCCGGCGGCGTCCAGGCTGCGGGCCCAGGCCGGGTTTGGGGCGCTCCCGCGGCGGGCGCTCGCCCGGTACCTGCTCCTCCTGCGCCTCTACCCGGTGCTCACCAAGGCGGCCACCAGGTGAGCGGGGCGCGGCCTGCGCGGGAATCCGACGCTTCCCGGGCGCAGGTGGCTGCAGCGGCGCGGGGCTGGGACCGGGACGGGGGCGGAGGCGCGGGGCCGGGACCGGGGCAGGGGCGCGGGGCCGGGACGGGGGTCGGGGGCGGGGGGCCGGGGCGGGGGCGCGGGGCGGGCCGGGGGCGCGGGGCCGCGGGGGCGGGGCCGGGGGCGCGGGGCGGGGCCGGGGGCGCGGGGCCGGGCCGGGGGCGCGGGGCCGGGGGCCGGGACGGGGACGCGGGGCCGGGGCGGGGGCGGGGGCGCGCCGGGGTCTGAACCCGCCGCAGCGGGCGCCCTCCGACCCGACTCGACTTCCCGCGGCATCGTCCGGGTCCCCAGTCAGCGACTGAGAGGCGCCTCGCGGAAGGGCCCGCCGGGACCCCGGGCTCGGCGCTCAGTTGACCCGAGGACCCGGCAGGGGCCCCGCGTGCCCAGGGATGACACGGCCGGGGGCGCGGGTGTGCGGGGCGCGGCCGGGGAAGGCGTGTTTTGAGAGGTGACGGTGAACAGGCTGTGTGAAGAAGCCGAGCAGAGCCTCTCCTGGCACAGGGAGCAGCTGGGCAAAGGTTCTGTTCGGTTTTGAAGGGAAGGCGGGGAAAGACCCGAGTGGTCCCGACGGAGGAAGACGTGAACCTGAGCAAGGGGCAGGAGGTGACAAGGGAATCGCCGGGGGTCCACGTGTCTAGGTCTGTGCCAGGAATTTTGGATTTTAACGTCCAGAGAGCTTCTCAGAAGGCAAATACAAACCAAGCCCTGGAGGGAGCCACTGGTCCTGTTCCACCTTTTTGTGGACATTTTTATTGTGGTAATTGTAGATTCACAAGCAGTTACAAGACTAGTTTGGAGAGATCCCTTGTACACCTTCCCAGGCTCCCCCATGAGTCACGTTTTGTGAAACTAGTGCAGTATCACAGCCAGGGCGTTGGCGCGGACATTGTCCACAGATCGAATGCAGATTTCTCCGTTCTTCTCGGAGTTGTATCTGTTCGGTGCAGTTTTATCACATCTGTAGGTTCATGTGTTGACTACCAGAGTCATAATACAGAACAGTGTCACGATAGAGCTGTCCTGTTGCCCTTTCATAACCACACAGCTTCTGTACTCCCAGACTGCAAAGTTGTAGTACAGCCTAACAGCCAGGGTGTTGACGCTGATGTACTCCACCAACCGCTCGTCCTTCCGTGTGTGTGTGTAAGTCCACCGTCTCCATCTTTTGATACAAGACTATACTTGGCAGCCGCGTTAACAAGGATTCCTGCCTACCCATCTGCTGCATGGCCTCAGAGCGGCCCTGCTCATTCACCTGTGGGAAAGGGACACCTTCCTGCTGGTCACTCCTGTTTTCTGATGACCTCTCTTTTCACAGTGGCATTTTGTCCGCACTTGGGAACTTTCTGGCCCAGATGATTGAGAAGAAGCGGAAAAAAGAAAACTCTCGAAGTCTAGATGTCAGTGGGCCTCTGAGATATGCTGTTTATGGGTGAGTGCTGCACAAGGGTCGGTGTGTCCTGTAGCCACTGAGTGCAGCTAAGCTGGGCACCCAGACCAAGTGGTTGGACTACTCTGATTTGGGAATACAACTTTGTTTTAAACACTGCAGTAATTATCATGGGGAAAAATTAAAATGGTTCTTATATTTTGTATATATACACATGTGGTTTTCTTCTTGTTCTGGAGACAGAGTCTCACTGTATCACTCAGGCTCACGGCAACCTCTGCCTCTCAGGTTCAAGTGATTCTCCTGCCTCAGCCTCTTGAATAGCTGGGA